>NC_143513.1:26383456-26721789 GCF_031878675.1 Megascapheus bottae | reverse complement strand
CCAATGACAAGACCACCCTTCTGGATGTCCCATGACTCCTTTATTGTCAGAAATTTTCAGCAATGAAAACTCATTAAGTCCATTTGCAGTGATAATATGGACCAAGGTTATTTTGCTGTGGAATTGTGTGAAAGAATCACCAAATCGAAATCTCTTCATAGGCACTTAATCTAAGATGGAAACGTTTCATTCACGTTCTATTCTGTACATGCTCTGTTTCCCAGCCCACATTTTTAGAAGTTCTGGGGAGAAGTGTTGTACCTTCCTTATCCTCCTCCCTCTTTCTGTCCATTAAGGAGATGGTAGACACTATCTTCAGCTCATGATGATACCTGCTCTGCTTTGCAAGTCTCACAGTTGTCCTCTTGACAAAGGGAGAATGCAAATGGATCCCTAGGCCTCCTTGTCCTCAGGGAAAAGGTGGCTTAGTTTCTGGCTTCTGTTCCCCGGGGCTTGTTTAGCTGTGTTTCTGCCTCAGGCTACGTGAGTCCAACTGCTCAAACATAGGGATCACTGTGCCACAGGGGCTGACCTCACTGTGCAGACAGCTCTGGCATGCCATGCCCACCAACCAAAAATGTAGCTAGCGGTACCTGTTAATGTTGGCTCCTTCTCACAAATGAGGACACAATGATTTACCACAACCTCACCAACCAGGGGCTGGGGAAGAGACCCTGGAATTGATCATATCATTTTGATATGATCTTGCCTATCAGTCCAGAAGACTAGTTTCTATTTCCATCTTTTGGGTTTTTTTTCTTTTTTAAAACCAACTTATTAGATCATATTTTATGCCTTTTTATTTTTTCTTAAATACAACACTGAAATACACATTTTTAAGAATTCAAAATGCAACTTTATGTTTTGATTTTGAAAGTTACTCATCTCACTTAGTTTTTTTTATAAGACTTTGGCTTGTCTTTATTCCACTTTGATTTATTATAAGATACAGAAATGTACAGCATCCATATCCATTTGCCTCATACAGTATAGGATTATCAGTTAAGTTTATGATCTTATTTATGTGCCAATGTTATTCTTCAACAAATATCTTAATACTCCTTCAGATACTTACTGTTTACTGTAGTTTATGAGTCATAGGCCAATTATGCTGCCAGGTATGGGCTGTGTTGAGAAGTAAAATAACCAAGTGTTTTCTCTTGTGGACTTATATTTTTTACAGGACTTTCCTTGAGCGATGGTTCATGGGTAATGAAATACAAAGCAATGGCTGGCACACAGCTTGCTCCTGCTTGTGCTTCTCTATCTGTACATGTTATGCTGACACTGTCACAGAAAAGAAATCTGAGCCAGCTTATGGCACTGGCTTTAGGAGTGGGTGGTAAGCAAACATTGGACAAGTAAGTTGGGGATAGAAACATGATCAGAACAGGAAAATGGCTCCCAGAGTTGTTGTGTGGTGGAGCAGTTGGCACAACTTACTTCTGGAGGAACTTGAGAGAAAATGAAAACCAAGGAACTTCTGGATCTGAGTCAGGGTCAGTGGCTTTCCCCAGCTGTGTCTGATATGCTACTGGCAAGACAGAGATAAGCAGAAGAAGGAGCTGATAGGCTTAGAAGCAGAATCTAAAGAAACGTGGTAAAGCCCAGACTGGCCAAGTGGAAGAATTAAACTTCCACATTTCTATACTCTGCAAGTGGCAAAAGATCATCAAGGGAAGAAATGGCCTTGTGAAAAAGATATGGCTGTAATCTGGATTTGAATGGAGTCTTTTCTCAAACTGATTGAAATTTGTTTTGCCTGGTAACTAACCTGCTGAGAGATGGAGCCAGGTGAGATATTTAAGAGATGTAGAGGGCATTTACTTCACAATTGGATTCTTCTATTCATGGAATTAATGGATTAATGAATGAGTGGGTTAATGTTACATCACAGGTGGTTCTGCCAAAAGACTCAGTTTGACTAGAGATCTTTCTGGCCTTTTGTCTTTTGCTATAGGATTAGTGGCACTACTTGTGACTTGGCTCTCAGCTGTGTCTCTCAACCTTGGACCAGGGCCAACATAAATCTATTTTCCTTATAATTTAGCTGGTTGGCTATCAGATGGAGTATAAGTTATTTTTTTTTAATTCTTAAAACCTAGGAAAGATCTAATGTGAGTGCTCTATCTCTCAAGGAGACAACAGGCTTCTGATAATTTTAACAGTTTTGTCGTATTGCATCATTTCCTGTTGTCATTTTATCTCTACTGTTTTGCATTAGTTAAAAGTAACACCAGTCTTGGTATCTCATGTACAAGTGACAGCATTCAAAGACTGAGATATTAAATAGTTCAAATCTACTTCTGTCTCCTGAAAACTGAGGCATTGGCTGCACCAGGATTTTTTTGGGATGGTGGGGTATAATGATAAAACTGTGTCTGGTTGTGCAAACAGCGAATGTCTCATGAGGAGCAGCAGCCAGACATCCAGGGGTAATTGTGGGTGTCTTGTTGGAGGAAGGAACTTAGGTAAGAAGGCCCCAGGAAGTGACCTCACCCTTGACAAAAGACCAGAGAGAACTTGGAACCCAGGAATCCACAGAACTACCAGAGCCAGCAACAACTGGTAAATAACCTGAGATAGCAAAGAAAACACCATGTTTTCCTGCTGCTCTCCGACTTTCACTGGTTCAGACTCCAGGAGATCCTGCAGAGAGTGCCTAGTGGACACCTGTGGACACTGCATCAACCCCCAACCTAGACCCCAATCCCAAACTAGATCCACAAGAAGATTTTGGCCCTTTACATGGAGAGACCAGCAGGTGACTCTTGGCGGCTCCGGTCAGGTCAGCAGGGATTCAGATACTGCTCTGACTCCTCCACACCAATCCCAGGTGCCAACTGTGGTGGATACCCAATACACTGTGCCCACTCCTCTGAAGATGAACTTGGGTTGGGCTGTGGCAGCCGCTGATGAACCAGCCTGGGTTCCAGATGCTGTGCATGCCAGGATGGAAGTGCCCACCTCATCTCAAGTAGATAAATGTCCAGCCATGCCTGTAGAAAAGCCACCACCACAGCTATGTACCCACATGAATCAGCCAGTGGGTCTGTCCACAGCGGCTGAGACAGTCCCAGCCCTACCAGAGGCATGGTCCGAAGAGCCACAGCGAGGGAGAGCAGCTTGGCCTATGGTATGTGATGACGCTACTCCATTGGAGGCAGAGGAGGAAGAAAGAACACAGGGTACAGTTAATGTGCTTGCAGTGCCTTTGCCCTCAGCACGCAAGGTGGCAGCTCAAGATCCACAAGCAGCCGATCTGCATCAGGAGGATTTCTGGTCAGTGGCATCTGAGATAGACTCTCCTGAAGCTGTATCAGAAGATGAAGGGCCACCACAAGGTGAAGCCAACCTGGATCTGTTCACGGTATCTGACACGGACTCTCTTCCACCAGAGGAAGAGGAGGAAAACCCCACCCACGGGAAAGCACTTTGGCATCATGAGGTGTGTCTGACCACAGCTTGCGCAGAAAATCCTCTTCCACCAGTAGCTGATGTCTGAAGAGGCAATCCGCATTTCAGCTGACCTCAGTCTCCAAGTTTCCCATGTCACTTAGCACAAATGGACCTTCAATCTGTGACTGTCCGTGCTGCCTTAAACTTTGTCTGGTATCAACCCACCATTATCCACAGAGGGCAACTTAGCTCCAGTAGATAGACCCCAGTCTGATCACAATTTAAGACAGAGAGCACAACTTTGGGTGTGGAGTTAGAGATATAAAAACTCCTTGGCTCCATTGAGCACTTAGAGAAGTCCTTTTCCTCCCCTTGGAAATCATCTGCTGAGTTCTTTTCTTCTATTATTAGCATTTAATTTTAATAAAAGCATACTGTTCATTCCAAAAGGGAAATTTAAGGGCTTTGTTCTGTTGTATCCTTACATGCTGCCAACCCTGAGACTCCTGATGTCCCAGCATGAGTATGAGTGCATGCACACACACATAAACACACACACACATACATATTCACACACTAGAATTTTTTTAAAGATTTACATACTGAGATAACTTCTCATGATACATCGGGACACTCTGAACCCAGTTTCCAAATACCTTGGGCTCGTCATTTAGAAGATGAAGGATCACATGACAGAAAGCCTTTACCAGCATAAGCATAAGCTTCCCTGCACATACAGAGTCAAGAACTAAATAAAATAATTGTTACTAAAATCATGTGTTTTGCAGGAGGTTAAGAAGCCAAAGCCACCAGATACAACTGAGAAAGGAGGGGGCTAAAAGCTTAAGTTATCAAAGATTATTAAATGATTAGGACAGAATCTATGATGTAATCCAAGCTGATGTGATTTCAAAGCTCAGCTAATCAGCACCCATCAAAATACTCCCATATTTCCTTATCCTTCAGCCACTTGAAAAATAACAGTAACCCCTCTAAAGCTGAGCTGGTGGCTCACAACTGTAATAGAACTACACAGGAGGTTGAGATCTAGAAGAATACTGGCTCAAAGCCAGCCCAGGATGAAAAGTCTGCAAGATTTCATCCCTCAAAAATAATCAGACAAGTCTAGGCTGGAGGTATGGCTTAGGTGGTAGAGTACCAGCTAAATGAGCAAGTGTGGGTCTCTGAGTCCCAATCCTGGTATCATCAGTTAATAGTAGGAGGAGGAGGACTGGAAGCATGGCCTAATGGTAGAATGCTTGCCTACTATGCATGAAGCCCTGGATTTAACTCCTTAGTAGCACATAGACAGAAAAAGTCAGAAGTGGTGCTGTGGCTCAAGTGTCAGAGTGATAGCCTTGAGCACTGTCCAAGGACACTACCCAGGCCCTGAGTTCATGCCCCAGGACTGCTTTGATCACTCACTCTCTCCTTTGAGCTGTAGAGAACCTGAAGGCAGAGACTGAATTTGGGCCCAAGAGAGCACTCGGCATGGAGCAGACAGGGCACTAGCATCTTCTGATAATAGTGGCCATTTTAGATTCTTAGCATGACTCCAAACGCTCTAGAGAGGACTAGGATGGCATGTCCTTGGGTAGAACTGGTAGCCAGGGCCAGTTATCTACCCCGGAAGGACTCTGGCAGAACCCAGGGGAACACTGCCTGCAGAAAAGCCCACTTGACCCCACACTTAAACCTGGTGATGAGGGACCTTATCCTCACACAAGAGTGAATGCCAAGCAGCCTTGTGGCTACTTCTATCCAAAAACCTCATCCTTGTGGCACACCCTAGTCAGCCTAGATGCCAAGCCCAGAACAAGAGCAAGATTTCGGGTAGATTGAGGTCTTCTGTCTTTTTGTTTGTTTGGTTTGGTTTTTACTGTATTGAGAGGAGAAGGAGGAGGAGGCAAGGGTGTTCAATTGCTCCTTCATTTTCCATTAACTAAGTCAACAGTGGTCCAGGGTTTAGAGATGCTGGCTTCGATTTCAGGCTGTAGTTTATAGATGAAGACACTAGGTGGCATGTCAGTCAAAGTCATGTCCAAATAGTCTCTAACTTGGGAGTTGAAGCCAAGGTAGGGGCATGATTTCAGAAATCCAGACAGAAAATCCCTCTGATGTAAGTCTACGGGATTGAGGCATGTCTGTGTCCAGTCACACTGGATGGCAGGGCTTGGCCTAAGTGATAGAGGAGGCAGACCATCCATCTCATTGCTTCTCATACCTTAACATGATCATTTTTCAAACACCATAAAATAGAAGCAAACAAAGAATAGCTGCCCAGGGATAGCCTTCAGCAATTCATCCTCTCAGTGTTGACATAATTATAAAATTCGAGTTGGAAGATGGAATCAAACCATCTCCCTAAAGTGCTGAGCTGTATATCACACTTCTCACAAAGGCCAAAACAGCAGTGACCACCATTAAGGGAATCAGCGAACATACAAAGACCAGCAACTGTCCTGACGACCCAATGAGGAGACAGGCATAGGTGACAGAAGGTCCACTGGCCTGTGTCTGCTCCATGCATCCTGTCTGTTCAGGGAAATCCTGGTCTTCGGGGATTAGCTCTCTATTGCAGGCCTGTAGCTGTCACCACCAGGAAGTGGGGATGTCACATGACTTCATCAGAATGGGAGTGAGTGGAACCACCCCTCCTCCTTTGTGTGGAGAGGAAACCCAGGGGTCTGGTCACACTGCACCAGGTCTTTTGATTGTGGTATTGGTTCCCGGAGCCTGCTGCTACCTGGCCCTGTCACAGTGATCTTTCCAATTCATTCCCAACTAGAGCTTGTGACTGAGGGCTTCTTCAGAAAGAGTCTTTGCAGATGTGCTAATATGAAGGATCTCAAGAAGACTCTTTATATCCAACAAACTACTCAGAAAAAGCTAGAAGTGGTCCTATAGCCCAAGTGGTAGAATGTTAGCTTTCAGCCAAAGAAGCTCAGAGTCAGAGTTGAGGCACAGAGTTCAAGCCCCACAGTGAGCAAAAATTAATAAAAGTACTGGATGTGTTTTTGCTAATGAGGTAGGACCTATGTCTACCTTCAGGGATATAGCTCATTCCTCCCTGGTTTGTGCAGTAAGGAGTTACTGGCAGATGTCAATGAGCTTACAAATTCAAAACACAGAATAATAGAAAAGGAAATTGCAAGGGCCACACATCTATCCACTCGTTATCTATAACACAAGCAGAACCTAAAAGAGAAATATCAGCAATTGACAAACAAATCAGATGTAACCAATGTAGGTTTTCTAAAGTTTTGGATAAATTTGTATGCTAATATAAGAGATTAAAATACCAACCAATATCTCATTGTTACAGTATCTCACTTTGTTACCTGATATATCGGATATATTTGTATTTGGTTATTTGAAATTGGATAGGGAATAGGGGAAAACAAGATGAGGGGTGGGAGTGGGGGGGGGGAGGGCAATGGGGACCAAGACATGTGAAAGGGTATCAATGTATGTGAATTAATGCACCATCTATCTGGCAAATATCATGTAACCCTTCTATTAATTATAATAAAAAATATATGAAAAAAATAAAAATAAAATACCAACCAAGTCCTGAACAATTAGTGGAATATATTAATATATTTTAAGTATATAGTTTATTTATATTTAGTATATTAGTACATTTTATCTAGATTCTTTTGTGGCATATTTATCTAGACATAAACATAATTACTTTCTTGATTATAGATTTTTAATGTTATTAATGTACAGCATGAGAAAATAATGAAAAGAAGCAGTGATTAGTTACCAACGTGTCCATTTATATCATTGACATGTATTAAACATCCATACCAAACTGTGCTTCCTAAAAAGAAGATTCGAGGCCTCCCACATCTGAGGAACAGAGGAATGAGAATAGTCAATTCTAAGGTGTGAAGTGCTAGCTGCAAAAACCCCTGTAGCTAACAAACTCAGGGAGGCTCAGGTCCTTTGTGTAAAATATGTTTGCATTCCCCTAAGTGTGCCTTACCATGCCCTTCCTCCTCTCTTTAGATTGTTTATAAACTCATCCTTGGATTCCTCATAATACTGACTTGCCAGGCAAGTGCTGTTTGTGCTCTGTTGTTTAGGAATTATGAAGAAAAGTCTAGTCTCTGCAGGATTTTTACCCCCACATTGTTTCCACCAATGGTTGACTGAAGCTGAAGATGCAGAACTCATGGATAGGAAGGACTGTTGTACAGAGATTTTAGCAAGGTTTTACAAGTGGGCAAGAGGCAGACAATGGCTTCCAAAAGAAACTAAAAAGAAGATGACTGATAAATTGGAAATTGAGCATATAATCCAGTATCTGAGCCTTATTGTGTTTTAATTATCCCTGCCCAGCCTTCACCAGGCAGTGTGGACAGAGGGCATAGTTGAGTGCCTTTTCCAGAGTCTGTGGCTTGGTTCCAAGGGGCCTCAGAACACCTGCTTGCTGCTGCTTACCAGTAAGCAGGCCTCAGGATGCACCACATGGAAACAGCAGAATTTGAGATCTGGCCATGGGATGGTCTGAGTGGAGACAGAGGGGCACCCCAGGCCCTTAGTAAATAATGCTATGACACAAGACACCCTCCTTCATTTCAGGTGCCCCTCAATCCCTTAGGCCCCGTGTACAAGTTTCACCAGCACTAATGGATCAGGCAGAAAACCTCACATAAAACAGACCCTGGTCAGATTTCTCTCCCCAGGACTGGTCTGTGGCTGACATCAGTAGCAGGGGCCCCAGGCACAGAGAGAGTCTGCTATTTGATTTTGGACTTTTTGTTGTTGTTGTTTATTTGGTGCTGTGACATCTGATGCCTTGCTTTGCTGACTTAAAGGGTTTGCCTTTGTAGGACTAGCCAGTTCCTAGCGATCACAAACAACTTGCCACCATTTTTCTTATGCCAATCAGCCTGTCTTACCCATGCCTACCTCTACCATGTGGAACCCTCACCACCTGCCCCAATCACTCCATGACCAGGTATTGCATGAATAGGAACAGTCAAATGCTGCTACAGAACCTGCTAAAATTATTCTGACTGGAAAATCTCTGCCCTCCTGTGCCCATTTATTCCTTCCTGCAGAAAACATAATGAAGATTATGGGCCCTCATCTCCCTCTGCCTCTTGATCCTACAGTCCTGTCATCAGGTGGGCTCTCTCTTCTCCATGGGGTAAACTTACTACTTTTTCATGTCTGCTGTCTTGAGCTGTCAGCCTTATCATAGTCCATGCTGACAAAGTCTATTTCTTATTTTTTATTGCCTCCTCCTTCCTGCCGATCCCTATGGACTTCCTTCTTTTGCATGCCTTTTTTTTTTTTTTTTTTTTTTTTTTTTTTTTTTTTTTTTGCCAGTCCTGGGGCTTGAGCTCAGGGCCTGAGCTCTGTCCTTGGACTTTCTCAAGGCTAGAGCTCTACCACTTGAACCTCAGCACCACTTCCAACTTTTTTCTATGTATGTGGCACCGAGGAATCAAACCCGGGTCTTCATGCATGCTAGGCAAGCACTTTAACCATTAGGCCAAACTCCCGGCCCACTTGCATGCCTTTTTCAAAATATTTTTTATTAAAGAATTTATTAACATTGATTTTTACATCATATTTCAAATGGCATGTTTAACAAACAAGTATTTAAGTAGGGAATCTCTATATACAATCACTGGCACTTAGTTTTTAGAACATAATCAAAATTAGGCTAAGGGTTTGTATATCATAGATACATATTAATCTATGTAATAAAACATTATGTCTATAGGTTTTTATGTCTATGTAGTTGTGTTTATATTTCCAATACCATGTCCATAGCATTGGGAATGCAAATATTGAAATTTCTTTTAGATTTTGTCCTTTTATTCTTTCTATCCTCATGTTATTACTATTAACAGCTTCATTATTATCATTTTAAGTGTACCTTCTACAATATGAGAAATGTGAGGAAATTTGGCTTTTTAATCTTGACTTATCTTACTCAACATGATGATCTTCAGCTCTATTCATTTTCCTGTTATTGTCATAATTTCATTTTTCTTTATAGATCAATAATATTCCATTTTGTTTGTATATATGTGTATATAAAATGCACACATTTATATCATATACACATGCATCACATGTTAATATATACATATATAGCATCGGCATATAATATAAATATATAACATATATAACACACAGGCTTATAAATATATATATAATAGGAATTTTTGCCCATTAATCAGTTATTGGGTATCTCAAATGATTCCAAAGCTAGGTTATTGTGAACATAGCTTTGATAAACATGTCTACACTCAAATATTTTTTGTATATTGATTTATGCCCAGACAGATATAAGTCAAGAACAGTCTCACTAGGTGTTAAAATAGATTTGCTTTGCATTTTCTGAGAAACCTCCAACCTTAGTGGTTACCTGGCTTACATTCCTATTTTTAGTGTATGAGGGTTCCTTTCCTTCTCTCTCCTTTACACCCTTGTCAAACTTTGTTACTGTTTGCTTGCTTGATGCTTGCCCTTTAGACCTGGGTGAGATGGTTTTGACTTGCCTTGCCTTTTTCTACAGAAGTCCTTGGATGGGGCATGGTAAAGACACTGAACTTCAGGGACCACCCGCAGCTTCATGCCTGCTGTGTGACCTTCACTGCGATCTTCACTGTGACCTTCACTGCAACAGCTGTGCAACACAGACAATACCACTATGCCAACTTCAATATGTTCAAGGTCACACTTGACATTCATCAGATAAGGAACTCACAATCTAATCAGTCCTTATATTATAAAATGTTCACAATTACAATGTTATATTCCAGTAGCAGTGGCCCTTTTAATACTTTTTTTTGCCTATACTCAGAGCTTTGTTCTTGTTCTATTTTTGTTTTCTACTCACAGTTGATTCTCTTCCATTTGAACCATGATTACAACCCAGATTTTGCTTACACTAATTGGACATAATGTCTTATGGACTTCTCTGAGTTGCCATCCTCTCAATCTCTTGAATAGGGAGAATTATTTACAAGCATGAGCCTCTAGTACCCAGCTAAGATGTATTATTCTTGAAACAAGGCCATCTCTGCAGCTTACTATTATTTTAAGACACATTTCAAATAACAAGTCAACATTTTCAAAGATATCCATGCTTGAACACAGACTTTATGTAAGCCAAAGTTAAATTATGCAGGTAGGAAATTTACAGCCTCACACGGAATAACTCAGATATGCAAGCTGTCAAACTGCTAATTATTTCTCCAAAGAAAAACAATTGGATATTTGTATCATAATATTTTACCTCATCTAGGCTAAACTGCCAAGGTGTCAGAGTGATTAGAAAACTTATTTCTTCTAGCTGTCAAATGATGCTTGGGGAAATTTACATATGTATCAAGAAGAAAAAAATGTATGCATTCCTATGTTGGATATTGTGAATTCATTCAGGCCTTGTGTAAGTACAGGGACTTATTCATAATAAACACAGTGGATACTGAAGTGAAAATGTCTACAGGGTACTTACAGCTCAGCACTGGAAATAAGCCAGTCAAAAATAGCACCACCATGTGACACAAAGGAAAAGAGAGGGCTCTCTGTCTGGCTTGTGCTCCTTACTTTAGCATCAAAGCCAAACCAGGAAGCTGGGGATGGAGCCACATATGGGCAGCAGGGAAACAAGGGTTGCTGAGGTCTAGGTCTCTAGTCCCAGATGCCCTAGACCAAAAGGTCACGAGTGTCAAGGTATGCCTGGGAATATAGGCTGCCCTGAAAGGATGTAAGCAGATGTGAGAAATGTTTGACCTTCGAGAAGTAAATAACGTATTATTAGAAATCAGATAGCCAAGTAGTGAGTATCTATGGAAAAAGGAAACTGGATGCTAAGATCAAAACAACAGGCAGATAGATACTTCTGGATGAGAGAGAAAGGGTGGGGGGAGGGAGAGAGAGATATCTAAGTCTAAATCTATCCTCTTGGAAACGAAAGCAGGCATGTGAAAAGCAATGTTGGTGAAGATTTCTGGGTCTGCTGTAGATGAATGATAATTCAGCCAGGAAAGGGAGTTAGAGGTTATTTTTGCTGCCAAAGGGAGAAAAATTAGTGGTGACTGTGATGCACTGGGATTGTTGAACAGAGAAGCTGATGCAATCAGACATGAATTTCACCCTGGACTTGTAGATTGTTGATATGGGGACAGTTTATCAATAGGGCTAATGATGAACTGAGTCCTTTGAAGGCATTCATCCTAGTCACTTGGCCTTTAAAGCCATTTAAAACACTGTGATATTTACATTGGGGAAGTTTCATTAAGTTGTTACTAACCTCTCCATTTTCATAGTTCAAGATAAGCCATGCCAAGTGGGCTTTCATCCAGCAATTTCCTAACACAGATATGGACACATCTCTAAGATTGCCCTATAAATACTTCTCTGGGCAATTTATCCCACATTACTCAATTAGTTATATATACATTGCTGAGTATAAATTTCTACTTGCAATAGGCCATGAAAGTAAGTTATAAAATAGGGAGGTGATCAGGGAAGAGTGATAGCATTTGAGATTCTCTGGTTTGGGGTCAATGGATCCAGCATGCAGCATTAGCTATACCTTGTGTATTTCACTTCTATTCCTATTTATATGGCCACCTAAGGAAAATTATTAAACGACAGAATTTCTAGGTCTCTATTTTCAACTAACTGCAGTTTATACAGAAGCACAAGCATTCATAAACAACCAGTAATTTCCACAGCAGCACTTGTGATTATAGCTATCAACACACTAGTGGGATAGCAATTTATGCTTTAGCCATAAAAAGAATGTAGAATGGGGCTGGGAGTTTGGCCTAGTGGTAGAGTGCTTGCCTAGCATGCACAAAGACCTGGGTTCGATTCCTCGGTACCACATATATAGAAAAAAGCCGGAAATAGTGCTGAGGCTCAAGTGGTAGAGCTCTAGCCTTGAGAAAGTCCAAGGACAGTGCTCAGGCCCTGAGTTCAAGCCAAGGACTGGCAAAAAAAAAAAGAATGTAGAATAATGTAGACCAGTGAAGTATAGGATGGTGCAGGAAAATATCCTAGCTAGAGACAGGAAAGGTGCCTGGATGAAATCAGTCAGATGTGAGCAAAGATGTGTAACTAAGCAGAATTCCTATGAAATAGAGCTCAGTTTTCTAAAACAGACATCTCAAGCCGGGTGCTGAGATCTGAGGACTGCAGTTCAAAACCAGCCCTGGCACTCAACTGCAGTCCATGAGACTCTTACCTCCAATTAACCACCTGAAAACTGGAAGTAGTGTTGTGGCTCAAGTGGTAGAGTGGTAGCCTTGATCAGAAAAGCTCAGGGGCAATGCCCAGGCTCAGAGTTCAAGCCACACTACTGACAAAAAAAAAAAAGACATCTCTAACTTCAGGTACCAATTATTAGTGATGCTTCATGTTTCTGTTTTTTTTTGTTTTTGTTGGTCTGGGGGCTCGAACTCTGGACTCTGGGCACTGTCCCTGAGCTCCTTTACTCAAGGCCAGCACTTTACTGCTTGAACCACATTGCCACTTAAAGGATTTTTTTTATGATTAATTAGAACTATGAATCTCATGGACTTTCCTTCTTAGGCTGGCTTTAAATCTTCAGAACTCAGCTTCCTGAGTAACTTAGATCACAGGCATCAGCCACTGGCACCCGCTATTACTGATATGTTAAAGACAGACCTTCATTCTTAAGATTCTAACACAATGAAACCAGACAGCTCCTCCTATATCAGAATATCATGTTAGATGACGATATGTCTCCAAGATGAGTCTTATTACGTTCTCAAAGAGTGAACATGTTAGAGTAGTTAATATCTGTTCAGGAAGGAAGAATTTGTGAGCCAGTGTGTGTGTGTGTGTGTGTGTGTGTGTGTGTGTAGTGTATGTGTGTGCACTCACAAGTCCTCTTGTGATTTTTAATCTACTGAGCATTAGAGATTTTTCACTAAGGAATCTGAAACCTGCCCTTGTGTATATGTCTATCTAAATTTATCCATGAAATTGTCACTATTAAAGGACTTTCTTCCATGGAATTTATGTTATTCTTTTTTAACAAAAATTACTTGAGTTGGATTAAAAACAAATGATCTCTTTTATGAAGTTCATCATGTTATATCTTCAGGGTTATCCATGGGAAGGATTGAGACCAACCAGCTCACTTGCAATGTCTGACCAGGAGCCTCACCCAGTACTGCAGATCCATCACAGGCCCCTGCTTACCTCTGTGATAGATGTGATATGGAAGAAAGTAAATCGACTAAAACAAATAGAAACCTTTATCTACATTGTGGGTGCTACAATAGAAACCTTTATCTACATTGTGGGTGCTACAAATTGAAAGCCTTTTTATGTTTAATGAAATAAAGTCATGTATTGAAGCATAGTTCCAAGTGTTTTGTTTTTTTTAAGTACTTGGTTCCATGGAGTCAGAGAAGTCAACTGGACCACTGGTCTGAGCTGGGCCACATCTGGGCAGATCCCCAGTGAAGAACTCCTATCTGTTGGGTGATAAGAAATGGCTTCAAAAAGAAACACCAAAGGTTTTTGCTTCATTAATTGGTGATACATTAAACTGTGAATCTTCCATTTTTTGGAATCTTGGTTGTGCTATCTCTGCTATACAGCTCGAGAGCTATACAAGGAGTGTATAGGCATGTAGAGCCATTCAAAAAAAGAAAAGATATTTGTTCATGGTGACTGATGCCTGTAACCCCAAGAATCAGAAGGCTGACATCAAGAAGACACCAGCAAGAGATCGGCCCATGCAAAGAGTGATCAAGGTTCCATTTCAAAAGTAAGCTGGGAGTCCTGATGTGTGCCTGTAATCCTAGCTACACAGGAAGTCTCAACAGAAGGATTATTGGCAAAAACACAAGACAATATTCCAATAAAAGGACTGGGAACATGTCTCAAGTGGTAGAGCACCTGCCTAGCAAATATGAGTCCCTGAGTTCAAACACCATATGCATATTCTCCCCTTCCCCCCACCTCCCTAACTAGTCTCCTTATAAGAACTGTTTTGGGGGAGTGGGTGCGGTGGCTCACATCTATAATCCTAGCTACTCAGGAGGCTGAGATCTGAGGAACACTGCTTGAAGCCAGCCTGGAGACTAAAGCACACGAACTCTTATCTCCAAATAACCACTAGAAAAAGGGAAGTGGGGCGTGGCTGAATGGATAGGGTGGTAGCCTTGAGCTAAAGAGCTCAGGGTCAGTGCCCAGGCCCAGAGTTCAAGCCCCAGGACCACCCCGGCTCCCAGAAAAAAAAAAAAGTTCTGCTTTTGGTCACATTAACAGGTTGTCTTCACTCAGAAATTTACAGACTCTGCTACAGTTTGAATATCATCACTGAAACTCATGTTAAGTTTCATCCACATCATGAGATATGAAGAAGATGGAAATGTAATTGCCATTTGGAGATGAGAAATTTGAGAGGTATTATTAAGGCTTAATGAAGATATTAATCATGGGAGTCTTGATCCAGTGGTCCTGTGGATATGTAAAAAAGATGAGAGACCTAACCTGGGTGCTGGTGGCTCATACCTATAATCTTAACTCTGTAGTAGGTTGAAATCTGAAGATCAAAATACAAGCTAGCTGGAACAGAAAAGCCTTTAAAACTTTTATTAATTGCTAAAAAGCTGGAAGTGGAGATGTGGCTCAAGTGGTTGAACACCAGTCTTGGCTGAAATAAAGCAAGAGTGCAAGGCTCTGAGTTCAAGTTCCAATACATGCACATACACACAAAACCTGAACTAAGACAGCTCAGAACTCTGCAGAAAAATTAAGCATCTTATACTTAGAACTTCAACTTAGTTCTTAGAGTTATGAGCAGAACAAACTTTTTTTCCCCATAAAGTCCTCAGCCTGTGGCATTCAGTTACAGTAACAGCTATATGCACTAAAAGGGGCCAAACCTTGACTGCTATTAAAACAAGGGTCACTGAAAAGGGTCTCCATGAAATGTTCTGTCTCAAGAAATATTCGGACAAATGTGTGGATAATATATAGGATGAAGGATCAGACAAAAAGCTGGTAGATAACTCTATAGCAGAATCTTTGAGGTATTACATATATAACATCTGCAATGTCTGAAAAGTTCCATGCTCACATTTTTTGCAGACATTGTTCTCAGAGATGAATAAAATGCACGACCATGTGGTAGATTCTTGACACTTGGTCAGATGTGTTTGAGTGATAATTTCATGTGCACATTTTAACGATGAATTCCCATTCCATCAAAACATTCAATTTTTCTCCACTCTGAAAAAGAAATTACTTCCTTGTTGATTGCACTTTGAGCTGACAGTTTGCTTCCTCCTTTTGCCTGATACCCTTTAAATAAGAAGCACTATGTAAACATTGTGGCCTATTTCAGGAAATGCTGGTTTTTATAGTGTGGCTGAATGGATCTCTCTCCACAGGAATGCATCATTAGCCCTTTCTTGCCTCCTCCTGCTGTCACTTGAGTTTGTGTTTATACCCAAGAGTTCATTCACAATGACTCGCTGTAGCACTGACCAGTTTGGACTTAGGTGCAGTCAACCTGGGTGCTTCTGTGCTACACTGTGCATTTGGGGTTAGAATCCAGATGTAAGACTGATTTGACTCCTTACCTATCTGAAATACTTCTACTCTGTAAAGTGAAAATTTTGGAGTTTTCTTGAATGTTTGATAAAGCCATGAAATAAGCACTTTTCCCCCTACACAAAGCTCTTGATGATTCAAACGCAATTTTCTTGTGATTCAGAAGGAAAAACAGAGATAGCAATGTCTCCTGCTTTTCACAAAAGAAATCAAAGCCAAGGAGTTTCCAGACATTTACTGACTTGGAAACTAACTCGCTGATTTGGGGTTCAGCATTCCATCCTCTCTCCCTTCACCATCAAATATTATCACACCGCCTTTGAGTTTCACTACACAATGAAAGGATCAACCCAACCCAGGCCTTCTGTAAAGGAAATGGCCATATTCAGAGTCCAGTACTTCTGAGCTAGGTTCAGCTTCTAATGCAGACCTGACCTGACAAGAGAGCCACAATCCCGCTAGTAGACACAGGTCTCACTATGATAAGAAGTTTCTCCACACTCACTGTGGGAAGAACCCTGCTGTCCCCTTCCCTTCCTTGTAGCTTTAGAGTCTGATCATCGTTATCATGGTTTTATGTATGAGGAAACATTTGTTCCTCTACAAGCCATCTTAGGAAATTGGTCCCTAGGTATTTTCTACCAAAACAAAACAAAACAAAACAAAAACGAGTCTCCTTATATAGATCATGGCCTGCAAGACTGGGAGACACGAAATGAAAAACGATAATTTTAAATAAAATTATTTAAAAGGTCAGATTTAGGAATTAAAGGCAGAAACAGCAAGTTTTTCTGCCTTCATTTTTTTCCTTCTCCCTTTAGATATTATCAGAAGAGAGAGACTCAAAATAAAAGAAATGTCTGCTTCCTCCATTTAGATTTTTTAAATCAATTGCCAACTCCTGGAATGCAGAAGAAAAAGAAAAATGAAACATATGGCTGCATTTTGAATAAGGGTAAGACCTGACTTTGCCCTGTTATTATAAGACCCACCCAAACCCATTGTCTCCATGCTTGGAAAGGGAGCACGGTGATTCCAGGTGGCTAGATATCATGGCTGTGTCTCCATGCTCCCCCAGAGCAGAACATGAAAAGACACCTGGATAAGAGCCACCATTCCGTATCTTCTTCACTCGTATTTCCTGTGAAGTGACAGCAGGAGATTCTCCCCTTTTCTACTTCTCCCTACTTTACCCTGTTCTGCTAAATGAATCTTTGATAATCTTCCACTGTGTAAGAATCTCTTCTCTGTAATATCTTTTGAAGCTATGAAAATGAAGCTTGGAAAAACAGGAACCAGAAATTTGGAGGTAAACATTGTGTTAATGAACAGTTTGATTAAAAACACACAAACGATTTTTTTATATGCTTTAAGCTTCATATTCACTCACTAAACTGCAATATACAATTTTAAAAAAGGGAGCTAGAGAAATAAAGAAAAAGATTGGTGACTTTTTCTCTCTCTTTCTTTGTCTCTAACCTTACCCACTTGCCCAAATAATTATTACCTGTGGAAGATGGGCATGGATATCTTAAAGAAAATAAAATTCTTTTTATCACAAAAAGTAGCTTTTTCAAGGAAAATATTTATCTCAAAACTATTCAGACTCAGAAATATTCAGACACCTATGTCATTATGAGTCAAGTTAAATAAACAGGCCAACCTTTATATCTTTGGGATGAACTGACAAAACAATATAACAAGATGATAAAATGCACTGGGTATTCAGAACAAAGGAGCACTCATCCTGATGCAGACTTGAGCTGAGCCCCAGCCCATTTTTTTCATCATTAATACCCAACACTGAAGCATTCCTACTTCTTATCAGATATGCCTTTACCCATTCCTGGGTGTGTACTATCTCTCTGTTTTTCCTTTGCCTGATATTCTAATAAAATTTTGTGATGTCTTATACTCTTCCCCTCTCTCCCTCTCCCTCCCTCTCCCTTTCTCCATCCAAGTCCTTAATGGCCAGATAGAGGATTTCTCCTGGGGCCTTCCAAGCTCTAGGAATTCCTTCAAAATTCTTTTCCTCGTAGGTCTCAACTTCTTGTGGTTTGCATAGAAATCAGGAGGCTGATAGATTTCCCTTTGCCTATCTCTTTTTCAGGTAATGAGAAGAGGAGGAAATAGATGTCTGCTTAGGAAGTCCCTAGAGCTATGTGGGCCTGGATGGCCCATGTGGAGAGTAAGAGGAACCCTGTGATGCTGAAGGACATCATGCTTCCAGGACTCCACCATGGTGCTGACTTCAGAAACACAATTCAGTCCTGGAACTCATTCACCTGGGAAAACATGTCAACCCAACTCCATCACAGACCCCAATCTGTGGATGCCTTGGACCTTAATCAGAGCACGGCATTCACAACAGTTTGATGCAAACCTCCAGGTGAAAGGTTCTATTCTTTGTCAAGTGACTCTATTTTTCTGAGGAGTTCATCCTCATCAGGAAATTCCCAGTGTTGGTGTGTTCCTGCCCTCTAACCCAAAGCTCCACATACAGCGGATCTTTGGCATTGAGGAAAAGATTTTTTTTGTTGTTATTCTTGCTCAAAAGTGATTATCTTCCATTCACATCCTCTATAAGTAAAAGCTCTCCATGTATTTTATAATTATTCTGTTGATTTCTCTTGGCATCTGTCATGAGAACTTGAAACACAACTCAAACTTCGGTGGCCTTATAGATATTTCTGAAAAAGGTACAATTAGGTATCATAAAATATACACTAGCATAGATGTCTCAGAGATGTCTATCTCTGATAAAGAGTTTGAGTGAAGTAAAGCACCTTCTCTCTGGAAAATATAATGTAACCCTTCTATTAATTACAATAAAAAATAAATGTAAAAAAGAAAGAGTTTGAATTTGCCTTCAAGTTCTGGGATTGGTCTGTTGAGCTGTGATGCCAACCTGCCATAGAATGAATGGTTCAAACAATGGTAATTTATTGTTGACATAGCCATGATCCATCCAGGTCAGGTGGGTTTGTTTCTGTATGAGAGTTCTTTCTGGCTTATAAGTCAGATGCCTTCTCTTTGTTTCCCTTCATCCTGTGGACAGAGGGAATGTCCAGGCTTTCTCTGCCTCTCATCAGGACCTCATTTTTACAGGCCAGACAGCCTCATCTTTATTATGGCATTTAAACGTGATGACTTCCTGCTTGGCTTTTTTGTCTGAATTCTGTCACAATTGGGATTAAATTGCTGGGGAATTACTTGGTCCATAGCATTCTTTTAAAAAAAATACTGTTTATTAATTTTCCCATGGCATTCTTAATAACATGGGTGGCTCTAGACAACATATATGTCATTTCTAAACCCTGCTTTTTAAATTAAAAATCCATGAAACTTCTGTCTTAAGAAGTGAATTATAAATATTGCTGCGAACATTGTTTTCGTGAAGCTGTTGGTTAATTCCTGACTCAAAAACCTGTTTGAGGCCAGGCAACAGTGGTAGATCACGCCTGTATCCCCAGCTACTCAGGAGGCTGAGATCTGTGGATTGTAGTTCAAAGCCTGCTGGGGGCAGGAAACTCCCTCAGACAAAGAAGAGCTGGTACTCAAATGGTAGAATGCTAGCCTTGAGTCAAACAGTTAGAAGACAGTGTTCAGGTCCCAAGTTCAACCTCCGGGACAATCACAAAACAAAAGCAAGAAATAATAAAAAACCGTGCTTGTTCCCTGCTGGAAGTCTCCTGTAACAGCAGTCAACATAATTTCTAAGGCGGAATGCTCTGAAGGAGTAGGAGAAGGGATCCTCTCACCACTGGAACAATCCCAACCTGGGTGGAGTTGCCTCTTCCTCCAGCAGCAGCAGCAGCAGCAGCAGCAGCAGCAGCAGCAGCAGCAGCAGCAGCAGCAGCAGCAGCAGTCCACTGGCTCCTCCTCCCTCCACCCAGTCTGCAGAGATGGATTCAGCCAAAATACATTCCCAAATCCAGCTCTTATTGACATTCCTTAGTCAGCATGCAGATGCCCCTTAAAATCCCCGATGATGCTCTTCATCAGGAAATGAAAACCCAGACTAATCCTCTGGGGAAAAAAATCCCTTAAGAAAGAGTTTACAGATAAATCTCATTCTAAGTCATGTAATCCTGTAAGCCTCATGGCTGAGAACTGCCTATCTATCATTCGTAAAGTGTTTCACCTTTATAGTGCTCATGGCACTTGCTTACCAGAGATTAATGCCCTTCCCTCTGCCTCCCATTTCTTATCTTGAGGCTAGCATTTTGGTGGGAGATATGGAAGGGAGTGCAATGTTGGGTCCTATGTCTCCTAACTACTGTGGATTTCTACTTAGATTAGCTAGACTACTAGAGACTTGTTTTCTTCTATTTCCACCCACAGGCCTACATAAATTCTTGTTCATCAGAATACATGGCAGAACCCCATGGACAATTTTTTCTTTTATTTAATTGTAATTAATAGAAGGCTTACATTTAGTGTCATACTATTTGGACTTATGTCTGTAGATTTTGTTCTTTTGTAAATCTGTGCTAGGAGAGCCCAAGGTTTCTACTGATTATCACAAATGAGGGAGACTATTGGGCCTATGTTCCTTTGAGTCTGGCTTACTTCACTTAATATGATTTTTTTCTAAGTCTTTCCATTTCCTTACAAATGGGGCAATGTCATTCTTTCTTACAGCAGCATAGAATTCCATTGTGTAAAAATACCACATCTTGTTGATCCACTCATCACTGAAGGACATCTGGGTTGGGTCCATATCTTTGGTATGGTAAATAGTGCTGCAATGAACATCGCTGTGCTAGTGGATTTAGTATGTCCTTGTTTCTGGACGATTGGGTAAATGCCAAGTAGTGGAATTGCTGGGTCATAGGGGAGTTCTATGTTTAGTCTTTTGAGGAACTGCCATGGACAATTTTTTTTAAAGAATTTATTAACGTTGATTTTTACGTCATATTTTAAATGACAAGTTTAACATACAAGTGTTCAAGGAGGGAATCTCTATTTACAATCACTGGGAGTTAGTATTTAGAACTTAATCACAATTAGGCTAAGGGTTTGTATGTCATAGAAACATATTAATTTATGAAATAAAACATTATGTCTATAGAGTCATAGGTTTTTATGTCCATATAGATATGGTTGTATTTCCATTATGACAATTTTTTAAATGTTTATTTAATTTTTTGAAATTATCCTTAAGCAGTTGTACAAAGGAGTTTCAATTCAACATGTCAGCTTGTAAATTCAATGCATCTTGATCAATGTCACCACTTTCATCATTCTCTCCTAACTCTTCTAACCTTACTCATCACCTAAATTTTCTTAGTTCCATGTTCATATATTTACATTGATTGCTATGACTGTATTCAGTATAGATAGATTTTTCACATTCATATTCTAAGGATGAGATCTAAAGATAATCTTATCAAATTATATCATAGTAACTAATTGAAAACTTCTGCTAGATCTAAAAATTGGAAATAAATATGCTTTTCCTAAACATTATATTTGTACGATGAGCCATGCAACTGACTCTATTTATGGAACAATTAAAATGGAATTTTAATTTCATTTCTAATATATCTGAATAATCTTTTAAAGCATTTGGATTTATCTTTCTATTATCCCTCTCAGATTACATTAGCTTTAAAATTTTTGAAGCTCAATGTATTTCATGTCTATCAAGTCCTCCTTGAAATAAAGTGGGATGAGTTAGATAAAACAGTTTCCACATATAACTCCCAATTGGATCTTCAAAGTATCCCTCTCAAGGCATGCAATTTCCATGGTCATTGTGCTCTCAGCAGGTTCCACACTCTTGGTCCGGGTCTCTCTACTAGCACTTCCAGCATTAAGAAATTCCAAGAACTTATCATTTGTGGCGCATAAATGTAATTCCAACTACTCTGGAAGATAAGATCTTAGAATCAAGGTTAAAAGTCAGCTGGGCTTAATAGTCTAGGAGATTTCATCTCACCAAAGTAGCAATAAGGTGGCTGAAAGCATGACTTAAGGATTCAAGTACTGAGCGAGAGCATGAGACCAAATCCCCAATATTGGCAAAAAGAATGGGGGGAGTAAGGAAGGAAGGAAGGAGGGAGGGAAAGGAGGCAGGGAAGAAGGAAAGGAGGAAAGGAAGGAAGAAAAATAAATTTCAAAGCAAGTAGCTGAAGTGAAGAATTAGCTAAGGTGCCAAAGTAAGCACATAATCTAGGTTAGTTTTTGTTTTCTTTTCTTTTGCATTTTAATGATATTATTTTGCAAAAGGTAAACCAATTTTCCGCAACTACTCTGAGACTGTCTAAATGTAATTAAATTCTCTTAGTCTAGCTGGTATGAGAAATGTTTTCATGGCCCATTGGATCCCACAAGATGCTGGTTAGATGCAACAATCCCTTGTTGGTTATAACAGTTGCAATTCTTAATTTAAACTGTCCATATCTCCAAGAAATATGTTTAGTAAGACTGGAAAGAACTGGATCATTTCTGTGAAAGTTCTCAACCTATTTCAATAGTTGTATGTATTATCTTTTATGAATTCAACTTTGAATACCATACAGCAAAAATTAAAAGCACAAGAATCTAGTGACATTGGACCATAGAAGTCAGTGATGCACGCATTCCCATGATCTTTGACATGTAGTTCAAGGTCAGGACAAAGATGGTGTAACACTCTGGCTTGACCAACTCCTCCAGAAAGGATTCTGTCTGTAAGATAATGTGTGATGCCCCTGTGTATAGCCAAAGTATGCCGTGGCAGCCTGTCAGTGTGTCTACATTCTTTATATGAAATAACTCTGAAAGATTTTGCCAGGCCTCAAGAAACTTTAGTATAAATTTTATGCACATAGAAATATGTACATATTAACCTACTGCTTGAATATAAACATCATAGATAAAACCTTGAGTGTAAAAAGTAGTGAGGAAATCCATAGACCTAAACATTTAATTCTTCATTTTGGTAGAAAATGTTTTTCCATTTTATTTGAGAAAAATAGGTTACTGAGATTTCTTTCTTTTTTTCCTTCCTTCTCTCTCTCCCTCTTTCCTTTCCTCTTCTCCATCAATCATACTCTTTCTCTTTCTTTCTTGTTCTCTTTCTATTTCTCTTTTTCTCCTTCCTTCCATCCTTCTTTTCTTCCTTCGTTCTTTCCTTCCTTCCTTCTTTCCTTCTGTTTATTTTTGCCTATAATATTCTATCTAAGTCAAATTTTATGTGTGGTTCACCATGCTTGTATAGAGCTGGGATAATAAATCAGACTTTTATTTAAACTCAGAATGAAAAATATTGCCTAGACCTCTTCCCCTAGCTTCTATTCCTTATTATCTGCAAAAAAATAATAATTGCATCCAGAAATGGATAACCAGGACACTGTATTTTCTTCTAAAATCTTACCTTTATCTGTATTTTGCATAACAGTGTACTTCAAATATTTGTGTACGGGGGGGGGGTGAGTGGGGGGTGCACACACGTGTGTGTGTTTGTAGGCACCAGTACTGGGGATTGAACTTGGAAGCCTGCCCTTGCACAGCTAGCTTACCAAATAGCTGGCAGTCTACCACTTGAGTCATGCCTTTAGCCTGGCTTTTTGCTAGTTATTGGTAGAGATGGGAGTGTCACAGTCTCATGGCTCTTCCCAATTTCTCTTTGAACTGGGCAGAATTTAGATTTTTCAGATCTCAGCCTCCTGAGTAGGTACGAGTGCAGCCTTGAGCCACCTTCATTTCTTGTAGTATAAAAATATATGAGGGCCGGGAGTTTGGCCTAGCGGTAGAGTGCTTGCCTAGCATGCATGAAGACATGGGTTCGATTCCTTGGTAATACATACATAGAAAAAAGCTGGAAGTGGTGCTGTGAGTCAAGTGGTAGAGTGCTAGCTTCAAGGAGAAGCCTAAGGACAGTGCTCAAGCCCTGAGTTCAAGCCCCAGGACTGGCAAATATATACACACACACACACACATATATATATATATGTATATATATATATATATATGAGCATAGTGGCACATGCTTGTCAACTGGCTGTTTAGGAAGTAGAGGTTTGGAAGAACACAATTCAAGGAGAGCCTATGCAAAAAAAAAAAAAAGAAAAGAAAGTAAGAGTGAAGCCCTGAGTTTAAGCCACAATATTGTCCCGAAATAATAATGTGGACAGTTATAATTAGTTAGAAAAAATATATAAAGAAGATGTTATACTTTGGATAAGTGTCCTCCAAAAACTTTGGGTATGCTTAGTCAAAGGTCTATGATGTTATTTGAAAATGGTGAAACTTTTAAGAGTGTCACCTTGTAAGAGGAAATGTAGCCGTTGGAATAGGCCCTTGAAAGGGGTATTGAGATTCTAGGTCCTTCCTTTGTCTCTCTTATTTCCTAGCTATCATGAGGTGAACAGCTTCCTCTGAGGCACAGTCCCACCATGATGCACTGGCTCAAAAAAAAATGGGTCCCATCACTCATAAAATATATCTGGGAGCTAAAATATAGACTATCTTTTCTTTTTATTGTCTCAGGCATTCTCTTTTTTGCATAACTAAAATCTCCCTAGCACAAAAGGAAATAAAAATATTAATAACTTTCTAATAGAAACATGCATTAGAAAGACGTTCACAAGATTAGTAAATCTAATGAGCCAATCATGAGGTGGTGAGGAGGTGGCTCTGATAGGCTAATAAACCAACCATAAGGTAGCTAGATGGTGATCTTGATAGTTACCATGGTGGCTTGGATATGACCCAGACAATAAGACTTAAAGGCTCAAGCTGTGGATGCTCCAATCAGAGCTGGGTTCTCTGTGAACTCGAAGCTTTACACCCCAGCCTAATGGAGCTTTCCCTGCCATCCTAGTTTGTTTCTTCTGCCAAACTCTCTCCCTGCAGGGATGTGTACCTTTTAGTGACTGCCTACTGGTGAGCCAACTCACACTGTCTTCATTGAGTTTAGTCCTATAGTTATTATTGCATATGGCTGCTTGATGTGGAGTGATAACTACCTGTTTGTTGGAATGTTATTTTGAATCATTATACTACATTATTGAAAACCATTTTGAATTTGAGTCTTTATAGCATGTGTTTGACCACTGCCTTCATCTCACCTCTGGAGAATAAAGTGAGACTAATAATTAATGTTTATCATCAATTTATAGGTTTGAAAGATATCTATGAGGTTAATTAATCAAATCTCTGGGTGTGTCTGTGAGGATAGTTCCAGATGTGATTAGATATTTAGGGCTGTGATCTTATGATATCTCAAGTCCCTGATAGATTCAAAATTAGACTATTAGGAGACAGAACTGTGGAAAGTGAAATCCTGATTGAAGGAGCTATGTCACTGAGGGTACATCTTCAGAAACTGTATCTTGGCTTGGTCCCTTCCTGTAATAGCTCCAATATATTTCCTGTCTGCCATGCTCCAAGACCTCCTGTCTAGGAGAGACCGAGACCTTAAACCATGATTAAAATAAATCTTTCCTTCTTAACATTGTTTCTGCCATTTATTTGTTTATAGTGATGAGAAAAGTCTAATATTATATCCTTTATAAAAATGTATTTTAGTCATTTATGGGGGGAAATGAAGCAGCATAGATAGATGGGGAGATAGGAAAACGATATTATTATAAATAAATATCAAAAAGGTCAGACTCAGAAGTTAAAACCAGGATGTACACTGAAAAAGCAGATGAGCTCCTCTCTTGGTATACTTTCTTTCTAATGTGAAGTTACTGGAATAGAAGATAAGGGAGAGACTAACTGCCTCAGTCTTCTCTTTTGAAATGGTAAAAATTGGAGAACTCTTTATGAATAGGTAGAGTCAGAATCAGAAAGAATTGTCTGGCAAAAAAAAACCCACAAGAAAAAGTTCTGCTGCTGGTCAGCTGTGTTTTGAATAATTTTCATCCTTCTTACTTAACCAAAACCATTGTCTAAGGATGAGTTGCTAAACTAATGTGATGAGTGCAATCCCCTAGCTCAGAAAGAAAAAAGCTACAGGTATAAATTACCATGTTAAATTCTTCAAATAGGATAAATACTCAGGCTTCTGAAAAGCAGTGAGGAAACGTGAGCCTTAATTCCCTTTCTGGAGCTGCACTGGGTTACACTCACAAAGGTGCTCCAAGGAGGCTTTTAATTGACACACTGAAACAAATACAAATGTTGCTAAAAGCATATCCTTGAATGCCATTTGGGAATTGAATATATACGTTTATGGGCTTAAAACAGCTTTGACACACAGTTAATTATGTTCAGAGCTGGGAGCAGGTGCTAATTTACAGATGTGGAAACTGACTCCCATAGTTCATAAGTCAACTTGCCCAATCCTTTCACACACAAAATGTCGGGGAGAAAATTTAAAGTCAGGTCTTTAACATGAAATACATATGTAGATTTTCCACAGAACCAATCACAATTACGCCTCATAGAGAAAACTTGCCAATACTGACAAATTGTCTTTGAGAGTCCATTTCAATACCCTTCTGTGGGTACATGATTTAGTCAACTAGTACTGTACTTTGAAGACGGTACAGTCAGAAAAGTTCACTAGATACCATCTCTCGCCCCAAAAAACGCAAAACCCAGCACGAAGCAGAACTGGTAAGGCTCAAGAGTGCCAGCCTAGCAAGCACACAGCCCTGAATTCAAAGCCTCTTAGTGCTGGGGGAAAAAAAAGACTACAGAATGATGCAGTGACATACCAAGGACAGGAATAAGGGAAAGGCCTCAGACTTTGTCCTGGAAACTTTGAAGGAGTCCTGAGCTGCAGATCTTTCTGCAGAGTCAAAAGACCGACAGTTACCACTTGCAACTGCTGCACTGTGTGAGGCTGATATTTTTTTTTTGAGGAAGAAAGCTTCAATAGCTGGAGGAAATGAGAAAGATCTGTAACCACAGCCCCACAGCTGTCCAATTCATTACTAGCAGCCATAGTGATCGGTGAGCAGACTGACTAAAGAAGATGACAATATCCCATAAATAGGTAATGGTATACAAATCAAACAGTATGAAATCTTACTTCCAGTTAGCACACAGAGAGTCTCTCCAAGGAATGTCAGCCCCATCCTGACAAGCAGGAACTGGGCAAGGGATAATGCTTTGCTGAGAGAACCGAGATGCACACTTGCTTGACTGCCAAAGAATGATGGAAAATGGCTGCTATCAGGCAGGAATACCAAGAAAGCAGATGAATAAAAATTTGAATGCAGAACATGTGTGTGGTGCTTAGATCCAACAGGAACACATGCCAGGGTGTGAGCCCAAGCACAGATACCAGCTCTGTCTCCTGTATGAGTTTCCTCAGATGAGCAGGGAGCATATGAGAATGGTAAGGGACATCCAGATACCCTGCTACACTGTGAGGAGCCTAACTGCATGTTCTGTGATGTCCGTCTTGCAGGGAAGCAGAGCAGACATCTCCAACCTAAGAACAACAGGGGTACAGCCGATGATCAAAGTGGATGACCCAGAGATATAATTCCAACATTCTGGTCCTAAGCAGACTAAGTAGATATGTGTTTGATTTCAGTTGGGCCAGGAAAGTCCATGAGTTTCTTATCTCCAATTACCTACCAACCAAAGAGACAGAAGTAGAGCTGTGGCTCAAGTGGCAGACAGCTAGCCTGGAAAGAAAAGCTCAGGAACAAAGCTCAGGCTCTGAGTTCAAGCTCCAGGACTGGCACACATACACACACACACACACACACACACACACACACACACACACACACACGCGCGCGCGTGCGCGCGCATGCGCACGCACGCATGCACGCACAACCACATGCACACAGTGTATTGATAGAAGCTTGGGGGCAAAACAAGGCTAATAGATTAGGAGACATATCTTCCTGTAAAGATAGTTCACTGTTCCCAGTTCCTGAGCTGAGGGGCTTTGCCTCCCCTGGGGCCCACAATGGGAAGGTTATAAGAGGGTTATAAGAGGGAGCAATGTAGGAGAGAATCCCTTGATGTGGTTTTCATGTGAAGGAATGGGGAGGGAGAGCAGTATAAACTGGTCAGTTTGAATTCCATTGGTGGGGGAGAAGCTGGTCATCTGGTTTTCTGCTGTAGGCAAATATGAACAGAGATCATGATTGTGAAGACCCAGTGTAGAGGGGCTGAGAGGTTTGTGCCTTGGATTGATTGGTTTGTAACTGAGCAATACAATCATGAACAAGTTCTTTCCTATCTCTTGGAACACCAGAAGTACATTCCCTCCAGATTAGCAAGGAAGTCCTCAGAAAACAAAGCATGAGTTTAAGAAAATAACATGAGAAATACAGAGCTAAAACAAACTAAGGTAGAAAGGGATGACATTGACCAAGATAAGTTGTCAAACAGTAAATGGTAACTCCTTTGTACGATTAAAGATTAGAAAAAGAAATAAAATAATCAAAAATAAACTAAGCCTTAACAAAGCCCAGCTCAGCACAGCTCTGCAACAGATCTGCTAGAAAAGACCTGACACTGCTAAATGTTGCTGAAAATATCCAGCAATGCTTTAGAAATTGACAGTAACATATAATCTTAAAAAATTCCTAGAATGTGATTGGTGCCTCTTAGTCTTTAATTAAGAGTACTAAAAGACAAATATGCTTATAACAATTTACTCATTAGCAATCCAAATTGGAAAGAAACTAAAGGTCCATCAACGAAAACATAATCTACAAATTGCAGTCACTTTGTGCAATATAAGTAAAAGAACCCAAAATACAAATAAGCACAACAGTGATGAATCTCACTAATGTTATGTTGGATGAAATAAGTGAAAATATGTTCAATAGCATTATGTAGTATGGTGTCTAGAGCAAAGTAACCTGTGCACTTCAGTACATGTGAATTATACCTCCGTGAAAGGCTTCATAAGAATAAACAAATTTCATTTTGAAAAAGATATATTGACAGAACAGCATCTTTGCATTTGAAATATCCTGGGTTCAAAACCCTAGAATTAGTACTAAATAAGTACGGGAGAATATTCAATGCAAGCTATCCAAAAACCCAGTTTTCAGAAGTTGCCCCAGGATAGGGGTTGGCAGTGGGGCATTGAATGAATAGGGAATGAATATGGTTAGAATTGCTCTTTTTTTATGAAGTAGACCTCTTAAATAGTAATTATTACTAATGGGATATAATGTTAAGACTGGCAGAAAATCATGAAAAGAAAGCATCTCAACTATATCTGCTGGTAATGGGACTTGAACTTAGGGCCTCGAAATCTCATTTGTCTTTTTTTTTTTTACCACTCTACCACTCATGTCCACTTCTGAATTTTTGCTAGCTCATTGAAGATAAGGGTCTTACAGTCTTTTCTGACTGGGCTACCTGCAAATCTCCATCCTCAGATCTTAGAAGCTAGGATTGCAGTCATGAGCTACCAGTACCTGGAATAATTGTTTTGAACATAATTCAAGTATAGAAATAATTTAACAACTTTCCATCTGGTACAAAAAAGTAAATGGCTACTGTTCTATTCCACATAGAAACAAAACCAGAAAAGGACTAGCTATACTGTTACATAGTACAGAGATGATGTTATTCAGGTTCAGAGAAATGATACCTCAAAAGCACAGTTTTACAGCATGGTGAACATACTACTATAATTTGATGCAGAGAAAATTGAAGGTTTTGCTCCAGCCATGCCTACTGCAGAGAAAGACCCCAGCAGCACTTGCTTCATGCAAGGAGACCAGACTTGAAAGTGAACAGATGGCTTTCCAAATGCACACTGAGATGCATCATCTGCCTTAAAACAGAAAACTGCCATGGACTTCCCTTACAGGAGAACATCGGCCCCTTGGGCTCATTCCAGTTCTAAAGAAAAATTTGTTTAAATACTGCATCATATTTATTTTACTATAGTATCCCTAGATTCTGTTTATGGGTTTTTGCCTCTGCAAACTCTTTGCTTGATTGTATTTATAATACACACATACATACATACACATACACACACACACGCATTCATAGACAGACAGACAGACAGACAGACACACACACACACACACACACACACACACACACACACACACACACTCACACGTAAGACATGGAATTTGTATTATCCTCACCAAGTCAATAAGAAGAACCAAACAATTCAATAAAAATGAGTCAAGATCTGAAGAGACTACAAAATAAACTGTGCAAATTGGCCATGGACCATAAAAAGAGATATCCATCATCAATCATCATGGAAATGCAAATGAAAATCTAGTAGCTCACTAAGAATTCCAAAAGCAAGCTTCTTTACCAATGTTGGGTACCTAGGAAATGTAATATTTCACAAATGCTGTATTCCCTGGATTTGATGTTGCCTTTCAAACTCCCAATCCCCTTCCCAGAGAATTGGCTGAACTTCCACCCTACCTACTTGCCCTCCTAGATTCTAATTTCTGAGATTACAATACACATGTGCCCAGCTGGCCAGAGGCTCCAGCATACCTAGTACCAGAACATTTCTTCCTTACATGGAATTAGTCAAACTCCATCACATTCTCAATACTCAATTTGCCATTTGTAGATGCAGCCTATAGTTCCAGCCTACTGTAACTCTGTCACAATGTGAAACTCCAAGTGACAGCTTGTCTTATTTGTGCTGATGTGCCATATTCTGCTCCCATCTCCACACAGCTAGTAAGATGCACTTATCATACAAATAGATTGCTCACATAGTAATGAAGAGAATCCAAAACACAATTGACACTTGGGGAAACTGTTTGGCCTTTTCTTACTAAATAAAGCATTTCCCCCCTATTCCCCATAGTTCTATTTCTAGGAATCTACTCAAGATAAATGAACACATATTTCTACCCCAAAACTTATTCATGGATGGCCAAAACAACGTTATCAACACTAGCCCCAAAATGTGAACAACTCAAATGTACATTGTGTAGCAATGGCTAAAGCCAGATGCATCCATAAAGTGGAATTCTGCTGACTAAAATGAAGGGGCTCATTGCAGCACTATTTACCACGACAAAGATATGGAACCAACCCAAATGCCCCTCAGTAGATGAGTCGATCAACAAGATGTGGTATTTATCCACAATGGAATTCTATGCTGCTGTCCATTTCCCCAAAGGAAATGGAAAGACTTTGAAAAGATCATATTAAGTGAAGTAAGCCAGACTCAAAGGATCATAGGTTCAATGGTTTCCCTCATTTGTAATAATTAGTACAAACCTTGGACTCTCCTAGGATAGGTTTACAATAGCTCAAAATCTAGATACACAAGGCCATACAGGATGAGACTAAATGAAAGGACCTCCAGGATATGGAGAGAAGAGCCATATAATGTGTGGTGGTTGTTCTTAATGTAATATGTTATTTCTCATCTCTTTTGTTGTCACTTGGTTATTTCTCATATTGTTACAGTATCTTACCTTGTTATCTGGTATATTTTATATATGATTATTTGTTTATTTGAAATAGGAAAGGAAAATGGGAAAAACAAGATGAGGGGAATGGGGTGGAGGAAGGAAAATGGGGACAAAAACATGAAAAGGGGTATAAATATGTGTGAACTAATGCACCTTCTCTCTGGTGAATATAACTGTAATCCTTCTATTAATTACAATAAAAATAAAGAAAAAAGAAAAAAGAAAAAAATTTAAAAAGAAAAAAATAAATAAAATGAAGGGGCTGACAGACACAAGAGAACAGTAAGACACAAAGACTTAAATTGTTCTCTATCCATACGGCACTCTAGAAAAAGCAGGTGAAAAAGGACCTGTCATGAGAGAAATCAGATCAGCAAGTGACAGGGTAGGAAAGACTGAGAAAGGAAGTTCACAGTAAAAAGGGAAGCTTCTTATTACATATAATTCATAACTCAATATGTTTGATTTAGACAAGGGACTAAAATACCTTACAAATTCTATATGATAACCTATAATTGGTCTAATACAAGTTCTATATGATAATTTATAATGGGTCCAATAATAGCAACTTCCAGAAACTTTCTGAAAAGGTGGAATCTTTTTCTATTTGTTGAGTACTGTGAATGAGGATTTCCAATTGATTTTGAAAGAACCATTTGTTCAAACTGTGTGAAATACCGTTTGAAAAACAACAGTTAAAAACATTGTCAAACAGACCTATTTCAAGCACTGAAATAGAAATGGCAATAGAGACTTTCCATTCAAGAAAAGCCCAGGGCCAGATGGATTCTATAAGGTCTTCAAAGCAAAGCTCACATCAATACTCCTCAAGCTCTTCAATGAAATTGAAAACAAAGGCTCTTTGCCAAACTCATTCTATGAAGCCACTATAACCTACATCTCCAAACCAGACAGAGATTCATAAAAGAAAGAGAACTATAGACCCATTTCTTTGATGAATATTGATGTAAAACTTCTCAACAAAATACTGGCCAACCATCTACAACAACTCATCAAATAATTATACACTATGATCAAACAGGATTCATCACAGGGATGCAAAGCTGGTTCAACATACTGAAATCAATTAAAATAATTCAACACATCAACAGGAGCAAGGACAAGAATCACATGATTGTCTCAATAGATGCAGAAAAGGCATTTGATAAGATCCAACACCCCTTTATGCTAAAAACTCTGGAGAAACTAGAAATCCATGGAACATTCCTCATTATAATAAAGGCTGTGTATGACAAACCCACAGCTAGCATTATACTTAATGGTGAAAAGCTAAAGCCATTTCCTCTAAAATCAGGAATGAGACAAGAATGCCCACTCTCTCTACTCTCTTTAACATAGTATTAGAATTCCTAGCCAGAGCAATAAGGCAAGAGGCAAGCATAAAGGGGATCCAAATAGAGAAAGAGGAAGTGAAACTTTCCCTCTTTGCAGATGACATGATTCTGTATTTAAAGAACCCTATAGACTCCACTCCCAAGCTGCTTGAGCTGATTTAAAACTTTGGAAAGCTAGCAGGGTATAAAAAGACTAAACACAAAACTCCCCTATGACCCAGCAATTCCATTACTTGGCATTTACCTGTGGCCAGGTGGGATCACTAATACATTGTTGGTGGGAGTGCAAACTCATTCAACCACTTTGGAAAGCAGTATGGCAGTTCCTCAAAAGACTAAATATAGAACTCCCCTATGACCCAGCAATTCCACTACTTGGCATTTACCTAATTGTCTAGAAACAAGGACATACCAAATCCACTAGCACAACGATGTTCATTGCACCACTATTTACCATAGCAAAGATATGGAACCAATCCAGATGCCCCTCAGTTCATGAGTGGATCAACAAGATGTGGTATTTGTACACAATGGAATTCTATGCTTCAGTCAGAAAGACATCGTCCCATTTGTAAGGAAATGGAAAGACTTAGAAAAAATCATATTAAGTGAAGTAAGCCAGACTCAAAGGAACTTAGGCTCAATGGCTTCCCTCATTTTTCTTAATCAGTAGAAACCTTGGGCACTCCAAGCAGATATTTATAATAGAACAAAACCTAGATATATAAGGCCATATAGGATGATGCTAAATGAACGGACCTCCAGGATATAGAAACAAAAGCTATATAATCAGTGATTGTTGTCCTTAATATACTATGTTATCTCTGATCTCTTTTGCTCTCCCTTGGTTATCTCATATTGTTACAGTATTTCACCTTGTTATCTGATATATTGTATATATGTGTATTTGTTTATTTGAAATTGGATAGGGAAGGGGGGAAAACAAGATGAAGGGCATTGGTGGTACAGGGAAATGGGGAAAGGGTATCAATGTATGTGAAGTAATGCACCCTCTATCTGGTGAATATAATGTAACCCTTCTATTAATTACAAGAAGAAAAAATATATGAAAAAAAAAAACCCTGTCATTTAGGTTCTCAGGTCTAAGGAAAGCTGAGCTGATGACAAAGCATCCATTATTCTCAAGCTCAATTTTCCTGTTTTTTTCAGAAGATAGGCTCTTGAAGGTTTATTGTTTTTGTTTCCTGCTAATGCTGAAACTTGAATTCTAGACTTGGGCTTTTTTCCTCAGCATTTTGACCCAAGGCTGTTACTGTATCATTTGAGCCACAGGTCTACTTCTGGCTTTTTGAAGGTTAATTGGAGACAAGGCTCATACATTCTTGCCAGGGATAGCTTTGAATCTCAATCCTCAGGTCTGTCTCTGTAGTTAGGAAATCAGGCATGGGCCTGAAAAGATTTTAAGTGTTGAGAATGATAGCTTCTATATTTGTTTCTATAGTAACAATTTGTTTACCATTAGGAATAACATGTGAAACACACTGAAATCCAAGTTTATTTCTACATTGCTGAATTTTTTACTTAAAATGATTGTGCTGTTTTACAATGTCTTTTTGCTATGCCAAAAAGTTAGTAACCATATCAACCAAAAAGTAATTTTAATTTTGATTTAGAAATTTTTAAATAAGTTTTGGCTAGATCTTAATAGAATTGGATATTTGAACAGAATATAATTAAAGATAGAATTAGATATAGAATTGGTAATATAATTAGATATTTGACCTTTAATCAAATTAGAGTCAAAAAATATTATTTTTGAAGCCGGGCGTGAAGGCTCATTCCTGTAATCCTAGCTACTCTGGAGGCTGAGATCTGAGGATCAAGGTTCAAAGCCAGCCTGGACACAAAAGGACCTGAGACTCTTATCTCCATTTAACCTCCAGAAAATGGGAAGTGGGACAAAGGTAGGGCAGTAGCCTTGAGCTAAAGAGCTCAGAGACAACTCCCAGACCCAGAGGTAGGGGCATAGCTTTGAGCTAAAAAGCACAGGGACAGCACCCAGGTCAAATTCAAGCCCCATGACCCCCCCCCATACACACACACACACACACACACACACACACACACACACACACACACACACACACACAAATCCAAAAAACAAAACAAAACAAAAACCCACATTATTTTTGGTTCCAAGGGTTGAATTAAAAATAAAACTAAAATAGAAAGTACAACTGACTTTTTCTTTTGACTGTTTTGTGTCTTAAAGCTTTGGGCCAGCGTAGTATCCCTGAGCTTTTGTGCTAAAGATTAGTATTCTGCTGCTTGAGCTAGAGTTCATTTATGGATTCTTTTTGGGGGGTATGTGGGGGTCATATTGCTTGAACTTGGCCTGGGCACTGTCCCTGAGCTCTTTAGCTCAAGGCTAATGCCTTATCCTTAAGCCAAGCCCCACTTGCTGTTTTCTAGAGGTTAATTGGAGATAAGAGACTCGGGTCCTTTGTGGACCATCTGGTTTTGAGCCTCAGTCCTAATATCTCAGCCTCCTGACTAGCTAGGATTGCAGGTGTGAGCCACTGCACCTGCCTTGGATTTTGTTTTTTGATAATTAATTGGAGATAAGAGTTTCATGGATTTTCTTGCCCGGGCTGGCTTCAAAGCTGATCCTCAGATCTTAGCATCTTGAATAGCTAGGATTATAGATGAGAGCCACTGGTACTCACTTTTTGAAGTGAGTTTTTATTTCAAGCAAGTGAGACACTGACATAAAACTGATATAATTTAACTTTATTATTATTTAATTTTCCCTCCTGTTTTTCAACATTTAAAAATCTATTGTTTTACTTTGTGTATAACTACTAAAACAACATGTGGTTGAGAGTAAATGAGGCTCATGTAGGAAAGAAATCATGTACTCTTCCAGAGAAATATACAATTCAGAGAGAAAAGAGAAGGCCTTCTGCTGCTTCACAAATTCAGGGTTCTAGTCTAACCTGGTCCTTGGTGCAGATGAAAAGACAGCTCCTGTCTCCTTACTCATCCTTCCCCAGGACTCCAGTCCCTGTGGCTTCTTCTGGCCACTATTGTTATGTGCTTTGGAGTATGATTGTTTGTTTCTGGCAAGAGTCTCCTGATGACTAATTATTAGTTCAATGGAGGAATTACAAGGACAGTATAAAGTACCCAATGGGAACTGTCAATAAGAGCAAGGAGTACTTTACTTTTATTTTCAGTATACGCAATATCACTTTTTTACACCTTTTACAAAAACTATCAAGTTTTTTCAGGTGATTAGAATTTTTAGATTAGAATTTATTAACTAAGGAAACCATTCAGGAATAGTTAAAAGACTCATTTACAGCACCTGAGGTTCATTATAATTATTTAAAAAATAAATTTACATTCATAGCCAAGTTCTTTTAGAGTAAGAATAGGCTGAAGAGAAATGAATTTCTTTTAAGAAAATGTCCTTTCATTTGACCTTTGCTTACCAAATCTGAATGAATGAGCCCTTCTTCAGACATTCATTTTCCATGAAAGCTGAAGAAAGAGTCCTGCTATCTTCATTACTCTGATGCTGATTTTTAGATTACGAAAGCTGAGCTGTCTTGGTGATCATGTACTCTAGAGCCTGGACTGTGGCCATGCTTACTTGGGAGATGTTTCTGTCTCTCCATCTGGACTGAGTCCCAGAGGCCTTACAAGATATAATGTTCATAGGCTGTATGAAATAAGTAAACAAGCCTAATTTCCTCCATGAGTCTTGGGTGATAGTCTTGGGCAAATCTCTCCCAAGATGAAGATAAGAAGCTTGCTATTTCCCACTTTACTCCATTTAAAAGAGATTCAAACCTTTGAAATATATTAGGAGAGATCGGAACCCTCCCCTAAATCAGAAGGACGATTGACCAGAAAATAAGAAGCAGATGCAAGAGAGCTCTTTGCCCTTCTCTTTGCCTAAAAGTGAGACAGACAAAAGATATTTCAGGACAACTCTATCAGAAAGGACAAAAGCTGACCATGGATAAACAGATCTTTACAAACATGGAGAAGATCTTAGAGGAATGTAAGCTTTGTCAATAGCTTAGACTTATTCACCTTCCTAAATTGCCACCTACAGAGATTCAAACTTTACACCTTTTGTCTTGACACATTTCTAATAATGGCCTAGTTTCTGTTGAGAATTCTGTAATAGAATTAAAAGCCACAACTCTGAGAACTCATCATCTGGGTGTTTCCATGTATATAGGTTAGTTATTGTCAATCTCTTTTGTATCTGATGCCCTGTGTATAGTTCTTCATATGGTGGGTGTGGCTGTAGATGATGGGGTCTGAAAATTAGCTTTCTGGCCTCAGAGTTCATAGGAGACAAAACAAGTGGATGCAGGCAACACTTGAGATTGGTGGATATCACACAGTCACTTCCTGTGAACACAAACATGAGGATGGGGCAAAGTACTGAAAGTCAGAAGAGGAGGACATTTCTTCTACCAGAAACAAACTGAATTTTATTTGTTTCAGAGGGACTTCAACTCATTCTAGGTAGAATGAGCAAACTGAGAAAAATCATCTGTATGTGGTGAGATATATTGATTCAAGACCGGGGGAAAGGTTGGTGCCTTGGTGACAGAAGAAACTGCAGGTCAGATGGAAAGCTGTTTGTGTACCAAGGATCCATCTCTCCAAGGACCAGTGGAAGGACTTTAAAAATTAGTCGTGAAATTAGTAAATTTTGCCATGGTTAGGGCCCCATATGTATAAGTTTTTATGGGCATTAATGACATTTACTTGTGAAGGAATTCATCTTCCATTGAAAGACCCTTAAGAAAAATCTTAGGGAAAATTCACATTCATTTTCTCTTATCTTATTGATCCCCTTTGCAGAAGAAGAAAGTGAAGCACATGCACCCCAGGTAGCCCCATAAACACAAGGGCAGGCCCTCATCCCTGTAACAGGCTCTTTCCTCTCTCTGTCTCTGTCTCTCTCTCTTTCTTTTTCTCCCTCCCTCCCCCCTCTCTCTGTGTCTATCTCTGTCTGTCTGTCTGTCTGTCTCTCTCTCTTTCTATTTCTCTCTCCCTCCCCCCTCTCTCTGTCTCTTTCTCTGTCTCTCTCTGTCTCTCTCTGTCTCTCTCTCTCTCTCTCTCTCTCTCTCTCTCTCTCTCTGTCTCTCTCTCTCTGTCTCTCTCTCTCTCTGTCTCTCTCTCTCTCTCTCTCTCTCTCTCTCTGTCTCTCTGTCTCTCTCTCTCTCTCTCTCTCTCTCTGTCTCTCTCTCTCTGGGCTGATTTGTGTCCTAGTGTTTCCTTTCCTTCTATGTTTTTTGTTGTTGTTTGGTTGGTTGTGGGGCTTGAACTCAGGGCCTAGGCACTGTCCCAGAGCTCTTCAGCCACAGCAACAGGTTTTCTGGTGGTTAATTGGAGATAAGAGTCTCACAGACTTTGGTGCCCGGGCTGGCTTTGAACCGCAATCCTCAAATCTCAGCCTCCTTAGTAGCTAGGCTTATAGGCATGAGCTACTAGCTCCCCACCCTTCCTTCTACTTTAGAGGAAGGTGATGAGTATCACAGATGAAGATAAACAATGAAACTGGTGAGCTGTAGAAAAGTCAATCATTCTAAATGCATATACCAAATGGATTACTGAATTATCATGAGTGTGATATTTATGCATTAGTTTCAAAGAATAATAAATTGTGTTAAAAGACTCAAACCATCTGTTCTACTCTGGGAGAAATGTTTCTCTGCATTTGCCCCTCCATCCTTTGGATACTTCAGAGGCATAATGCAAGTGACTACAAATTTGTTTCCTTTTTTCCTTTCCTCTCATTCTTAGCTCTCTTTTGCCTCTTTTCCTAAGTTTACCCAAGTTTTACAAAGTTTTCCTAAATTTACTAAGTTTATTGCCTAGCAGAAGTGGCTGGCCGTAGGAGTGAAGTCTCATGTGTTCTTTTGTACTTCAGTCTGATCTTCGAATAACCATAGTTATGCAAGCAAATGTTATCCTGAACTAGTATAGAAGAGGAAAATTATAGTATAGATACATACTAATTTAAGAAACATATAATCTTTATTATCTAACAAAACCAGTATTTCCAGTTAAAATATTGGCATTGTTTTTCCCCCATATGATAATGTTTTACTCTGTGCTAGCTGATGTGCTTTCAAAGATATCCATTGAGTATGTGATTAAAAATAGATTTGGTTCACAGCTGTCAGAAGTAACAAAACCCCAAGAGCTCTTAAGTAAAAGCATTTGTTTTAGATGGCATGAGATATCTGCAGGAGAGGAAGTTTATGGATACCTCCTGGGTTAACAAACTCATTTATACCTTAAGTTTATCTCTCTGAGAGACAAATACATTGTTTGGGTTTTGTGGTTGGGATAAGAGCAGAATGTGTTTTCTGACAAAGAGTGTATTTTACATTTCCTGGAAGCATCCATTGAAAAGCCCTGCCTAAGAATGTTCATTGGTTCAGTCTCCTGCAGAGACAGATTGGACAAAGCATCCACAGGCCTATTTGTCTTCACACTGCCTACCACTGACACATCATTTCTACCCCAATGTGTCCTGTGTAAGTGTTTTGGATGCAATTCAAGTTACCTCTGGTAATGGTACCATTGATCATTCTGTGGTTGTGGAAAAGTTAGCTGTCCTTGGGGTGAATAGCTTTATTGTGTATGGTGACAATCGATTTCCCTTTTTCTTCAGACTTAGGCTGGAGGGGTTTTAGACCAATGTGTTAATGACCAAGCAGCTTTGACCAGATGAATAATGGAGAAGGAACATGAATGGATCTGCTCTAAGTTGACTTTGACTTGAAAATATGGCTAAAAATGGAAACTTTTCTACAGACTTGGTCAGCAGGAGGCTGGGAAAACTGTCATAGTATTTGTGGGATGGAGCTGGAGGGGGTGCTGGCTGGAAGAGATTTTCGTAGTGAATGTTTGTTTATTTGTTATTAAATTTGTTTATTTAATGGAGTCTTACTGTGTTGTCCAGGCTGGCCCTAACTTGAGTGTTGCTTTTAAGTTCAGTTCTGGGGTTGGGAGTTTGGCCTAACATGCACAAAGACCTGGGTTCAATTCCTAGGTACCACATACATAGAAAAATACAAATCCAGAAGTGGTGCTGTGGCTCAAGTAGTAGAGCTTTAGCCTTGAGAAAGCCCAAGGACAGTACTCAGGCCCTCCATTCTCAAAATCACTTTCTCTCAATAAGCTAGTAGTAATGACATCAGAACCACCTGTCTTAAAAAATTACTTATGTAGAAAATAAAATTCAACCTCGTGCTGGTGGCTCCCACCTATAATCCTAGCTGTCAGGAGGCTGAGATCTGAGAATAATGTTTCAGAGTCATCCTTGACAATAAAGTCCCTGAGACTCTATCTTCAATTGAAACCTGAAGTGGTGCTATGGCTCAAGTTGGTAAAACGCTAGCCTTGAGTGCATAAAACTTAGAAATAGCATCCAGGCCCTGAGTTCAAGAGATCAAACTACAAAAATCTGTCCCACTCCCTTAGTTTGTCACTTGTAAGAATATCCATGTTCTAACAGAGCTTTTTTGATTCTGACTATGGAGCTTGAAAAAGACAAAAGTAAGTTCAGAATTCATGTTAGTTGGGGGAGTGTGAGAAAGTTTATGAAAATGTATATTACAGAGGCCAAGGCATTCATGTGCTTCTTTAAGTAAAAATAAAAATAAATAATTGCTGTTTACTGGGCTATATGAGAATTAATGGAATGCCATCTGAATAATTACTGTCACAAAAACAAAATCACGATGTGTGGAAGCATGATAGCACTTCATGTTTGAGTTCTGTTCTAAAATGCTAATCCAAAATCCAAAAGCTTTGAAACATTTTAAAATTGGTTTTTTCAGTTTCAGGGCATCTGATCACTAATGAATCATTTCTTACAAGCCCTCATACCAAGAAGAATATGGCCTATTTCTATTTGTATCTAAGATTTATTACATTTCTCATTTTCTTCTTTGCTCTTGGAAACCATCAAATTTTATACCTATATTCAATACTTAATTGTACAAGATAGATAATAGAAAACATATTAATTAATTAATTCATTTATTTATTTGAAGTATCAAAGTGTGAACACATGACCTTGTGTTTGCTAGGTAGGTTCTCTGCTTTAGAAGTGAGAGCATATTTTTGTTTTATCTTATTTCTGACTTAATTTGGTATTCAACTATCAATTTCTCTTTGCTCTGACAATTTCTACATTTTAAAATATGAGTACATTATATATTTCTATAAACTTTCACATCTCTGGTTAAAATGACAAATGTAACTTGATGTACTTAGAAATACACTCAAGCGTTCAAACAATCCAATTCCATGTTAAGCCTAACCAGGATAAAATGTCCATAAGTCTTTAAAAATTAAAAAAAACTAACAGGGAGGAAAAACAAAGGCCTTCACAGGATGAGATCTAGCCCAGCAGAAAGAAAACAAACAAATTTTAGAGCTTATTAAAAACGAGAACTCTGCAGGCGTCCTGGATGCTGGTGGCTCACACGTACAACCTTCCCTTTCCAAGGGGATGAGGTCAGAGAACCTCCATCTGAAGCCAGTTTGAACAATCTATAAAATTCCATCTTCCCTTAACTAGAAAAAAAATCAGACTAGAATTGTGGCTGAAATGATCAAGTGGCAGATCACCAACAACAAAAAACTGTACAATTTGGTACAGTTTAACAAATGGAGTTCAAGCCCCAGCATGAGCATAAAGAGAATAAACAGACAAACTCTTGGGTCTCAGCTTGGACCTTCAGGAGAAGGTCCACCACTAAAGTGGGGCCCAGCAGTGTGCTGCAAGTCCTCAGATGTTTCTGACACTCACTTAATTGTGGGAACCATGGATGTGAAGGAGCTAGAAGGCTATCTTTAGGAATCAAAGGAAACTATCAAAATTTCCCTCTTTAACAAAAGCCATATAATGAGTGATTGTTGTCCTTAATGTACTATATTATCTCTCATCTCTTTTGCTGTCCCTTGGTTATCTCATATTGTTACAGTATTTCACTTTGTTATCTGATATATTGGATATATTTGTATTTGGTTATTTGAAATTGGATAGGGAAGGGGGGAAAACAAGATGAGAGGTGGGGGGTGGGGGAGGGAAATGGGGACCAAGACATGAGAAAGGGTATCAATGTATGTGAATTAAGGCACCTTCTATTTGGCAAATATAATGCAACCCTTCTATTAATTACAATAAAAATATATGAAAAAAATTTCCCTCTGTCTTTGTAGGAGACTATTTTGGCAACTTTATTCTCACAGACCTTACATAAAACTCCTTCATTGGAACTATATGACCTTTTACTGTTGGTAAACTTATTTCACAGCAAAATGACACAACAACTCACAGACATATAATCAATAAATTCAACCATGTCTGGTAGAAGTTAATTATACTCTGATCATAGCCATGGACCACTACCAGTGGAATTTCCCCTTTTATACATTTTCCTTCTTGGGATATTTCAACTGAATAGAGCCATAAAATATGTGATCTTTTGCAGCTGGACATCAAGGTTTATTCATGTTGTAGTGCATGCCATTAATGCATTTCAATGCTCAAAAGTATGAGGACACTTCTATTACAGAGATAAGCCATGGAATACTGTTGCTTGTTTGTTTGTTTTAATCCAACCAGCAACTGGTGATTGAGCATTGACATTATCTCCATTCTTTGGCTATGGAGAACAAGCCTGCAACAAACATTTGTGTATATGTTGTTGAATAAATGTATGCTCTCAAATTTTCTTGAACAGAATTCTAGGATAGAATTGTTAGGACATCTAGTAGGATCTTGTTTACATTTTTAGGAACACATCAAACTGTGCATTTGACAAACCAGTCAGCAATGCTGAGGATTCTAATTTTACTCTATCTTTTGCAACATTGGTTTTATTTGTCTTACTTGTTATTTTGTAGTATATAGCAGTATCTAATGGTGCCTTTAATTTTTATTTTCCAAAAGTCTAATGAGATTGAATATCCTATGGCTTTGTGGGAGTTCTTTGCTAATAGTGGGGGCTGGACTTGGGGCCCCATGCTCTTGCTTGGTTTGCTCACAGCTAGTACTCTACTATGCAAATCATGCCTTCAATCCAGCATTTTTCTGGTTAATTGGAGATGGGGTCTCTCAGATGTTTCTACCTAAAAAGTGCGTTGAACCCTGATCCTCCAGGTCTTAGCCATGTGAGTTGTTAGTGTGACAGATGTGTGCTATCAATACTTGTTCAATGGGAGTTTTCCCTCACAGTCTCACACTTGCTAGGCAAAATTGTGTAATTTCAAATATTTGTGTAATCTTGCACTTGGTATTCTAGCCTTTCTGATGCTAATCTAATGAAACTATGTTTCCTTGCTCTATTCTGTTCTACTTGTGAGCTATCTATATTTGGAATCATAGGTAATACATTCGTGACAATAACATGCAATAAATCTCAATATTTCATCATGTCCTTGCTTTATGTAGCTCTAATAGAGTATGAAACTTAGGGGCCTTACGCTGTAGCTTGGCGTTTGCACTCAAGGCTAGTGATCTACCACTTGAGCCACTGAGCCACAGCTTAACTTCTATTTTATTTATTTATTTATTTAGTTAGTTAGTTAGTTATGTTGGTTAGTTAGACATAAGAGTCGCATGGACTTTCCTATCTAATCTGGCTTTGAACTATGATCCTCAGATCTCAGCTTCTTGAATAGCTAGGATTACTTTGCTGTGCTTGTCTGTTTTTAACTTTTGACTTGCCACTTGAATTTTAAAATCGACTTGGTAGCTTCCATGAAAATCATTAGGTTTTATACTAGAATTATGCTGACTCAATAGTTCAATTGGAAGCAGCCTGTTATATTTACATTATTGAGGCTACTGTTGTGGACACTTTGAATTCCTCCATTTACTTATTTTCTTGCCCTCTGTCAATAAAGCTTTGTGATTTTTTTTTTAGTATAAAGAGCTGATACAATTTAGCAAAATTTATTTTTACACATTTGTTACATATGATGTTGTTTGAAATTGCAGTTGTTACTTCATTTCAATTTGTTTATAATGTATAGAAATAATAGACTCTGAAACCATGCTTTTGTTGCATAACCTCTTTAAAAGCAACTATTTATTCAAATACTTTGAAATTCCTTTATTTTTATGGATCACAACCACTTTACCTTAAATAATGACAAGGTTCCCATAAGATTGGTATTACTTCTCTGTCAAAAGGTTTGAAAGGATTCACTGCGAAGGCCATGTTGGAGTAGAGTTTTCTTTGTGAGAGAATCTTGGCATAAATCCTCTGTCCTCACATACATCAATCAGTTTAGCCCAACTCACTCCATAAATTTTAACTGCAATCTTGTTCTACTCTGAAATACACAAGTAAGCAACCTAACAAAATGATGTCTACTAACCAGCCAATTCTCACATATTTCCATCAAAATATATCTAATTATCTGAAATTTCTTTGTTTATCTTAAACTTTTATAAATGTTGTTTGTTTGGTTGGTTTTCTTTCTAAGTAGCTATATTTATTTTCTCCCATCCAAGTCCCCGACCCTGCTTAGCTTTCGAGATCAGCCGAGATTGGGCGCATTCAGGGTGGTATGGCCGTAGACTATATTTATTTTCTTATGAACATAAAATTTCAAAGAAGTATCATCAAGTAGCATGGAGACTTCAGGGAATATACAAACTTTGTATATAGTGCCTTTGTGTCTTGTTTCCCACCATACTGCCCTCTCTCCCCTTAGGATACCAATTCTACATTAGAGACTCACAGCTCATCCTCCAAGGCCCCTGTGTTTCTATACTGATGTTCCATGAAGAAGATGACAGCAGAACAGAGATGTGATCAGTAATGAGAGTTTCATGCTGACAAGCATGTCCACGACCCAGGAATGTCAAGAAAGGATGCTATGCACTTCTGAAGTACCTCTAATACTTGAGAAAACTTTCATTCTTGAAAGTCAATGTAACACTCACTGTTCCATTGTGGGGAAAGAAAAAAAAAGAAAGAAAGGAAGTGCTTTAGAATATTCATGTTATCAAAAGAAAAACCTTGGGAGATTGATCTTTACCCGTCAACAAAGTGAATATATTAAACCATATTTGATTTATGATCATTTATTTATATTCAAGGTACTCTTGGTTTCCAACTTTCACTCCTTTGATTCAAGTGACTTTGGCAGTTAGCAAGTGAACTGTAATTTTTCTTGGGTTGAGAGAAAGAGCTAGTTATTGCGATAGGTCAAGAAATGCCAGGGTGAAAAAGCAGGCTGTTCTTCTGAGATCAAAAATTAAAAACCTTCCTATTTCATATAAAACTTCAGAAATATATCAGGCAGGTTTTTTTCTTACAAAAATATGAATTTCTAGGAGGGAAGGCAGGATGGATTATTTTAAACTACCCATTAATTCCATCAAGTTCTATAGAGCATTCTTTCTGCCAGAAATTATTTTCCTTTTTTAAGCAAATCTCTTCCTTAGAGTGTGACACCCAATTTGTTCAGTCAAAGTCAGCAAACTTTATAACTTACCTGGGACTGGTGGCTCATACCTGCATTCCTAGCTATCCAAGAGGCTGAAGTCCAGAAGCTCACTGAGGTTCAAAGCCAGCCACAATAAAATCTATGAGACTCCACCTCCAAGTAATTATAAAATTGCCAGACTGAGATGGACCCTGGTGGCTTACAACTGTAATCCTAGCTACCCAGGAGGCTGAGATCTGAGGACTGTGATTCAAAGCCAGCCTAAGTAGGAAAGTTTGTAAGACTCTTGTCTCTAATTGCCACCAGGCAAAAGTGGTGCTGTGGCTCAAAGGGGTAGAGCACTAACCTTGAGTCAGAAAATTCAGGGACAGCACTAAGGTCCTGAGTTCAAGTCCTAGGACTGACAAAATATGCCAGACCAAAGGTATGTGTTAAGTAGTAGAGTACCAACCATGAGCAAGCCCAAATAAGAGTGTGAGGCTTTGAGTTCAAGCTCTAGTACCAGTAAAAAAGCAAACAAAACACAACACTGTACCACAAGAGATAACTAAAAGCCAAGTTCTCTCAGGTGATAAAACAAAATTTCATAATAGCTACATATCTCAATATATTTTTAGTTGTGACCCAGACAAGATGTTCTTGATATTTTGATACAATCAGTTGAAATCCTTCTATAATATATATATCTATATTTTAAAAATAGTCACCTTTTGAAAAATCATTACCACATTACCACAAAAATCATTCTCTCCTTGAGTTATTGATAATTGTAGGGGTAAAGTATTTAGAAATTATATGTCAAAAGTCAAAAAGGTTGACTCCAAATAGGAAAAAATACCACAATAAATCTTTATAAATCAATATGTCAATAAAATTAACCAACAAAAAATAATTGTAACATATCTCCCCATGATAAAAGTATATTTCAATATCTTTTAAAAGCTGCTCCATAAATCTGCACCTTTTCTGCTATTGATAGTAATTAGAGGAGGGGGAGAATTGCCAAGAAATCTTGATCTCTGATCAGTAAGTTTCTCATTAGTGGTAGGACAATAAAAGCTATTCTGGGCATACCATGGAAAAGAATGATAGGGTAATTATGCTGAGGAGATGAATTTATACACGCAGAACTGGATTGTAAGAAGGACAAAGAATGAAAAATATAAAGCAAATACAAATATAGCAAAATAACAAAATATCTAGAGCAGGTATGCAACAGATTCTTCTACAACTCAATTTTTCAATTGATCTGAAATTTGTCTAGTGCAAAAGATATATAAGAAAAACTTACAAGCTGGATGCCAGTGGCTCATGCCTGTGATACTAGCTACTCGGGCACCTGAGATCTGAGTATCTTGATTCAAAGTTAGCATGGACAGGCAAATCTGAAAAATTATTATGTCCAATGAATGAATAAAGAGCCCAAAGTAGAGAGGTAGCTCAAGTAGCAGAGCACTAGTCAATGAACATAAAAGCCAAGTGAATGTACAAGGCCCTGAGTTCTAGTCCCATACCAGTACTCACATACACACACGCATACACACATACAAGAAAGAAAGACTGAGGGAGTGAATTCTTGACTTCTCACCCATCAGAGTTCTTCAAAGTTTTCGACATATAGCTAAGACCAGTACAATGCTCCTAATCACAACTGGTAAGAGAAGCACAGAAGCATGGACCATTGTAGATATTTAGGAGTTTAAATACTTCAAATGCCATTATTTGAGTGACTCACTAAATATCATGAGATGACAGCGTGGTCTCCACTCATGCTTCCTCAGGTGGGGAGCTACCTTCTGTATGTGGCCTTTCCCATCTCCTGACAATCCAGAGTTACAGTCTTTCCGCACTGACCTAGTGAGATGCCTCCCTACATACTTGGTATCCCAAGTTATCCATTTTTCCCAGCCAATTTAACTGTATTGACACACAGGAGTGTTTTTGTATTGTATTATTGTACTATTGTGTGTGTGTGTGTATGTGTGTGTATGTGTGTATGTGTGTGTATTAGTACTAGAGCTTGAATGCAGTCCCAGGGCCCTGTCCCTCAGAATTTTTGCTCAAATTATATACTGCTGATTAATAGGAAAAAAGGGTCTCATGGACTTTCCTGCCCAAGCTAGCTTCAACCCACTGTCCTCAAACCTCAGCACTGGTGAGTTGGTGATGGCCAACTGTAGCATTAAACTTTAAAAAGAACATAATTCATGTTCAAAGGTTTCCCAGTGCCAACTGATTGATTTACACATCAGATGCACAGCGAAGCCCCTGCAAAACCCAAATCTTTGCATTTACCTTAGACACTGTCCACTTATACATTTATGGACTCCACACACCATGTCTCCAATGATAACATCCATAGCACAGTGATCTTGTTCTTTCAGAACTAACTATTCAACAGAAATGTCCTTCTTCCTTTCATTTGTATATTTCAATAGGGTTACTCACATTTGTATGGGTTCCTAGTATCTCAGAGTCCACAACATTTTGCCAGAATGACTACCACTCTACTTATTCCATAGTTTTGCAAGTGAGGATACCACCATTACCCTGATCCACCCAAATCATCATTTACAAAGCCTGTTACCAGGCTCATTTGAGCCTGGATCTAGCAACTCAAAGTTAGCAGCTCACTCAGAGTTAGCATCATGAGTTAGCTCTACAACGTGCAACTGGAAACAAACATCATGCAAATAGATTGACATCTATCTTGTGAGAAAAGACACTCAGATAAGGGGAGACAGAGATTGTGTCTCCTGACTTTTCTTTTTTCCCAAGGCACTTTCAACATCTTTGCCAAATTAATCTCAGGACCCTAAACATGAGGCCCATATCATCTCAGAAACACTTTGGTTCAGTACCTCCTAGAAAGTGCTGTTCAGCAAGGCACTTGGCCTCTCGGTAGGGAAGATGCTTCATCTCCCTTGACAAATAAGCATCCAGGACTCCTGCCATTTTTTTCATAAAAGAAAGGATTCAGGTCTTGACTCAGCATTAATGCTCAGTTGCAAATAAGACGGTACCCTACCCCCGCCTAATTTGCTTATAAAAAATATTCAGTTATGCTCCAAGTTCCATTCACTTACTAATGAAAAGTAAATGAGGTCAACCACTGTGTTTGATTTGTCTTGGAAAGACAGAAGCGGCTTTGAGACAACAAACAGCATTAAATTAAAATAAGTGACTTTCCTCCAGGGTGGAAATTAGATTTCTCTCCAAAGAACTTAATATCTATAAAATGCAGTGGTGATGCCAATGAGGCAGAGACTGCTTTGGTTCACAGCGATTCCTAACTATACATCAGGACTTAAAGATTGTGTGTGTGTGTGTGTGTGTGTGTGTGTGTGTGTGTGTGTGTGTGTGTGAGAGAGAGAGAGAGAGAGAGAGAGAAAGAGAGAGAGAGAGAGAGAGAGAGAGAGACAGAGACAGAGACAGAGAGAGACAGAGACAGAGACAGAGACAGAGACAGACAGAGACAAAGAGAAACAGAGGCAGAGAGAGACAGAGAGAGACAGAGACAGAGAGAGACAGAGAGAGAGAGACACAGAGACAGAGAGACAGAGACAGACAGAGACAGACAGAGAGAGAGACTGAGAGAGAGAGCATGCAAAACTATTATTGATATTTAAACTTGCATACGTTCCATCCACTATTCCAGGATCCATGGGCCGAGGGACTGGAAGCCACTCCTGCCCAATGGTCAGTCCACCTACCATTTTTGCAGATGGGGCAACACTGGTCAGGCTCATACACAGGGTCCACACACTCTGTCTGAGGACAGGCTGACACTGTGCACAGCACTTCTCCATTAGCTTCACAGCGGCACTGCTCACACGGAGACACCTGAAACACAGGGCCACAGTCAGGGTCAAACCCCTCATATCCTTGTGTGTATTTTAGGGAAATAAGCAGAAGTGGGTGTGGCCAGTGGTTTTCCCGGCACAGACCCAGGCATCCTGAGTTTAGTAGACTGCCTTGGGTGTGTAGATCGTCCATGGGGACAGAAGGCTCTGCTGTCTTTCTAGTTCTAACCAGGGCAGCTCTAGAGCCAGCTCTCTCCATAAGCTTCATTTTTTATTAAAGAATTTATTAACATTGATTTTTACATCAGATTTCAAATGACTTATTTAACAAACAAGTATTCAAGAAGGGAATCTGTATATACAATCACTGGCATTTAGATTTTAGAACATAATTAAAATTAGGCTGAGGGTTTAATATGTCATAGATACATATTAATCTATGTAATACAATATTATTTCTATAGAGTCATAGATTTTTATGTCTATGTAGTTGTGTTTATATTTCCAATACCATGTCCATAGCAGTGGGTATGCAAATATTCAGTCCTTGCTCTTGTACCATTTGGATCATAAGCTTCATTTTTTAAGGATTTTTTTTTACATTTTTAAATAGCAAATTACTACTGATTTCTTACCCCAACCACTCCAATTGCTTTCCAATAGCCCAGCCATGTTACTACCCAATCTACCATGTGTTTTCCCTAGGGTTTTCAGGTAAGATGCTAGCACAGAGAAGCCAAGAAAAGGTGAAAGGGGAAACTGAGCCCCGTCAGAGCCTAGCTCTTTCTGCCAGATGGAGATTATTTTGTCTTTGAACTCCCTCAATAATCTAAACAATCCTTATTCAAGCTATTTGCTGGATGGAAACTGAGAGGTATCAAGGATTTATATGATGTTCCCTAAGGCATCAAATCAGGAGGCATCAAGCGATATTCCATAAGAAAATAAGCTGTGTTGCTGTAGTTCTGTGACTGTTCCACACACCTCCAAGGCTTGGCCTGGCCACTGGTACCATATTCCCTTTAGGTTTTAAGCTCTAATTAGCCTCCAAACTTAGCCAAACTCTGCCTTCTGGAACCTTTTGAATCCAGCACCACCACCACCATTCTTAGAAAGATTGCACGGACGCCAGGATGCCATTAGTTACACCCTCCCACAGCACTTCATGCAGGGTGTGGTATGGGGAATTCTGTTCCTGGAAACTTCCCATGAGGTGATTTCGGATCTGTACGAGGCATAAACAACAGATGCGTTCCCATCATACACAGCCAAAAACTGCAAAGTGGAAATCTGCTAGTTAACAGGCAGCAGAAATGGTGGGGGAGGTGTTGTCATATGGTTTCCTGCTTTCTCTGGAACAGGGAGACCCCAGCTGGTTTGTGCCCAACAACCTGATGTGAATGCCACTTGCCAGGTAAATGGAAAGACTTAGAAAAAATCATATTAAGTGAAGTAAGCCAGACTCAAAGGAATTTAGGCTCAATGGTTTCCCTCATTCATCACAATCAGTAGAAACCTTGGGCTCTCCTAGCAGAGATCTGCAATAGAGCAAAACCTTGATATATAAGGCCATATAGTATGAAGCTAATTGAAAGGACCTCCAGGATATTGAAACAAACGCCATATAATGAATGATTGTTGTCCTTAATCTACTATGTTATCTTTCATCTCCTTTGCTGTCTCTTGGGTATCTCATATTGTTACAGTATCTCACTTTGTTATCTGATATATTGAATTTATTTGTATTTGGTTATTTGAAATTTGATAGGGAAGGGGGGAAAACCAAGACGGGGGGTGGGTGGTGGGTGGGGGGGAAGGGTGATGGGTACCAAGACATGTGAAAGGGTATCAATGTATGTGAATTAATGCACCTTCTATCTGGCAAATATCATGTAACCCTTTTATTAATTACAATAAAAATTATTTTAAAAAAGTGCAAGCAGCACTTCCTGTCTTTGAAATGAGGAAAGAAATGACTGCTGACTCAATTTGACAGTAAATATATGTTTCCAGGCACCAGACCACAGTCAACCTGTCTGGGCACCAGGATTTAGATGACTGTGTCTACTGGTGTATGGTACTTAGAGGAAAGAAAAGAGGAAGAGAAGGGAAGAAAAGGAGAATGGGGAAAGAAAGAATAGAGGAAAGGGGAGGGGGAAAGAAGAGAATAAAGGGGAAGGACTTAGGGGGTATGTTTGTCCACCTATGTATATGCGCTTGGCAGAAAGAAGAGGACAGATGAAAAGAGTGAAGAGAAGAAGGGAGGAAGGTGGAAAAGTAGGAGGGTAGAGGAATGGAGGGAAATGGGAAGAAGGTGAAGGGAAGGGAGAATAGAGGGGAAAAGAAAGGGAAAGGGAGAAAAAAAGGGAACAGAAAGAGAAGAGACTGAAGAAGAGGGAAGAAGAGAGAAGGGGAAAGGGAGGAAAAGCAGATGGGGAAGGGAAAGGGAAAAGGGAAGAGGAAAAAAGAAGGGAGAGGGAAGAGGTAGAGATAATGGAAGGGAAACTGGAAAGAAGAAAGGAGCAGGATAAAGGGAAAGGATTGAGGGAGAAGTATCTCTGTGAGTACACACTTGGCAGAAAGGAAAGGGGAAGTGAAAAGACAGAAAGGAATAGAAAGAGGGAGACGATATAAGGGAAAGAGATAAATGGAAATGAAGAAGGGGAAAGGAAAGAGAGAAAAAAAAAACTTTGAAGAACTCCAGAGTAACTCAGGGCATAATAATGACCTGGTTAGCAATGCAGCCTTTAAAGTAAAGTCAGTCTTCCAGCAATATAAAGGCATGGTTTGTTTTGCTTTTTTTGTTTGTTTTGAGATAGAATCTCTTTATGTAACCCAGGGTGGCTGGAACTCATTCCTCTTTCTTCAGCCTACAATATGCTGGGATTGTAGGCATAGGCTACTCCTGTGTCTAGAAGATATATATATATATATATATATATATATATATATATATATATATATATATATATATATATATATAGAGAGAGAGAGAGAGAGAGAGAGAGAGAGAGAGAGAGAGAGAGAGAGATCTGAGCAGGGAGAGGGTTGTTGGTCATGGGGCTTGAACTCTTGGCTTGGGTGTTGTCCCTGAGCTCTTCAGCTCAAGGCCACCTCCCTACCCCTTGAGCCATACCCCCACTTCTGGTTTTCTAGTGGTTAATTGGAGATAAGAGTCAGACTAATGCCAGAGCTGGCTTTGAATTGCAATTATCATATCTCAGCCTCCTGAGTAGGCTGGATTACAGACGTGAAGCACTGCACCCAGCTAGACAAAGACTTTTTAAAAAGTATTTTGGTACAATGAGCTTTGGGGTATTTTTGTTATCCTATTACACTGTTGTTTCAGTTTTATTTTCCTCCATGTCCCACAATTTTTCCCATTTAGACTGTAGCACCTCTCAGCCTGCAGGATGAGAAAAAAATACAAAATTTCTTAGTTAGAAAACCTTGAGTGACAAGAGTCACAGTCTAGTGCCTGTCCCAAACCTTCAGGTGGAAGAACTTCAAGCATAAGCCATGAAGCCCAGATGGTGAGGATTAACAATAAAGCCAGGCCACTGGGCTGCCCCAGGGGAGGGGATAGGAGTACAAGGAAAGAGAAGGAAGAGGAGGGGAGGAGAAAAGAGTCCTCCATTAAGGGCAGTGGAATCAGCCAAGCGCAGGAAGGTCTGATAGCTACCTCCTGAGGTCTGTTCTTGAGCAGGTAGCCTAGCCTCTGGGCCTGTCCTCCATGGGGACAAGGCACCACCCCTAACCAGTTGGAAATTGGAAAGGAAGCAGAATGGGAGCCCTGTGTCATTTCCCCAGGGAAGGCATCAGGAAGGAGAGCAATGTGTACAATGACAAGTCAAAAGGCTCCAGGTATCTGGATGGGAGGCCTGAGGCAACCCAGCAACAGAGCCCCATGATGGGCTTAGCTAGGCAAATGGGGCCAAGGCTGCTGACCTAGAAAGGACTTTCTTTACTGCTTCCTCCTTCCCCTGCCTCTTCCAGTGGAAACCTTAGGGTCCCTAGGCCTCAGAGCTTGGCTCACGTCCATGTTCATTCACATGCCAGCTTGCTGGAGTGTGTTTGAGAGCCATGAAGTACAGAGAAACTATGATTCAAGTAGTTCCAGATCCCTTCTCCACAATCCTAGTTGATATCTAACATCACACTCACCCTAGGTCTGCCCCCTTTATCTCTGGTCCCTGATCCCTGATTTCATCAGCTCTTGCATTTCTCTTCTCTCTACTGCTATGCCAGGCTCAGACCCTCCAAGCTTCTCTACAGGAAGGCTGGAAAGAACAAATGACAGAGATTGCCATCCCTCAAATACCAGCTCGGTGTCCTGCTAGTCTAACCTGGCAAAAGTCCTCTTGATGATCACAGGCCCTCTGTTCCACAAGTCTTCTCTTCCAATAATGGCATTGTCAGCACTCTTGGCCCATAACAGAATCTGCCTTCACCATAGTTCTGTCTCTTGACCCACAGTGCAAGCCCAGGAGCTGGACACCCCAGTCCTAACCCATGGCTCCTGGTAAGGCCTCACCCCTGTGCTCAGAACTTCCACTCGCCACTTGATTCCTCCTGTGTTAGGCCCTGATCACTTGCTGAGTCATATACAAGTAGCTAGGCCTGCCTTTGTCCTGGCAGAGCCAAAAAGGCTAGGTCCTGCCTCTAAAGTTCACTAACACAATCCACAGAGCACGACTTTCCCTGACCATTCCTCTGTTTCCCTTCAGCTGACCTATCTTCTTGGTGAAGCTCATGTTAATGAGTTAAATCTCTACAGAATATATAGATCTAGCTAAAACACAGGCTCCCCTGGGCAGCCAGCTTTGTTACTACCATGGACAGAGCCTGGGATGTCCCTTTGCAAAGCCATGCTGTGAACAGGTACGTAGGCCTCATGTGGCCCTCATATGGCATAGACCATGTAGTGAAGTTAAAAATATAATCAATCAAACAAACACAATAGTCAGCTGTCCGTGTGAATGGGCAACTCCCAGAGGAAGAGGCAAGCAGGCTTAGCTTCACCTTGACACATGCAAAAACAACAGTAATCACTAGTTGGGTGCTGGTGGATCTCATCTGTAATCCTTGCTACACAATTCAAAGCCAGCCCTGGGCAGGGAAGACTATGAGGTTCTTATCTCCAAATAAGCACCAAAAAACCCAGAAGAGGTGCCATGGCTCAAGTGGTAGAGTACTAGCCTTGGACAAAAACTGCTGAGTTACAGCTCACAGGCCCAGGAAAGGAATAACAACAACAACAACAACAACAATAACAACAATAACAATAAAAAGTTGTCACTGAACCTGAAGCCATGAGTCCTGGGAAGCTGGTAGCAATACAGAGGGATGTATGCCATCCTCTCTCACAATTCTGGGTCCAATTCAGCCTTAGTACCCACTATTCCATCACAGGGTCCTGCTCTGGGCCTCAAGGTACCTGCTACATTCAAGGAGCAGATGAAAATTGTTGGATGAAAGAATATGATTTTTCTCAGTTGAGAATGAGAATGAAGATCTTCTCTATTCTCTTCTACAGTCCTAAGCCCATCTTTTGGAAAGGTTAAAACAGATATGAGATCTGCAGGTGACAGGGATGATTAACAAAGTGATGTATCCTGGCCCTGGTTTCTGCTTGCATAAGCTTAGCTGACATTGACACACATGGTTCACATGGTGACTTACAAGTTTAAGTTGTTGCTTATACCCAGCAGTTCTTGATGGAGCTAAGAAAAGTACCTTCATTGCTAAAGCAAGACAATGTTTAAAATGACAATTTTGACAGGAGGTTGAGATCTGAGGTTTGAAGTTCAAAGCCAGTCCAGGTAAGAAAGTCCATGAGACTCTTACCTTCAATTGACCACCAGAAAAGTGGAAGTGGTTCAAAGTGGTAGAGCACTGGCCTTGAGAAAGAACAGCTCAGGGACAGCACCCAGGACCTGAATTCACACTACAAGTGAAAAGAAAAAATAAATCTGAACTATTTACAACATAAATGATGCACATGAAGAAAAGATACTAATGATACACATTTAACAGTAATTGAAATGGAACTAACCATAATTGTTTAGACCCTTATGATGGTCAATAATTATTATTATATATATGTATATATATTTCATAATCATGTGCACTTAGACATCAAGGACTGTAGAATAAACATTGATCCCATTTCTAAACAGGTAGAAATGAGCATGTACCCTAAACATGATACATACATATATATATTTATTTATTTATATGGTATATGGTCATGGTCTTGGACTCTGGGCCTGGGCATTGTCTCTGAGCTCCTTCATTCAAGGCTACCACCCTACACCTTAAGCCACAGTGTCACTTCCAGTTTTGTTGTGGTTAATTGGAAATAAGAGTCTCAGAGACTGGTGCCTGGGCTTGCTTTGAACCACAATCCTCAGATATCAGCCTGAGTAGCTACAATTACAGGCATGAGCCACTGTGCCCAGCTTGAAATAATTCTTAAATGTAAGTCAAAATCCATAAAAATGAATACTGTTTAAATCAAGTATCTTATTTGTAAATTAAGAACCCTCCTTGACATGACCCACATAGTCTATACTAGTCTAGAACTCTTGGAGTGTTGGGATTACAGGTATGTGCTACCACATCTAGCTAATACAGTATAAATGCTATGGGAGTCATTGTTCTACTGTGCTGTTTAAAGACTTCACAGAAGAAATTTATCAGGTTCTCTGAGAAACTCCAGTGTAGAGTGGTGGCCTCCATAGAGGCCAAGTCCATAGATCTAGAAGGCTGAATTTACATCCATGCCAATCTATGTTTCCATTCCATCAGCATCTCCCCACCTCCTCTCATTCTTGCATCAGAAATCCAAAGTTTTAGTTTCCAAGAGGGCAGACACAAGGTTAAATAAGTACTCAACTGTGTGGTGGTTAAGAATTCTACAAGTGAGGCTTTCCAGAGGGGAAGTGGTCACTTTTAATATATCTGAAGATGGATTTTCACATCTCAAGAGTCAAAATCCGAGATAGGCACAGAGACTTATAACTTTAGTCGTAAATACTTACGAGGCCTAGATTGAGAGGATCACAGTGCAAAGCCTGGGTGAAAAGGTCATAACATCTTCTCTTATGTAGTAGCTAGGTATAGTAGCATGCGTCTGTCAATCCAGCTATTCAGGCCAATGCATAAAGGAGAAGCTTCTTTTTGAAAAATAACTTAAATGGCAGGGTGTGGCTCAAGTGCTAAAATGTTTACCTAGCAAGTGTGAGACATGCTGAGTTCAAACCCCCATGCTGCCAAAAAGTCAAAGAATTGAAAAGTAATAAAACCATAAAACCCAAAGGGGTGGGAGTGTGGCTCAAGAGGTAAAGTACCTGCCCAACATGCACAAGGCTGGAGTTCAATCCCCAATACTGTCAAAAAGTATGGAGTTTCTATTTTTAGTGAAAAGAACAAAGTTGTGACTTAGCAACCACATCAGAAGGAAGATGAAACACCTTTGGATTTGGAAACAAGGACCTGAAATGGGAGGAAGAAGAACAAAGGTCAAGGTCAAGATCAATCAGGAGCTGTTAGAGGGAGCAAACATTCCCTATGATTGAGAGGTCTGAGAACTTCGTCCCTTTGTACTCTGGACTCTTGGGGGAAGGGGAGAAAAGAAATATATATATATATATATATATATATATATATATATATATATAGAGAGAGAGAGAGAGAGAGAGAGAGAGAGAGAGAGAGAGAATATGCACATGGGCTCTGGTTTTCAGCTTGATTCTGAAACCACCATGCGCAGAAGTCCTGCAGATGTTCTAATTGATGACAGTATAGTCCAACGTGTCTGGTGTATAGAATTCTTGGGGGACCAAGAGTCTTGAGGGATTTGGGATAGAGTAAAAATATGTATACCTGGTTCAGCAGAGTCTACCACCCATAGCCACAAGGGCTAATACCGTGATCCCAAGGAAACTAGGGGGTCAAATTGTAACAAGGGACAAGAATCTGGAGCTGTCACAAAGATGTGGTGCCTTTCTCTATGCTCTGGAGCTATGGAGTCATTTCTACTTGGGATGAATAAACTGTGGATATCTGCAGAGGGAGAAACTGCTGAAGTACCCTACTATGATCCCCAAAGCAGTGCAACTCCGGATACTCCAAAGACTAGCAATTCCAAAAGAAACTCAGAAAGCTTTCACAAAAATCTTCAGCCTTCTGTAGAGCTGGAGAGCCAGGAATCAAAAGAAATTCCCTGAAATAAAATTCAATAGTCGCTATGTTTCTAAATTCTGTGATGATCTATTCTACCCTGTTTTGTTCTTATTTGGAGGAGCAAAAACTAAACAAAAAGAACTTTAAAAAGATCTCTCCACCTGACCAGAGGATTAATCTGAATGTCACTGTCAGAATATTGTCACCAGGGGGCGCAAATGTACTTTCTAGGCGCTTAATCTGTCAACTAGTGTACAGAAAGTCACCCAGTCCCCTTCTATTCAGACAATGTTTCTTTAGTATCTGATAAACCTAGAACTATGTTGTGTCAAAGCTCTAGGGAAATGTGAAACCTGAGGCCTTTTGACTCAGTTGTGAAAGAGAGAAAATGCACCCACAGGTCTGGTGACTCACCAGTGTGGCCAGCTGTAAGCTATAGTTAGAAAATAATTCACTACCCAAAGCCAGAATCTGCATGAATCCTGGACAACAAGGGCCCTGGCACTGTACTTTCTACCTGTAATATACTTTAATATACTTACCTGTAAGGCAACCCACTTGTCTTTGCCTTCTTCTTGTTCTTTTTTTTTTTTTTTTTTTTTTTTGCCAGTCCTGAGCTTGAGCACAAGGCCTGAGCACTGTCCTTGGACTTTCTCAAGGCTAGCATTCGACCACTTGAGCTTCAGAAACACTTGCAGCTTTTTTCTATGTATGTGGTACAGAGGAATTGAACCCAGTCTTTCATGCATACTAGGCAAGCACTCTACCACTAGGCCAAACTCCCAGCCCTTTGCCTTCTTTATAATAATCACTGGAGTGAAATCTCTCCTTAGCTTTGTTTAACTTTTGAAATTGTCGTATCAGTCTATGTATTCCAAAAAAATCACACATTTTCCCCTCTGAACTTGGCCAGTCATGCAGCTATGCCTGTCTCAGGAAAGTTCCTTGCCCACTACCTGGGTCTGCAAAGGCCTGAGGGCCAGCAGGTAAACCTTCAGTCTAAGGTTTCTTCCTCCACCAGGACCAGTCCTAAAAGCCTTCCTTGCCACTGCCTCTACAGATGACCAAACTTCCATCATAAGAAGCTGCAGAGCTGGGCTTATGTCTTCCTATAATCCTAGCTTCTCACGAGGCTGAGATTCGAGAATCATGGTTCAAAGCCAGCCCTAGAAGGAATGTCTATGAGACATTTTTCTCTCATTAAGCACCAAAAAAGTGGGAGATGGAGCTGTGGCTCAAGTGGTAAAGTGATAGCCTTGAGCAAAAAAAAAAAAAAGGGCTCAGGGACAGAGCTCAGGCCCTGAGTTCAAGTCTCAGGACACACACACACACACACACACACACACACACACACACACACACACACCCTAAAACCAACCAAAAAGCAATGAAAAGATAGCCAAAGAGGGCCTGGATGTCTGTGTCCTTCAGAAAAGAGTACTTTTTGTCTTTTTCTGCTCTGTCAAAAAACTGATTTGGTTACAAAGGGACTTAATTAAGAACGGTACCTAGAAGCTGTCAGACAGTGCCAGGAAGAAAACATCTCACTTAGGGAATGGCAGTCTGACACTGGGCAATGACAGGCCGAGCTTCTTCTGAGACATGGACCAGCCATGTTGCCATGTTTGTGCCTGAGTCAAGACTCTCATCTGCTAAGGTTTGTTTTGGAATGTTGCCATTACATTAATCTAGATTCTACAGGAACTAGCTTGGGAATTTGCATGTGATGTGTGGTGTGTGTGTGTGTGTGTAGTGGTGGGTGGACAGTCTGTATTTATGTGGCATTATTTACTTGGTGGCAAAGAACTAAGTAACTTAAAGGAGCAGAGGGAGATCCCTGTGTGTTGATGGTCCAGCCTCGAGGCCTGCTCTGGAAGCTAAGGGCCTGACAGATGCAGTCTGCAGTCAAAAAGGATATACTCAGGCTTCACAGATGCAGTGTGGGCCACACCTCCATTTCAGCACTCCAAAGCTGACAGGAGCATGAGTATGGACAGCTCTGTTCTCCCCCCTGACATGCCAGTGGGAGAAGGGAGAGAAAGTAGGCAGGTGCCACATCTATGGGGTGATAGGCAGTCAGATTTGAGGCTCCACGGAGGCAGTGGACCTGGTAAGGGAGGACTTCTTGCTTCCCAACTCGGGGGATCCTGGGTGATGATGAGATTCTTCCACAATTGCTTTTGTTAATAATCTGCTCTCCCTTCCCCCAATTCTCAAACTAAAAGCCCTTAAGAGATATGTATATGACAAATAACTTGAACATGAGTCCTTCATTGAGAATGAAGTCCGTCTGCTAACTTTTGTCAAAAAATCTTTCTCTTTCTCATTCCTTAAACCAAATTCCCTGAAGTGAAGGAATCCTTGGGAGAATGAAATTGAGAATTTAGTTTTTACTTAATACTTGAACAGCTAAACACGAAGGTCTTCCAAAGAGTGGGCTTCTATGAAGCTGGATGTGCCATGGTGTTTACTTCTCTCAAAGTCAAATTCATGGATGAGTCAAATAAGAAAATGAGCTGGTGAACTGGAGTTATGATAAGGAATGTGGAAATCATGGTCAACTGGGAAACTGTAATGCCTTACATTGTTATATTAGAGCAAACACACAAAGAAATCGCACACAGAACACAGCACAGTTTCTCTGGTTGAGAGTCTGTACTGCTTTGTGTCTGGCAGGAGTATTATCTTCTCAGCTGCCCTGTGCACAGAGGAAATGGAATTTGAGTATGAAGGGGGACCAGAAGCACGCATGATCAAGTGAAGCTGAGTGAGACATGCAGGTGGCTCGCATGACAGGAGGGACTTTTCAACATGTCTACAATTGTTTGGGTGTAGCCTCAATCTTAGCTGGCCTCCAGGACCTATTTGTGATGCATACTTGAAGATTTCATTTATAGGTCTTTTCTATTTAAATTTCCCACTTCAAACTTAAATCCAGAACAAAGCAAACCCCCTGCCAGGCCCAGCAACATTTGCTAGAAACAGTTACCCGAGGATATGATTCATCAGTCTACATTCTTGAATCTATGCTCAACTCTGTACTGCACATTAGTTTGGATGAAGCCATTCTGCACAAGAACAGGTTTCAGCTCCCACCAACTGATGCCAGAGGAATCATCCATTGCTTCACCATCCTCACCATGACAACTAAAGACACTTCCTACTCTTCAGTTTAGGAAACCTTGGATTTTATGCATTCCGTAGATGTGACTTTGCTACTGAAGGAACCAAGTTCTTTCTTATGAAAATAATCTTGTAAGTTCCACTTTGATGTTTTTTTTCAGTAAAGGGAAATATTTGGTATTTGCCAGTCTTTGGGATTGAACTCAGGGTTTAGGCCCTGTTCCTGAGCTTCTTTAGTTCAAGGCTTGTGCACTACCACTTGAGCCCAGCACCACTTCCAGCTTTTAATGAGTAGGTTGTTGGAGATAAGAGTCTCACTTTTCCTGCCCAGGATCTCTTTGAACTGTGACCCTCAGATCCCAGCCTCCTGAATAGCTACCATTACAGGTATGAGTCACCAAGCCTGCCCAACTTCTCTTCCAATATTCCCCCTGAGAAAAGTTTAAAGGGGAATTCCTTTGTTGTTCGGGCTAGCTTGAAATTTCTGGGCTCAAGTAATCTACCTGCCTCAGCCTTGCAGGTATCTGGACCATAGGCCCACACCTCTCACCCCTTTACATGCAAACACGTCCTCCGCTCCCTCCATGTACACACCTATGCCCACTTAGTATCATTTACAACTATATCTTTGTTCAGGATCATTCCTGAAAGACTGTTTTGCTGGATACATAACATAGATTAACATTCTTTCTTTGTTCTCCTATTGCATGGTATATTCTCCTATTGACCAGGTATCTGAGGTCAGCCATTCGCGGCCCTTCTGGTTGTTTTTTGATGCTTTTGAGCATCTTTCTTCTGTCTTAGATGCTCACTGGTCTCACTAAGATTTGGCTAGGTATAGAAGTGTTTTCTTTTCTTTTTTTTTTCTTTTGGATTTGCTGGATTTTCTGAGTCAGCAAAAGGTCTTTGAACTGGTAATTCTTTGATTCTATCAGATTTCTTCCATCTTTATTATCTCCATGGGAATTTGCATCAGGTGTCCATATGTGGAAAGTGTCGGTCCTATGTCCATCCATATGTCTATTTGCCTCACTGGCTAACTTCTTCAGATCTATTTTTAGCTCATTGAATTAATTCTCCATCAGTAGATCATCTATTGTGGTTAGGTGAAGTTTGCACATGTTGATTCCTATGTTATATTACTCAGTTCTACAAGTTATGTTTAATTCTTTAACAATGACATTTGAGATACATGTCTTTGTGCATACATTTTATCCTAGCATTCATTATTTTCTTTACATTCAATATATTCATTTTACATCAATATCTGGGACTGTTTCAGTTGCTTTTTAATCTCACCTGACTGGCTTATGATATACATTCTTCTTGTGTGTAATGTTTGTTTGGAGATCAATTCTCTACCAAGCTGTTTGTAGGAAATTTCACTAAGTGCAAAGTGCCATCCTCTGTCTCTGTGTTTCCTAAGTCAGATATCTGTGGATTCCACTGGATTTTTCAGATCACACAGAGAAACAAGAATTTTCTTTTTTTTTTTTGGCCAGACCTGGGCTTGGTCTCAGGGCATGAGCCCTGTCCTTGGACTTTCTCAAGGCTAGAGCTCTACCACTTGAGCCTCAGCACCACTTCCGGCTTTTTTCTATGTATGTGGTACCGAGGAATCCAACCTGGGCCGTCGTGCATGCTAGGTAAGCACTCTACCACTAGGCCAAACTCCTGGCCCCAAGAATTGTTTTCTGTGCTCATATAAGGGTATACAAGCTACAGGCTTATACTCAAAGAAAGCATATCTTCCTCTCTTGCTTTCTCTCTCTCTCTCCTTTGCACATGGCAGAGGCCCATCCAGGAATCCAGGCTATCTCTTTGTAGGGCAAGAGGCTATCCCTTTGTAGGTCTCTCCTTGAGAGACCCTAGCCTGATGGGTCTTTGTCTATGAACATGGAATTTGGACTCATTACATGTCCTAGCCTGGCCCAGTTGAGTACCAGAGGGAAAATTGCAGTGGCCAATGGAAAATCCCAGATGCATGCCTCATACAGACAGTGTTCTATGGATTATAATATAACCTCTGCTTCTGGGAATTAATTCTTTACCTTCATCCCATTTCAGCTCTACCTTACAAAAGGTATCTACAGTTTGGTCTTGAATGTCCCCCAAATATCTACAGGGATAAGGCTTGGTCCTCTGTTGTGATAGAAGAACTGGGACCTGGTGAAGGACCCTTGAGTCACTGGGAGTATGCCTTTGAATGGGGCCCTTCCCTCTCTTTTTGTTCTTTGGTGGGTCATAGGGCTTGAACTCTGGGCCTAGGTGCTATGCTGGAGCTCTTCAGCTCAAGGCTAGTGCTCTTACACTTGAGCCACAGCGGCACTTCCAGTTTTCTGATGGTTATTTGGAGATACAAGTCTCACGGACTTTCATGTCACAGCTGGCTCTGAACCATGAACCTCAGATCTCAGCTTACTGAGTAGCTAGGATTACAGGCATGAGCCACCAGCGCCCTGATTTCCCTCTCTTTTTGCTCCCTAGTATATGACACAAGCAAACTTGCTCCATCAGATATTTCTGCCATGATGTGTTGGTTTCCCCCGGGCCTGGCACATTAGGGCTAAGTGATAACAGGAACTTCTGGAAGTCAGAGCCAAAATGAATCTTTTTCTTTTATAAGCTAAATGCATCAGGAATTGTGTAATAGCCACAGACCATTGACAAATATAGACATATTTTGGACAATATCCAGAATTTCACAGATGTGTAAAAAGTGTTTGGGTGTTCAGATGATCTCCTATGTTGCAAGGAAAGGAGTATACTTTTTATGTTGGCAGCAGCATCACTTCTGCCATTGCTGTGTGGGGAACCACAGGTCATTTTAATTCTCCATCTTTCTGATTTGCCATAGGCCTAGGGGCTTCTGAGAGAACTCACAGGGCCAGTGGCAAATGTGTGACATGATTTTTTCCCCTGCAGATTTGAAAGGCAGTCTATGTCCTGGCTGCACCCCAATGCCTGACAGAAATAGAATGAGAAGTGAGATCCAGATGGCTGGATCTCAGCCTTGGAAAGGATGATCATTAAGAAGGATTTTCAGCTCCATGGTCAGAAAAGGATGGTGACAGGACTTACAGGCTAGGGCGACAAACTACATCCTCCACTCAAACTCAAAATTGTTTGATTTAGGACAAACACTTTTCTTTTCAATAAGACACTTGCCTCCTGCCTCAGGACACATGTCATTGAGAAATAATGTATTGGGCAAATACTGGAGGCTCATGGAACCACCAAAAAATGGTTTTTTTGGGCTATGTGTGCCAGTACTTGGGCTTGAGCTCAGGATCTGAACACTTTCCCTTAGCATTTTCTGCTTAATGTTGACACTCTATCATTTCAACCACATCTTTGCTTCTGGCTTGTTCCACTATAATTAAGTACCAAGTTTTTCCTAGAATATGGAAATATGAATCTTAAATATCAGATTGCCCCCCCACTTATACACCTGTATTATGGACACATTTGCAAAGTCCAAAGAAATGATATGGCTTTTTCCTTTTAAAAGTCATTACTGAGGTAGACATATGCATATAATAATCATGGCTACTCAGGAGGCTGAGATCTGAGGATTATAGTTCAAAGCCATCTAAGTCAGGAAAGTGGCGAGACTCTTATTGCTAATTAAGCACCAAAGAAGCTAGAAGTGAAACTATGTACAAGTTGTAGAGTGCTAATCTTGAATAAAAAAAAATCTCAACCCTCAAGACTGGCATAAGTACACTCACACCCACACACATACACACACACACACACACACACACACACAGCCATTGCTAACACTCAGGTGTGATGTCTCAAGTTTCTGGAGAGGCAGAAATAAAGAGATCATGGTTCAAGAGCAGCCTAGCAGAAACTTAGTAAGATCTTTATATCAGTCAAGAATCTGGGCTTGGTGATGTGCCCATGTGATCAAAGCTTTTTAGGGAGTGCTACAGCAAGGAACATGGTGGTCTGGAGCTAGCCACAGGCCATAGGGAAATTCTAGTGCTCTCACCTAAACAATAACTAAAGAAAATAGCGCTGTATGGGAGAATGCCTGCCACCCAAGAAGGTAGTCCTGGGTTTAAGTGCCCTAGGCAAAGAAACAGAATTATCAAATTTGAAAAAAAAAATCTCTTACCAAAACAAAGTCAGAGGCAGTTACAACAGATACAACACATTTTTACAGAAAAAGATATAAACTTTGTGAAATTGACTCGTGTTCCTGAGTGAAGGGAAATGAGCACAGCCATGTTTGGGGCAAGATCATATTCACCCGCAGAAACCAGATGCTATCCCATTGGATGGGATAACTGGGGCTCTCTCAAAACTGCAACCGAGCTCTATGTAGAGGAAGATATTCCTTGCATGTGGTCATGTGACTATAGGTTTTCCATGAATAAAGGTCTAGAAGTGAGATTTTGCAGTAGGTTTAATGGCAAGTCAGATGTTGAAGCCACGGGTGAGGTCTGAGCGCAACAAGTCCCAGATCAATTTGTCTACGGAACCCCTATTTAGTTGGTTCTCTCCCCCTCAATAGTTTCCAAACATGGAAAGATAGTCTAGTATGCAGCACTTATTAATAATTCATTTTCTCTTTTACTTCAAAGGCAAATACAATTTCCAAGCACAGCTATGATAACTCGAATTGATAACATCCAGATCAAAAGAAAAAAAGAATAGAGAGCCTTAGTTATGCTGCATAGACTTATTTCAGAGAGTCACAGGGATCCTACTGGATCTAGAACCCACAGACAAGTTTCAGCCACCCATTTGGACCTCACAGTTCCCTAGGGGACCAGAACTCTCTTTATGGGAACAAATTGTCCTGTTGATTGAAAAAAATAAATTTTTATTTTTTGCCAGTCCTGGGGCTTGAATTCAGGGTCTGGGCACTGTCCTTGGACCTTCTCAAGGCTGACACTCTGTCCCTTGAGCCACAGCACCATTTTTGGCTTTTTTTGTATATGTGGTACCAAAGATTTGAACCTGGATCCTTGTGCATGCTAGGCAAGTGTGCATGCTAGGTAAGTATGCATGCTAGGCAAGCACTATACCAGCCCCTAGAATTATTTTTAATGTATGATTTTCAGGTTTGATTTGCCTCTGGACTAGATAGCAATCATTGGGAGGGATTTAAAATGGTTCAACCAATGGCTCTCAGAGTCAGCTTCTAGTTATATATGATACAAGCATCCATTCACAGAAGTAATAAAAGAACTTCTAACTAGTGCTCCAGTGGGCCTTGTGGTCCATTTAAGGGTATTTATTCCATAATGAATATTATCATCCATCTGTGCTTTTGCTAGAAACAATTGCTTCCTTCCAGTGCACTTGCTGATGCATTCTTTGCTAGTTTTTCCCAAGACCCTTTTATCCAAGGCAACACCATGTATTAATGGACACCTTATGTTAGGAGCTAAAGTGTGTCTTCAGTGAAGTCTTCACTCCCAATGTGTCAGTACACACTGTCCTTGGAGACCTGATCTGTTCCACAGATAATTTAGATAAAAATGTCATGAGAGTGGGTTCCAATCTAATATGACTGGTGACTTTGTACAAAGAGAAAAATGGGGGTTAGGGATATAGTTCAGTGATAGAGTGTTTGCTTAGCATGCCCACGACCTTTGATTTAATCACCAGCACCAAAGAATGGTAAACCAAACAGGACCTTTAGCACAGACATTCCATAACCAGACAAAACAACAGATAAAGCCACAGAGACTAAATGAGCATCTTATAAGCCAAGGAGACAAGCTTAAGTAAGAATCAGCCTTCTGTCTCCGGATCTGAGCAGAAATACATTTCTGTTAAGTCATCCAGTATTTATTTGGAGCCTTAGTGGACTAATGTATTCTTGTATTTTCCCTCCCTCGCTATCTCCCTCCCTCCCTCCCTCCCTTCTTTCCTCTCTGTCTCTCTCTCACTCACTTACACTTGCTCATTCTCCTCTCTCTCTCTCTCTCTCTCTCTCTCTCTCTCTCTCTCTCTCTCTCTCTCTCTCTCTCTCTCTCTCTTTCTCTGTCTCTCTCTCTTTCTTTCTCTCTGCATCTACAATAGATGTTTCCTTGTTCAAAGTTGGATGTCTGCTACCATTAACTTGACATGTAGTATAGTTTTTGAAGCAACGGAGAACATTTTACTATTGATGATTCTCATTTATATTTGGACAGGTAGATGAAATGACATCCATTCTTCAGGAACAGGGGTATTGTTCTCATTATCTTGAGTAGTGGATTGAATTTTATTTTGTTCAGTCAGTGAAATCTTCTACTGACATGTAGTCAAGATTAAGCTAGCTGCGAGGTAAAGGAGTTTTGATGAGTTAAAATAATCCAAGGGGGAGGAGGAAGACAAGGCTGGAAGCTGAAGATAGCCAGAAAACATGTGCCAAGGACCAGGAAGCCTAGAAAGCTAAGACGGAAGAAAATTTCCCACCATAGACAAATGCCAAGCATTGGCAGCTCTGGAATTTTTGTGCCTGTGTGTGTGTATGTGTGTGTTTGTGTGTGTGTGTGTGTGTGTGTGTGTGTGTGTGTGTGTGTTACTCCTGGACTTGAACTCAGTACTCTTCCCTGGATTTTTTGCTCAACTTTCTGACTAGAGCCACAGCTCTACTTCTGGCTTCTTGCTGGCTTACTGGACATGAGAGGCATATACACTTTCCTGTCTTCTTTTGCTTCAAAACACTATCCTCAGATCTTAGCATCCAGAGTAGCTAGGATAACAGGTGGGAAAAACCGGCTCCCATTGGCTCTGTAGTTTTATCTGCTGCTAGCTCTAGGCATACCCCAGGTGGGGCTAGCCCACATGCTTAGTAAATTCCTCTCCAGTGAATCAGAGAACTCCTAGGACTTATCTTAGAACTTTTGCACTAACATAAATACAGTTCTAATCTCCATCTGTATTATTTTCCTTTTCTTTGGGAAGCACCAAACAATTCAGACACATGTTTCCTTTCCTTTCCTTTCCTTTGCTTTCCTTTCCTTTGCTTTCCTTTCCTTTCTCTTTTGGCCATGTACTTTACGCTATACAAACTACAAGCAATCATTTCTTTCTCTCTGAGACCCAGAATGGGAGAACTATGGCTTTGTTTCACCAACACAACCTATCTCCACCTATGTAACCCACAAACCTCTTGGATTCAAGGCTGACTCTGTATCTTTTATATGGGTACTTCAGCCACACCCACCCCATCCAACTCTTGGGTCTTCTTTTGAAAATAAAAAGTGAGAAGACATGGGCTAGCTTTGAGGAAAGCCCAAGCTTAGGACTGGCAAAAAAAAAAAAAAAAGACATGGTTTGCATTAAGCCACACTGCATTAGTGGAGTGATTAGAAATGTGTCTGAGATAAGAGTAGCAAGCCAACATGATACCACTACAATAAAATCTTCATGAGATGAGATGAGAAAGCATCTAATTAAAATTTATTAGCAATTTTGCCACATGCAAGGCTCTGTGTATCCTGACACCTTGTAATGATCACATGGATGTTAAGAAGGTAATGGTATTTGAAGAGAAAAGACTTGCATTTGATACTTATCAAAGCTTTACTGCTCTCCAAAGACTGTCATCTTTTCAATCACCCTTTTGTCAATATCATGTCTCAGCTTCAGGGTTTGAAAACACTTCTTTCTTATTGACTTACTGATTTTTTTTTTATAAACTAGAATCAAGTAAGAGATTCCCCACGCTTACAGGCAAAGGAAGATTCATAGTTTCTGCTACAATATGTGACAAAGAGTTACAAAACCACAAGTTTGAATTCTTCCCTCCTGTCTATAATTTCAGGTAGATGGATGGCAACTCTGAGAGGTTCAAGCTCCTTGAATTAAAACTGTAATTATTTCTCTCTTTACTCCATGGGGCTATTCTAAGAAAGTCCTACAGAACTCTATAAATGCATACACCAAATTCACAAATGATTGCTTATCTTTGAACTTAGAATGATTTATCTTACAAAACAAATGTTTTACTAGATACCAGAAACATCTGGAGAGACATTTGCCAGTCCCCTATAGACAGGAGGCATTTTTAGGGAGTCATTTTTTATGGGGTTTACGGGTTAAAGTATCACCTGGGATTGGTTCTTATGAGATTCGCAACAACAACCTTAGCTGTCTAAGGCTGAATAATTAAGTACATTTGACTATATACCCTGAGATAAGTTAGTTCCTCACTCACAGAGAAAAAGAGCCCAGAGAGGACATGTCCTATCTTGAAACCACACACCTGGAGAGAACCCAACCAACCTTTTCTGACTGAAAATCTCAGAGCTCTGTCTGGCCACACTTTTTTTTTTTACTTGATCAGTAGACAGTCCTTCCTGATTTGCATTTCTCTTGCATAGAGTAATTGATTGCTACAACTCATTAGTATGCCATTTGCATCCTGAACCCAGGAATCTGAACTCACAAGAGATTCCAAAATAAGGCAACTTCCTTCCAAACGCCACCTTAGAAACAGCACGTTCCAGGACGCCCTCTACAGGCAAGAAAAAATATTTCTGACACCCGCTGAACCTTGCAGTCTTGAGGTCTCTGGCTCCATAGAAGATTTTACCAGAGGCTAGCACCCTCAGGCAAACCCATGCCTGGCACAGGGATGGACATTTAGTTCAAGTGGCTGTTGGGGTTCAAAGCACAAACTATAAAGTGGAATTGCATAGTGTTACACATGCATCTGCTTCCTACTAGCTTCCTTGCCTTTACCAAGTTATTAAAACATTTTGTGCCTCAATTTCCCATTTTTCAAGAAATGGAGATAAATAAATCCTGATAGGACTCTCAGCTCTTAAGAGGCTGAGAACTGAGAGTCACATTGAGAGCCAGCCCTGGCAGGAAAGTCTGTGAGATGATTCTTACCCCCAAATAATGCCCCCCCTCCACCAAAATAATGAAAAATAAAGCAGAACAAACCTGGAAGTGGCGTTATGGCTCAAGTGGTATAGCACTGTTCTTGTGCAAGCACAGGGACAGCACCCAGACCCCTGGTGGGGGGGGGAGACAGAGACACAGAGAGTGACAGACAAAGAGACAGAGACAGAGAGAGACAGAGACACACACACACAGAGACACACAGACAGACTGACAGAGACACACAGAGAGACACAGAGAGAAGATAACCTATCTCCCAGATGGTATGAGGTTAAACTTAATGAGGGGATTTGAAAAACATCGCCTGGAGCTCTGTACAGAGAAACTCAGGGAAATTATTGATGTATACATATGAGCACTATTCATCTGAAGTGAATTTTTAACCATAAATTGAACCTCTAATTTTGTCTTCTACTGTGTTTTAGCACTTAATGAGCTGAAACATTTTGCCCAGGCCAAACATGTGATCTAGGGAACTCTGTTGTTTATGGGTTATTTCCCTTAAAGAGTCAATAGCTAAAGAATAGACTCTCCCTACCCCCAGCAAGTTAACAATATAGTTAACAATATATGATTTTGTTTGTGTCAGTCATGGGGCTTGAACTCTGGGCCTGGACACTGTCCCTGAGCTCTTCAGCTCAAGGCTATTTGCCCTACTGCTTGAGCAACAGTCCCACTTTCAGTTTTCTAGTGAGACTTTGGTTCTTTAGTGTCAGAACCCGGATCCTCAGATCTCAGTCTCCTAGGATTACAGGGGTGAGCCACCATGCCAGGCTGTTACGCTGCTTTTTGAAAACAGACTGAAGGCAGCGGAAACACTTGCAGATTAAGAGCACTAAATTCATGTTCAAAGTACCAGCAGTCACTAGAAACCTTTCTCTACATTGCCCTGGGGGCCTGTTCAAACCCCTTTGTAATGAATTAGGAACCCAAAGGTAGGAAGGACTGCCCCAGGCACCTAAAGAAGAGGGGAATGGTGTGAAAGGACTAGAGCTAAGCACTCCCCCGCCCCTGGGAGAACCAGACTGGTCTCCTTTTCAAAGCGGGGGAAGGGAAGGGGAGGACACGAACCCTAACCCACAGAACCCAAGCCGCTGTCATCCTGGAAGGTGTAAACTCGCCAGGCAGACGCGAGTTCTCATCTTACCACGAACTCCTCCAAAGTCTGGTAGGTCTTGCCCCGGAACTCGCAGTAGTTTTTCCTCTCCTTGCACTGCGGGCAGCACTGGCTAGTGTCGACGTGGATGCAGCGCGGGTGCAGGCGCGGGCACTCGGGCTGCGCGCACAGCGGGCCCTCCTCGGTACACATGCACGGGCAGGCCGAAGGGCCCGGCGCGAACTTCTCCCCGATCGCATACACGAAGCCACTTTCGTCCACGCAGCCCTTCCCGCGGTAGTCTGGATACACATACTCCTCTGGCAGCTCGGGTGTGGGGACGAGGTCTGGGCCGATCGCGTCCTGGGCGGCTGCCGCCAGGGCTTCCTCCTGCGGGGTGTCCCCACGAGGCCGTGCCTGCAAGTCCCCGGCCTTGGCGCCCCCGCCCTGGGCAGCCCAGGCCTGCTTCTGCTTGCTCCACGCGTCCCGGCTGCCGAACGCACGGCTGCTCTTGCTCTTCCAGTCCCGGGCGCCGGCGCCCTCGTCCCTCGCGGCGCGCCCGAGCTCGCTCACCCGCCCCGGGCCGTCCCGCGAGGCGTGCTCGCGCTTCTCCTGGCCAGGCTGCTCCGGTGCCTGGGCGAGCTTCTCCAGCGGGATGCTCGGACTGCACAGAGCCACCATCAGGCAGCAGGTGACCAAGAAGGAACGGGAGAGCGCGCCAACTGCCATCGCAGCGGAGCTGGGCATCCCCTACCACGTCCCGGCCGGCGGGGAGCGCGGACGAGGGGCGAGTCGTATTCACAGCCCGGGGGCGCGCCACGGCCAGCCGGGAGCCGCCGTCCCTGCGGAGAGAACAGCGGCACAACTGAGCCCCGCGGCCCGCGTGCGCCCAGGCCCCTCGCGGCCCCCACCCGGCCTGGCGCCGCCCGGACTCCAGCACCGACATCGCCCTGGATAAACGAACTGGACGCCTAGGGGTTGGGGGCAGCCTGCCCGGTGGCGGGGCCCAGGCGAGGGCCCTGGACCTCACGCAGTGGGGTGGAAGACACTGCAAAGGAAAGCCAAGTAAAACACGGATCGCGGGGGGCTCCTGCAGTCACCACCCATGTGGGAGAGGGTCACTAAAGGCCAGCCAGCCAGGCGAATGCGGTGAGCCGGGCCTGTGCCCCTGCTGGCAAGCTCGCCCCGAAATCCTTTAAATTCAGGTACCCGGGCTGTCCCTCACTAGGTCCTGGCCTTATTTCCCTAAGGTTACAGAATGCCGAATTCCGCAGTGGAGTTGAAGAGACAGATTGTAAAAGAGACCAAAGCAAAACCCTTCCTGCTCGGCACCGGATTTGTGCTAGCAGATAGCAAGGGTTCTCCTAAGTCCGGGTGAGTCATTTGTAACTTCTTAGATGCCTCCACTGCGGAGAACCCACGCCCTTTCCCTTCTCTGGCCCGCTGCCCGGAAGGAACCCCCAGCCCCTCCCAGGATGGCGGGGTCAGGCCTTTCTGGAGACTTTGCTCCTCCCCCCGCCCTAGGCGCCGGGCCCTCCGCGGGGCCACTGGGAGACCGGACTGCAGCCCGGTGGCCAGCCATCGCGCTTAGTCCTGGACTTGCTTTTACCTAAGAGGGGTCTTGGCGACGAAGAAGCAGAATAATCTTGGACAGCATTGAGGGGGCCATAGTGTGGGGTCTCCAGGGAGCGCGGGGAGTGCAGGAGGCAGCGACCCCTTATATCACTAAAAACATGCCTGGCAGTCTTTCCAGACCCCAAAGTTTCTGCCGCTCAAATGAGCCTACAGTCTCAGACACCACTAGGCGTCTGGACACAGCCTCTCAGCGCCAGGCTCCCCCCACCTCCCAGCTCCCCAGGCGTCCATTCAAAGGCTCTGCGGGCATCTGTCCCCATCTCTGCCCCCCCTACTCTCTGGATGAGGACTCCAGTTCCGCCTGTCCAGTGCTCCCTCCTGTCTGGGTTCGGCCAATCAGTCTCAGGAGAATCGCCCCTATTGACAAACTTGGGCTGGAGGCAAGGGGCTTCCCTATGGCCCCCCGCAGTGGAATGATGCGGGCTGGGGGACGTCCCCACTCGAGCGCGCGACATGGACAGCCAACGTGCACCCTCCTCCCCGAAGCCCAGCCGCCTTGCCTACATACATGAGCGCAGGACGCGGCCCGGACGCAGGGCTCGCGCCGGGCGCCGCCCCAGGGCTCCAGTGTCCATTCTCTGGCCAGTAGGAGACCCACGCAGAGCGGACCACGGAGAACACTGGCTCGTGCACCCGGCTAGGGCGTCTGCCCAGGCTGGCTCATCCCAAGGTGGCAGCCTGTAATCTGGCTCCAACTTGCATCAGTGCCCACGCGTTGCTCCGCTGCCCATCTCCGGGTGTTGTCCCTGCGTCTCAGCCACGAAGGACGCCTTGGGGGCCAGTCTGAGTCCCGTCTCGCTCTTCTTGGCGAGAGGACTCAGGATGTGTCCAGACCAAGCAGCAGGGATGTCTGGGCAGCAGCCGAGCCTTGGAGAGAGAGGAGGAGCACAGAGTGCGTCCGGCTGGCAAAGCCGCAGCCCAGTAGTGTGCAGGCTGGCAAGGAGCCCACATCTGCCTCTGGCCTCCCGCCTCTGATCGCAGCTGCCTCTTGGTTGACTTGCACTCCGCTTCCTCCTCTGGGGCTGTCCCTGCTCAGCTTAGGGGACGCAGTCTCCAGCCTCCCATCTCCCACCCACCACACACATCCTTCCCGCCTCTCAGCCCACCTGTCAGTCGCACTCCTGGCAGCCCGCCCAGCTCCCTGGCTCCAGGTGCAGTCGGCCAGCCCTGCCCTGCTGCCATTAGCCTGCCTGGCCACTCTACTGGACCTTTCATTTTTGCCCTTTTCTTTCCTTTAATTTCTTTCTCGCGAATCTGCCTCCCTTCTGGACTTTTCTCTGGGGACAGCTTGCTTTTACTACAGTGAAAAACAAATGTAAAGAAAACCTGTCAGTTTAGAATCAAAAGGCTGGTTTAGCCTATGTTTATCTCCCCTTTTTACAACCAGAAATCCCATAATAGAGACATAGAAAAGTTAGAAACTTATATAATTCCAAACAGCATGTGGCATTCTCTCTCACCTACCACAATCTTAAATCTTATAGAAAAATAATTTGCTAGAATGCCAACTGTTAAGCTTGGGTCTCGGTGGTCTGGTTTTGTATTTCTAATTTGATTTTGATGATGTAATTTGCTTGTTTCTGAAGATAAAGTGGTATCTATTCAAATTCACCTCTGAAATGAAATGTTCTTAAAGATGCACTTCTCCAAGCAAAGGCATAATCCATAACTATATTTTAAAATCTCAGAAGATGAGGGAGAAAGCACAGATAACTTTTCAGTCTGCTGGGAGTGTTGGATGGGGTTTGGGACAAATGATATTTGTTTTGTAAGTCCGAGGGCTTGAACTCAGGACCTGAGCATTGTCCTTGGGCTCTCTCAAGGATAGAGCTCTACCACTTGAGCCATAGTGCCACTTCTGCTTTTTTTTTTCTATGTATGTGATACATGCAAGCACTCTACTACTAGGCTAAACTCCCAGACCACAAATGATTTTTTTTGACCCATCAACTTAGGTATAAATGAAGTGTCATAAAGAAGGGGCTTCCCCCTTTTCTGCCCTGCAGATTTTTTTCTTTGTTTTTGCACACACACACACACACACACACACACACACACACACACACCATACATGCAAACAAACTAATTCTAAACAGTGTTGGAGAGAGGGCTTCTGTGTCCCAGTTTCTATGGGCCCTGGGCCTTGGTAGCATCTGTCTTTCTTTTCTGTATCCCCCAAGAAAAGAGAAAGACCACCTTCTGTTGGCTTCACCTGCCCCCACCTGCTTGCTTTCCTAGTACCTTGGGCACACTGCTATCAGCTATAGCATCTGTGTCTTTATACAGGTCTCATACAAATTCTACATCCTTCACAGTTGCAATGAGCGTGGGTGGGCATGGTCCTATAGAATTTGGGTCTGGGTCTCAGCAAAATAATTTGTGATATTATCATATGTTTGTTTGCTTTTTAAAATAAAATCAGGGTAACCTTTGCCTTTCATTTTATTGATTAGCTAACTTTGAGTCAGTTATTGCATCTCCTGTGTGCTCTGTTTTACCAGTAAATATTCTTTCCTCCTTTGGTTATCAGGGAGAAGCCTGAAAAGATGAAGTAACCTATAATGGTGTAGGTGAGTCTAGCTAAAAAATTGCTTAAGGGTCTAGTTGGGGAAAGAGGGATATGTTTTCATTGATCTCCCCTCAGTTACTGGCTCCTTTGAGTCAGAAGGGGACTTGTGGTTTTACCCTGTCTCCTGATTATAATACAGATCCAAGAAGGAGATATTTATGTTTGCAAAAAGAGGACTGATAAACTAAGGGTGAATGATTCCACCATGGGTCCCAACTAAGTTCATCTGTCAGATATTCCCAGCGATGGTGTGATAGAGCAGACAAGATGAAGGGAAATGCCATTTCACAAAGGCTTCTGTCCTTTGTGAAAAAGAGGATAACCTACGGATAACCCCAAAATTAGCCCAGTAACAATCAAATATAGAGGACTTGCTAGTGTTGGAAGGATGTATATGATTCATTGATGGCCAATGCAATCACATTCCTATCTACTTCCTCCCTCTGTTCCTTGGTTCTATCTTTTTTCCTTCCCCTCTCTCTTTTCTTTTCCTCTTCTACTTTCTTATTTGTCTTTCACACTGTAGAGTAAAGAGCAGCAGCAGGAAAAGTTCTCAAAGAGAATTAAATGACATGAGTCTCATCCAGATTCCCGTAGGGACTGATTTTTACAAGACTGAACAAGTCTATCAGTGTTACAGGGCTTTGGTTGTTGTCTTGTCTCCAAAAGGAAAAAAAGAGCTGGGCGTTGGTGGCTAATTCCAAAATCCTAGCTACCTGAGAGGATTTGTGGTTCAAGGCTAGTAGAGGCATAAACCTTCAGGAGATCTTTATCCTAACTCATAACCGGGCACAGTAGCATACACCTGTCATTCCATCAAAAATGGCAATGATTAAAATAAGACAATTATTGACCAGATGTGTGCCTACAAAGGAAGCCAGACCTCAAACCTAAGGAAAGTAAAAAGGCTGAAGAAATAGCTCGAGATAGATTGCCTTCACAGCAAGCACAAAGCTTCGAGTTCAACCCCCCAGTACTACCCTATAATAAAATCAACAATAGCAACAACAAACATAACAAGAAAGAATTCCCAAATAGATAGGAATCCCAATGTATTCTTGGAATATGATACAATTCTGCCATCATACCTCCATTCTAATACATAGTGTTTCTCCACCAAACAGTCAACTCAAGTACAATTATCTTGCAGACGAGCTAAGGGTGTGTGCTTGAGTTCCTGGCTAGACCTAAGCACATGGCAAATCAAATGGTTTCCAAGAAGGATGCAGCTTCACCTTGAAATGTCAATCCCTTTTCCTGTTCCCTTAGGGACAAGCAATCTTAGTTCTTTTTCAGGAGAGCATGGTTTACATTTCAGTCATAGGCCTTATAACCTCTCCGTCTTCATAGCTCTGGGGTATCTGTTCTTAACTTTAAAACAGTATCTTATTAAAAGGCTGGAGCCATGATTTATTCTTTTCGTCCTTAGAACAGGGGTTCTCACAGGACCACATGAAGGGAGGAAGGGAGGAAGAGAAAGAAAGAGGAGGATAGAAGGAAGGGAGGGGAGGAGGGAAGTAGAAGAGAGGAAGGAAGGGGAGATGGATAGAAGGAAGGAAGGATAGGTGGAAGAAAGAAGGGAAGGAAAGGACTTTGAAGAGAGTTGATAAGACTAATAACACAGCTAACGGAAAGAACCACTTTAACAGAGTTAAACTGAGTTCCTACCCAGTTCAGCTGCTGTTTAGATGCACCCTCTGGTGTTAATTACTCACTATACTTAATTAATCTGGCTTTCCCTAGCTTCTCTATTCAGCAGACACTATACAGCTTTGGCTCCTGGCACTTACATTCATGAGAGTCCTGAGAAGCAATGGTGGCCCTAGAGAGGATGCTTAGAGATGGGTTCCCAAGACCTACCCTTCTTAGTGTCATTTCTATGTCTTCACCTTCATGCCTTCCCTTAACAGGAGTTCAGATTATGCTGCCAATGAATAGGAGACACAAAGAAAAGATGCCTGGTGGAGAGAGGATAGCGTGATGGGAAACAACACCTGAAGAGGAGGAACCAAGGGTTCAGGCTCATCATGGAGGGTGAAACTAGATAAGATGCTGTAGGGGTGGGTAGTAGGCCAGAGAATCAAATTTACAAGTGAAGCAGGAGAGATGGAAGGAAGCTCAGGAGAGCTCAGAGAAGGATGCAGAAAGGATAGACTTGTAGGGCAGCAGGTGTTTGTGGCTTGTAAAAAGGGAGATGCTGGGTAATAAACTTTGAAATAAATGTAAGGTGGCTGAAAATGATGGCTGAGAAACAATGCCGTATGAATTCTGGAAAGCAGATCTGGGTAGGGGACGATGGGGAGGCACATGGTGCATTTTCTTGGCAAGAGATAAATATTGTCAAGAAATTAGCTGCTGGGGGACACAGAGGTGAGCTCGCAGAGGAGTGTCAGTGGAGAGGCCTGGCATGCTGCAAGTATGCCTGTCATGATGGGTGAGGAGTTTCTGAGATGTTTGAGAGGAGAAACAGGGCCTCGGGGACTGCATGTCTCTATCTAGAGGTGCCGCCTGGCCAGCAGCACATATAGCAGCACCTCACTCTATCTTGCTGATTGCTCAATCCTGGGCACAGATGAATATGAGGCACTTTCAATTTAGTTTACACCTTTGATAAAGCCACATTCAATCTGAGGAGTTCTGGACTTGGACCAACCAACGAGGGAAATGTAAATGTCCTTTGTCAAGTCCATGAGGGAATATAAGCCACTTCTACCTGTAAATCAGAGTCAGCTGGATTCATACATACATACATATATACAAACATATAGGTATGTGTGCGAATGAGTGTGTGTGAGTGTGTGTGAGTGTGTGTGAGTATAGTGGTTCAGGAAGAAAGCTGATTAGGAAGTCACCATAATGAGTAGGAGAAGCCACTGTCACTACTCACGTGGCATCTTTATGCATTTTTATGGGTATATACAGGCAGGCCTGGTAGTTAAAGGAGCCACTAATTAAAGATCAGTTCTGGTGCAGACAACCAGTGCAGGAGCCACAGTTCTGTGATTGCTTACCCTTTTGATGCATGTCTGGGGTTGAGAATTTCTGTCCTCTGGGCCATGCTGCTGCCCAGGCTGGTTGATTACAATGTACCTCGGGGACTCATCCCTTCTGCTAGGATAGCAAGAGTCAGCAGCATCTGCTCAGATCACCAAATGGAGGATCCAGAGAGATATTCTTCTAAAATCAGTTGCAAAGGCTTGATTCTTAGAAGGGTTTTTTTTTTTTTTACACATCTACCATTAACATGTGATAAAACCATTTCCTAATTGAGTGACTAAATTAGTATTTGGTGGGGTAAAATTGTTTTGAAAATAATTATGGTAGAGTGATTTATAGTTCATGAACTTGATCCCAGCTCCTCAAAAGGTGGATATTGAGATGAAAGCAGTTTGAGGTCAGCCAGGAAAATAAAACAAAGACAACCCCCCCCAAAAAAAACCTTAATGAGATACAACCCCTCTCCATCTCAACAAACAATCCAGGAGTAGTGCTGTATATGTGTAGCGAAAACTGCTCAATAAGAAGAGATGCAAGGATCATGGCCCTGAGGTTATTCCAGACAAAGAATTCAAGACTCTAAAAATAATTAAAGTAAAAAAGGGCTAGAGGTAGTAAATTAATTAGGAAGCCTACAGAATGGGAGAAGATCTTCACCAACCACAGAATGGATAAAGGCCTCATATCTAAAATATATCTGCAGCTCAAAAAATTGAATTACCCCAAAACTAATCTCCAAAGAAACAACCATCCCATTAAAAGATGGGCCAAAGACTTAAAGAGAGTATTCTCTGAAGAAGAAACAAAATTGGCCTATAGACACATGAAGAAATGCTCAACATCTCTGGTCTTAAAAGACATGCAAACCAAAACAACTCTAAGATTCCACTTCACTCCATTGCCCCATTTGTTAGGAAATGGAAAGACTTAGAAAAAATCATATTAAGTGAAGTAAGCCAGACTCAAAGGAACTTAGGCTCAATGGTTGGTGATGACACTTAGCTTTAACAAACTCTGTTGCACAAAGAGGTGTGTACTTTTAATCCTGAACATGGAAGGCTGAAAAATTCAAGACTAGCCTTACAAATATATTTTCTTTTAAAAAATATAAAAAATGCTATACACTTCTTTCTTTGTTTTTTTTTTTAAGTTCTTAAACTTTTCAAATGTTTCCCCCCTAATACACACATACTTAATAAGACAAACACACATAATAGCCTAGATCTATCTCAGGCCCAAACATCAGTATTGTTTTCTACCTCCACAGTTCCTGCAAGATTTCAGGGACAGTGATCTGAAAAATGGCTTCCTCTACATGCCTGCTGAAGACCTCCTTCCATAGACCTATTCCTGGAGGATCTGGGCTTGATGTTTGCCTTTGCAATACATATTTACTTGTAAGAGATAATGCTCTACACATTCTTTAATAAATACCTTCAAGACCATGCTTTAAAAGGTTTTCAGGAGCTCTTGTTGTCTGTAAAACCTTCTACTAACGCACTCTTTATGAATATCTTGGTTTTTACTTTTTTTTCTTCTGTAGTTTCTTCTCTTCTTGACTTCACCTTCAGGGGTATGTTTGGTGAGCAATATGATTTTTTTATGATAATCTCTCTCTCTCTCTCTCTCTCTCTCTCTCCCTCTCTCTCTCCCTCCCTCCCTCCCTCTCTCTCTCTCTCTCTCTCTCTCTCTCTCTCTCTCTCTCTCTCTCTCTCCCTCCCTCCCTCCCTCCCTCCCTCCCCTCCCTCCCTCCCTCCCTCCCTCCCTCCCTCCCTCTCTCTCTCTCTCTCTCTCTCTCTCTCTCTCTCTCTCTCTCTCTCCTCTCTCTCTCTCTCTCTCTCTCTCTCTCTCTCTCTCTCTCTCTGTGTACCTGCTGGTACCACAACTTAAACTCAGGGCCTCTTTCACTTGCACTTAGTATTCTTGTTAACGGCTTCTATTCTACCAGTTGAATCATACTTCCTGTCTGGCATTTTGCTCGTTAATTGGATATAGGGTCGTAGATTTTTCTATCTGTGCTGGTATTGGAACCATGACTATAATGATCTCTCAGCCTCCTGAATAGCTAGGATAGCAGGTATTCCACTCTATTCTAGTCTTGTGGGACTACCATTGTGCACAGGACCTGTCATCTGTCAAGACATTGCTTTGGTGGCATATAATTGTGTTCGACTTCACTCTTGCAGAGATTTGTCAAATAGTTCCCATTGAGATGATGAGAGTCAGCACTAGGACTTTTCCTTGACCCATCAGAAAATGAATTTCCTTTTCTCTTTCCTAGTCCTGAATCCTAGAAAAACTCAGGCTTTGATCAGCTAAGGACACCACAAGTAGTAGTTTATAGTAGAAAGAAGAGAAGATAGGACAGAGGAAATCCAGACCAGAGAAGAAGATAAATCGATCCTGATCATGTTATCTGAGGTCTTTCCAAGACTTAAAGAAATCTCTGACTCTTGTTCTTTGCAGTTGCCAATTATTATATGTCTCTTCACCAACTTTACTTTCTACCCTTCCTACCTCATGCTGATTTGAATTGGACTTTCTGTCACTTGCCTATTTAAATGCCAGAAGAATCAAATGATACATTAAGTCCATTAACCAAATTCTACTATATCCTAATTCCAGTTGTGGTCACCAAACCTAACTACCAAAATCAAAATCCCACCATAACAAAGACACTGTAGATAAGCACGGGACCTATTTTTAATGTCATCCACAAATTAATCTTCTGCTTTCTCCTATGGGAGAATTTTCCTTGTGCCATCTATCACATTTGCCTGTGTATGGTTAGATGAAGTACTGGTCTTGAGTTGCTGAAAAAGTGGTCACTGCCAAGTCAGCCACAATTATTATTTTTCTAGCAGCTCCATCATCCAATCAAGATTTCAGAATCTTTTCCAGTTTTAACACCATTAAAAAAAACCAAGCATTTTCTAGCTTTGAATAATGGAGGGAGAAATGCCTTTCTTTTAGAAGCATGAATTCACATAGGGTAGAATACTGTTCACATACATGATGACTTATTTTCGTTTTATTGTACTTTTACTTATGCATATGCAGACATAAAACATTACACATCCTGGGGTACTTGGCTCTTAGACAATTATAAAAAATAAATTTGCAGACAAGATATAAAAATAAACTATAAAACCATGCAATGGAACCAGTCAGACTAGTGTATGTAGTCAGAGGGAGGCAGTCTCCCCACAGTCCTGGCCTTCAGGCTTCTCCCAGCATGGGAAACCCACATTTCTAATTACCCTGGTTCCTCTGAGCTTACCACTGGCAGAGGATGTGTGCCCAGTGGGGGCTTGGATTTACCAACATTTTTCTCTGTTTAAACTTCTTCAGTGCTTCATTAGCAGGGCTTACTGGCCACTACTTAATACAAATACAACTTTATGAAGACTTACTGCTGTTTCTTATGGAGTCTGCCACCATTAAAATGGTACCAAATGTCATATCAACATAATAATGAACATTTTTGAATGGTGGAAAATAAACTCACATAAGGTGGTCCTCTGAGGAGCTAAAATATGCTCATCTCATTTAAAATAACTTTATTAGGAAAGCACCAATGTAATCAAATTTGTAGTTGTTTATTGCCAGATTTTCAAAATAACTTTATTTTTTATCTTTAAGTCATTGTTACCATTTAACAAAGATAGTTGACTAAATGTTTTTTGACGAATGTTCATATATATGTAACCAACCCAACAATAAAAGTATACACTATTACACTTGAAGAAATTTCCTATTTTTCTTTTTGTCAAGACCAGCTTACCTTCCCCAGATCAACTCCCACCAAGCCCACTTTTTATTCAGACTTCCTATGAAGGGATGAATGAATCACATAGGGTGCCTCTTGTGTCTGCTTTTTCTTGGTATAATGTTTTTGAGGTTCATCAGTATAGCACTTCTGTGGAATTATCTAGTGTCTATTTGATGGCCCTCAACATTTGTTTTTCCTTTTTACATACTAATTGATATTTGGGTGATTTCTACATTTTGACTATGAAAATTACATCTGATCGAGCACTTTTTCCACAAGCAATTGTATGGTTAAATTCTCTCTGAGAAGTGGAATTGCTGTGTCAGTGCTAAAGTTGATTCCTTAGTACCACATACATAGAAAAGCCAGAAGTGGTGCTGTGGCTTAAGTGGTAGAGCACTAGCCATGAGAAAAGACCAAGGATAGTGCTCAGGCCCTGAGTTCAAATCCCAGGAGTGGCAAAAAAAAAATAAAAATAAAAATTAATGCTAGTTCGTGTGGTGCCAGTAGCTGACACTTGTAATCCTAACTACTCAGGAGAATGAGGTCTAAGGATCACAGTTCAAAGCCTTCTGGGGAAGCAAACTCCATCAAACTCTTATCTTTGATTAATTATCAAAAAGCCAGAAGTGGAGCTGAATCTCATGCATAAACCTTAGGTTAAAATGCTAAGGGAGACCAGGAATTTGGCCTAGTGGTAGAATGCTTGCCTAGCATGCACAAAGACCCAAGTTCGATTCCTCGGTACCACATACATAGAAATAGTGTTGTGGCTCAAGTGGCAGAGTGCCAGCCTTGAGGAAAAAGCCCAAGGACAGTGCTCAGGCCCAAGTTCAAGCCCAGGACTGGCAAAAAAAAAAAAAAAGCTAAGGGAAAGCAAACATGACAAATGAAGCTGAGTCTTGGTGGCTCATGTTTGTAGACCTAGCTATGCAAGAGGCTAGGATGAGGGATCATGGTTCAAAGCTAGCCAGGGCAGGAAACTCCACAGGACTGATATCTTCAATTGTCTACCACAAAACTGAAAATGGTAACATGCTAGGGTGGTAGAATGTAGCTCAAGTGGTAGAGGGACAGCCTTGAGAAAAAAAACTAAGAAGCAATACTCTGGCCGCGAATCAAGCCCATTATCAGCACAACAAATAAATAAGTAAACAGATAGATAAAAGTAAAATAAATAAAAAAGCAATGGCAAGTTGTCCTGCAGTAAATTTTAAGTTACTGTAAAGAAAAAGATACCAATAACCAGAAACAAGAGACAAGCCACAAAAAAAGCAGTGTTCTTCATTCAACAGATGGCAAATATCCAGGCCATACAAAAATCTCGAGAATTAAACACAAAAGAGCAATCCAATTAGAATACAAATGCATGTTTTCCTAATTGGAAATTAAAAAAAATCTTTTCTAAAATATTGTTGCTTCTTCTGAGGTTGGGAACAGTCTTTTCTGTCTTTCTTCTTTGTGTTTCTTGGTTTACCTTTTAAGTTTAGGTGTATGATCAATTTGAAACCTAAACACTAGGTACTACCAGATTTAATGGTCAAATTTTATTTATATTTTCCACATAAATATCTTCTGGTTTTCTAACATCAAGTATTCTTATGAGTTCCCCTTCAGAATTTATGGAAATTCTATCAATTTCATTCAGTGTGTTTCTTTTCTGGATTTCTCTCATTCCAGAGAAAGATACAACCTTATGTCAACATCTATGATACCTAGTTAACTAGTTCTATGGTAAAATTTGAAGTCAGGTAATGTTAATCTTATAACCTTTTAAGAACTGTGTTAGCTTTTCTACCTCTTGAATTTCCATGAGTAGTTAAATCTATACGTCATTTTTTTCAGAAATAGTGTCAATTTTGCAGATTCACTAAAGGAGGAATCTCATTTGAATAATATTGACTCTAATCCATGAACATTGCATCTCTCTTTACTTTTTATTTCTGTGCTAATTTTGGTAACACAAAATTTGCTTGTTTCAAACAAGTTTTTGTTCTTAGGTGCTATTAAAAATGATAGCTTGAAAGTTCCCAATTATTAATTGATGTTATATAGTAATGAGGTTGGGTTGGTTTATTAATCTTATACCCTATAATCTAAACACAGTTTTTTAAAATTTAATTTTGTTGTCAGGGTGATGTTACAGTAATATATAAGGTAGTGCATACGTTTCTTCTCAAACATTGTTACTCCCTCCCATGTTTTTCTTCTATTTTTTCCTCTCCCCAGTCATTTTCCTTCCCCCACCCCAAGTTGTCAAGTTGATTTCAACATATTGTCTTGTGAGTATTGCTGCTACAATGGTTTACTCTTTGTCCTTTGTCTCATCATTCTGTTGTTCCCTTTTCCTCCCCTATTTCAAATAAATATATATACAATATACCAGGTACCAAATTCACATGCAGTGACAACAGGGAATAAACCACAAGGGTAAAAAAGAAGAAAAAACACAGCCAGGGCACAAAAGGACCTGAGACTCTTATCTCCAATTAACCTCTAGAAAACGGGAAGTGGGGCTTGGCTCAAGGGTAGGGCAGTAGCCTGGGACAATGCCCAGGCCAAGTTCAAGCCCCATGACCTACCAAAAAAAAAAAAGAAAGAAGAAAAAAAGAAACAACTTCACATAGTACATTACAAACAACAACCACAAAGAAAAACCTCTTGTTTCCATATTTTGGTGTTCATTTTGCTTGGTGTTCATCTTATATGGTCACATAGCTGTTGAGCTATTATGCTCGTTTGCTAGGAAAATTCTAGATATTACAAATGAGAGAAACCATGGAGTCTATGTTTCTTTGGTTCTGGCTTACTTCACTTAACAGCTTTATTAGTTGTAATAATTGTTATGTATATTCCTTAAGGAATTTTAAAGAAGACAGTTGAGTTTCACATTCTCTTTAATTTTCCTTCAAATTTTTGCTGAATATTGTATTCTTTACTGGCTTCCAATTTAATAGGGTAGAAAAGAAGTAGCTTTACTTCTACACATAGAAAGCATTCAAACTTGATGATTAAATATTACATTGGCTAGATTTTATGTGACTGTTCTTTATTAGATCTAAGAAATTTATTTCTGTTTATTCTTTGCCGAGTGGGTTTTTTTTTGATGAATAGGTGTTAAATAGGTGTGTTTATTTTCTGCAACTATTAATCTGATGATATAGTTTTTTTTAGCATATGAATTAGATTGACTTCGTGTTGAATGTTGATCATTACATTGCAACTTGGGAAAACCTTTACTATCCCATGATGTTTGTTAATATTAAATTAATCTTTCTATATATGTGTTTTTATGAGAGATATTGGTCTTCAGTATTTTATATGATGTATGTCAGAATGTTTGACACTGGTCTTAGGTCATTGAGACTGTATTCTTGTTTTGTTTGTTTTCTTTTGTTTCATTGAAACCACGTTTGAACTCAGGGCCTTACATTTGGTAGGTAGGCATGCTATCACTTGTATAATGATCAGCTCCTTTTGCTTTCAGCATTTTACTAGTAGGGTCTTGTCTGGATGGTGATGCTTCTATGTCCTCTCCCCACATGGCTGGGATGAAAGGCAAATAACATTGCCTCCTGCTTTTCACTGGTCGACATGGTGTCTCATAAACATTTTGCTCAGGCTCCTGATCTTTGCTTCTTGAGCTGCTAGAATTACAGGTGTGTCCCACCTTGGCCAGCTTCTGAGTATCTTAAGACATATTGTTTTCAGGCAACAGGTCTATTTCCATGACCTCTCCTGACATATCCCTCTCATTGTCCAATGTTTAATTTTCTGGTAATGCTACGCAGTGGATTTTTATTTCAGATGCTCCATGCATTGGTTCTAGTGTGTCATTTTAGTTTCCTATGTCTTCAGAAATATGTTGCCTTTACCTAGGGTTTCTTATAAACTGGAAAAGAACATGCTGTTATAGTCACTTTGAAGCCTATAGCTACTGATTCTGAAATCTGAGTCTCAGTTTGTTTCTACTAATGGATATTTCTCTTATCCATTCTTACCCATCATCTGTGTGTGTGTGTGTGTGTGTGTGTGTGTGTGTGTGTGTGCGCGCGCATTTAGGTAGGTAGATAGAGATAAGGAAAAAGATATACTCTTCTGCTAGTAGTTAGGGTTGCACTGTAGCTTGATCTAAAAGCTCCCCTAAATGTCCCTGTGTTGTCCTCAGTCCCCACGTTTGTGTTATTGGGAGGTGGTAGAAACCTGAAGAGAGTTGGAACATTTGGGAGGACTGAGGGGAGTGGCTTTGAGGGGGGTCATGGGATCCAATCCCTCTTCTTTTGTTTCCATATCTCACAACCCTTCTCAGTTGTGATCTGAACTGCTTTATCTCATACTCCTTACTGTGATGGGCTCCCCTAGTCACTGGCCTAAAAGCAACAGTAGTTAAAATATTTGAAAAGCATTTCTCTCTCTCTCTCTCTCTCTCTCTCTCTCTCTCTCTCTCTCTCTCTCTCTCTCTCTCTCTCTCTGTTATGCATGTGCATACACACACACACACATACACACACACACACACAAACACACACGCCACATACACAGAGCCGATCAAGTCTGCCTGGATCACTCGTCTAACTTGCCCCTGTCTAACTTGGATCTCTTGTCACTTCAAATGATTTGCTAATGATCTCAGACCTCTATACTTTGTAGGACTCTGGGATGTTGGGATTGAAGACGTGTGTCCTCTCTACCCCTTCCAGATCCCCTCTCTACCCCTTCGAGATCTCAAGTCTGCTGTGCTGTGGATTTGGAGGTCTCCAAAATGTACAGCTCTGGGTATGAGATTCAGATTGCATTATTCATTTCTGCTGATGTTTGCATTCTACAGCCCAACCCATCTGGACTTTTTCTACCTCCAGAAAACCCAGGGCAACAGGGTTACCTATTCTTTGTAGGAGGCTGACCTCCCTGCCCATGCATTGATCTGTGGTATGACAGCCTAGTCTACTCCTGGCTCTCTCTGGTGGACACAGGCTCCTTCCTGTCAGCCCCCATCTCAGATGGCTGAGAAGGTGGTCAGCCCTGACTCATTCATGGTGGACTTCTCTTCTGGAATTTCATTTTCTTTTTGCATCCACACCCTTTGAATGAATTTGGAACATTTTTCTGGGTCATTTCTTTTTCAATTGATCAAATGAGATTGCTTTTATTTTTCACATTGTACCCAATGCTAACCAAAGGGGACCTGGCCTTATATTCCCCAAGAAGAAGAAACTTTAGAAAAATCTTACAATCGATATGAAGATCTCAAAATAGATGTTCCTAATTCCTCAGGTCCCCTGTGGGGAAAATGTTTTGATTGATTATAACCTTTAGGGAGTGAAAAATGTAAGCATCCCTTTTCAGGACTATAATCAAGTGTCTGCCCTCTCCATGAGATCCCAAAAAACTGAAGTCTGAGTCCTGAATGCTATGGCAGTTTTCTGAGCCGCAAAGCATGTTCCCATGTTCATTATTCTGCATTCTTTCCTTTTGGGGCTGCCAGATAAAGTACATAAGATGCTGCATGGGATGTAGCAGTATTAAAAAAAATGCTGTCGATTGTTTGCTAGTAATTCAAATTTAATGGGGCATTCTGCACTTTCCCTTGCTATGCTGACAACCCTATTTCCATTGCATGAAGCTGACTGTTTTCATGCAAAGACTTTCTGTGAGACATTATGATGACAGCTTTCCCTTTTCTCTAAATCAAAAAGCAATAATACCTACTTTTAAATGTAAGCAGAGCTTTGTGGAGAAAGGTTTTATTATAGAGGAGTTAATGAATCACTCTATGATCCTGGGTTCTAGACATCAAGAAAATAACTGTAATAATTCATGGAATCAAAGTATCTTTTATTATATTATTGTTTCCTTGAGGGAAAGGATACATTTTTCTTGTGGATATTAAAACTCCCACAAAAGAGAATATTATACAAAACATAATATATGCTAGGTACCAGTCACTCTTGTGACTGATCTGGAAGTTGAGATCTGGAGAATTGTAGTTTGAAGCCAGCCTGGGCAGAAAAATCTATGAGATTACATTTCCAAAATAACCAGAAAAGTTTAGGGATAGAGATGTGGTTCAAGCAAAAAATGTGTCAGCAAAGCAAACATGCTTTGGAAGACCCTTAATTCAAACCCCAGTGCCATCAAAAATACTCATAAAATTTGTTCATTTAAGGATCATATAATTTCAAAAATTATAACAACATATAACAAATAGTCACTAATAATGTGACCACCAAGAGAGTCTCTTTTACTTTTTATTTTTCATACTGGGGTTTTAACTAGTGATTTTTCACTTGCTGGACAGGTGCTATACTATATGTGTCACATCCAAAAGTCCTTTTTCCTTGGGATATATTTGAGATAGGGCTTTCAAGTGTGGTTCTCCCAATCTCTGTCTCCTGAGTTTGAGTTACGATTCAGGGATGCTTGGTTCTTTTGCAGTTTAATGTACTTCTTTTGTCGGATATAAGTATAAGAAAGGTAGGTGTGTGTGTGTGTGTGTGTGTGTGTGTGTGTGTGTGTGTGTGTGTGTAAGACAATTGGCTAAGCATCTCATACTCGAATATTAAACATGCTGGGTTTGGTGGCTCACACCTGTAATCCTAGCTACTCAGGAGGCTGAGATCTGAGGATCACAGTACAAAACCAGTCTGGGCACTAAAGAATGTGATAATCTTATCTCCAATTAACTGCTAGGAAATGGGAAGTGGGGTTGTGGCTCAAGGGGTAAGGTGGTAGCCTTGTGCTAAAGAGCTCAGGGACAGCACCCAGGCCCAGAGTTCAAGCACCATGACACACAAAACAAACAAACAAGCATACAAAAACCATGGTTGTATTTGTAGGAAAAAGCTTTTTATAATAGTTTATAAAATATATTTTATGTATTAACCCTATCCCTCCATTTGCACTTAATCTGCAATTCTGAGGATCTGTGTTGCACTGATCTTCTTGCTTTTGGAAGGATACGCATAATCTTCATCCTTCTATTTATCATCCTCCTCTTGTCCTACATACAGATTGAGCCCAGCCAATTGTTGACTTTAGTCACTCAGAAGAGCTGTTTTTACTATTCATGACAAGATAGGCAAGGCTTATCTTGGTGGTATCCATCTATAGCTGAGGATTGACCTAAGGCAGGGAGACACTGGAACTAGGTTTAGGCTATTTTAGCAAGCTAGAGATCTGATTTCCTCTCATTTGGAGATGAATTGCCAAGTACAAGATCTTCACTGTGATGATAAACAGGACTGGTAAGGTCAAACTAGGAGTCTGTGGTCTTATGGTTGATTGATAGGTAGAAAATTTTTCTAGTAATTCAGTTCATAGAATGAATCAATGTCTTTATGTGACAGGTTGCTGGATATATTTCTTGGTTTTGGGAAAGTCCATCAGGAGAAAATGAGTCAAACCATTATGGAGGTTGAAGAGCTACGTGGCAGAAATTAAAAGCCTGTTTCCAACGTGAATGTATGCAGGGGCTATAGCTCTGTTGTAAAGTGTTTGCCTAGCAGTCCTGAGCCCCTGGGTGCAATTCTCAGTACCATTAAAAAAAAGTATTAACATTACAAAAGGGTCCCTCTCAGGGCCCCAGATGGAGTTTAAAATGTGAATGTCTTGATTAGCAGGATGCCCTGACTTCTATTTAAATTTTTTTCTATCCAAATGATTTCGAAACTTCCAGTAATACTGCTTTGAGGAGGGAAAAGCAAAGATATTTCTTCAGTTGATCCCCAATTCACTAAATAAATATTTATGTACCTGTCATTTATGTAGAAAGGAGCTTCTTGTCCTCCCTTGCTGTGAATATCTTCCAGCCTTCAGAGATGGTTCTTCCAAGCACACATACAGCTCTTGAAGGGAGGAAGGACCTTGTAATAGATCTCATTGTGATATATATGGGCAATGCCAGCGACGCTGTTGGATCCTATCATTCACTGAGGAGCTTTCAGGGGGAGTTAGGCCAAGACACTCAGGAATGTTAGAATGAGAAATACATGCTAATGCACTCAGGATTCTGCTACGAACCCAGTCTTCCTACTTTCTTTCTCCACTGTGTCTTGGAGCTCATATTTGCAGAGGCACAGTTTTCCTCAGAACAAAACCTGTGAAGTAGGCAGAATTCCATTCTTTCTGAACTCTGGTGATCCTTGATCTTACATAGTCAAGGGCTGAAAATCTTTGCCAGTGAAAGGTAGAAGTGGATATTTACTCTTTCTTGTCAGTATTGACACAGTAGGGTTTGCCTTCTAAGTAGTATAGCTGAGAAGAATATCAATTAGTATTTTGTGTCAGTCAGTCAAATCATTTTTCTGTGCCTCTCTTCCCTTCATCATTTCTTGCTTATTTCAACAAACTCGGGGCGTGCTTTTCATTTAAACGTTTGTTCAGGGCTCTGTCTCCATGTAATCCTTTTCAGGGTGAGGGGTATTGAAGGTGTAAGTCTTTCAAATCAAATTCCCCTGATTTTACAACAGGTCCTGCTATACGACTCTATAATCACAGGACAAGTTTGAGGCCCCTGAATCTCAGTTTTTGGTATTCAAAAAATAGAAGTAGTAATGTCTGCTTCAAATTGGTGGTTGTTACTGTGCTCCAATGCTTTGTTTTGGCTACTCAAAAGACTGAGATCTGTAGGATACCAGTTTAAAGTTAGCTAGGGAAAGTGAAAAAAAATCCCATAAGAAGAGGTATCAATGTTCAAGAAGTAATTTACCCACTATCTGACAAATGTAACTGTAACTCCTCTATATGTTACCCCTGCTATCAAATGTAATTTAAAAAAGAAAAAAAAGTGAGAGAAAAAATGTTAAAAGGAAAAAACAAAAAAATGAAAAGCTCACAAGATGCCATCTCCAAAATAATTAGCAAAAAGGACAGCAAGAGGCATGGATCAAGTGTTCTGCCAGCTGAGAAAGCAAGCCAACCAACTACAAGGCCCTGAGTTCAGATCTTGTCATCATAAAAAATAATGGTGGGAGTTAGGTGTTGTCAGTTCATGCCCATAATCCTAGGTACTTATGTGGCTATGATCTTTGGATCATGGTTCAAAGACAGCTAAAGCAAAAAACTCTGTGAGACTCCTATCTCTAACTAAATAGCAAAAACAAACAAACAAACCAAAAGCCCTGGAAGTGTAGATGCATCTCAAATAGTAAAGCACTAGCCTTGAGTGAAAAAATTATCCAAAGGCGAGTGTGAGGTACTGAGTTCAACCCCTCCCATAGCACAAAAGAAAGAAAAAAAGCCAACAAAAGCAATAACCGTAGTTTTGAAAATAATGTGATATCATGCATGTATTTTCTCAATCACACAAGATTTGATTCTTTATTCCCCTGATGAAACTCTCTTGGGAAGTTTGGATTTGGCTACGTGGAATGCCTGTCCACCATCTTTTATTTGGTTGCAGTATTCTTTATTTTCTGAATGTTTGAGGAGCAAGATTCAGTCCTGTGTTTTACAACCTAGACATCTTTGTATGCAGTACCTCCAACTCTCGTGTGAGGCTGAAACTGGTGCCTGTCTCAGGAATTCCCAGCCTCTCAGCTGTTTTGCAGATTTTGTATTGCTTTTCTCTTGGTCGGTTTAGGTTTTTTTTTGTTTTTTCCAGTCCTGGGGCTTGAACTCAGGGCCTGAGCGTTGTTCTTGGGCTTTCTTGAGGCTAAAGCTCTACCATTTGAGCCATAGCACCATTTCTGCCTTTTTTCTATGTATGTGGTACTGAGGAATTGAACTCAAGTCCTCACGCATACTAGGCAATCACTCTACCACTAAGCCAAACTCCCGACCCTCTAGATATTTAAAAAAATTGTTTTCTATATGGGCTTTTCTACTCAATGCTGAACCCATGACTTATTGTGAAGCATTCAAAAACTGACACCATTTCCATGAAGCCTCCTTGTCACTCTATTTGGAGTGACAAGGTGACAGATAATATTTTCTGTGTACTTGCTTTAGGCCATCTTAGTATTCTTTTTTGCTTCTTAAGTAGCTGACTAAGGAAATGCTTGTTGGAGGATTGGAGCTAGTTTCCTCTTGTGTAGGAGGCCCCATGAGGGCCGAGCCTACCCATGATTCATCTTTATTTCCTTCACAGAGCCACAAGTTGGTCACACTCACACACAGGACTCCCTCTAAATGGTTTCGGTGAAATTAATTCTTGCCCATACAATCTCCTGAAGTATTTGGTAATCTTATGTACTCAAAATTGTCTTACTGATAATGTTTCTTCTCTATTCTCTGCCTAAAAAGCTTTGAGCAAGTTGTACAAAACTCAAAGCAGAGATAATTTAAGACAATAATGTTAATTTTTCTCACATTGAAGCCTGTGTTCTAAGAGGAAAAAAGAGCAGATTGCTAAAATATAAAATGACATACTGTAAGATATAGTCTATATTTTATATAGGCATATTAGAAAATTTGTCCATTTTGTGCATGCACAATATTTACATGAATCAAATACAAGCCTGGAAAGATGCAATCCAATGTATTGTGATTTTTTTCTAATAAATAGTGTAACTTTGTTTTTGTGTTTGCTGACTGAGTTTTGTATTACTCAAGGAGTCAATATTTCTTAAGATTGCAGAAAAGACAAAGAAAGGAAAAGAGACAACAAAATACCATGACTGCAGTGAAGAAAAGAATGGAAACTTCCCAATAACTAGCATCCATGTGTTTCTAAGGTACCTGGAGCTACTTCCCTATGGTGATGGAAGAAAAGCCATGGATACTCAGAAGCTGGGGCCAGGAGGGCAGTGTTGCTGTGAATTTGAAAACATTTCATTTCTCTTCTCAGCATTACCTTTTAAGAACCTGAAGTCTTGACATGAAGTTCTGCAGAGATCTTAGGTCTCCATTTCACCAATAAATACATTAAAAACAACAAGATATAATCATACCACATTTAACACTGTAAAACCATTTGGAGTCAATCCTGGTGCAGGGTGACAAAGAAGGATTCAACTTTAGTTTTCTGCAGGTGCTTAACCAGCACCACTTGTTGAAGAGGCTGTCTTTCTTCTATTCTATTCTTTTGGTTCCCTTAGGTGGCCATAGGTCTGTGGGTTAATATCTGGGTCCTCAGTTCTATTCCATTGGTTTTCAGGCCTGTTCTTGTGCCAGTACCAAGCTGTTTTGGTCACTCTAGCTCTGCAATAGAGTCTAAAGTTTGGTATTGAAATTCCTCCTGCGCTGTTGTTTCTGCTAAGAAGTGCTTTTGCTATACGGGGTCTTTTATTATTCCATATGAAATTTTGGATTGCCTCTTCTATTTCTTTAAACAATGACATTGGGATATTGATGGGTATTGCATTGAATTTGTAGATAGCCCTTGACAAGATTGTCATTTTCATGATGTTGATTCTTCCAATCCAGGAGCATGGGAGGTTTTTCCCATTTTCTCAGTTTTGCTTTAATTTCCTTTTTCAGGGTTTTGAAGTTTTCATTGGAAAGGTCCTTTACATTCTTAGTTAAGTTAATTCCTAGGTACTTTATTTTCTTTGAGGCTATTGCAAAAGGAGTTACTTTCCTCATTGTTAACTCATTCCGCTCATTGTTGGCATATACGAAGATGGTTGATTTTTGAGGGTTAATTTTATACCCTGCTACCTTTCCAAAGTTTTAAATCAGCTCAAGCAGCTTGGGAGTGGAGTCTATAGGGTTCTTTAAATACAGAATCATGTCATCTGCAAAGAGGGAAAGTTTCACTTCCTCTTTCTCTATTTGGATCCCCTTTATGCTTGCCTCTTGCCTTATTGCTCTGGCTAGGAATTCTAATACTATGTTAAAGAGAGTAGAGAGAGTGGGCATTCTTGTCTCATTCCTGATTTTAGAGGAAATGGCTTTAGCTTTTCACCATTAAGTATAATGCTAGCTGTGGGTTTGTCATATACAACCTTTATTACACTGAGGAATGTTTCATGGATTCCTAGTTTCTCCAGAGCTTTTAGCATAAAGGGGTGTTGGATCTTGTCAAATGCCTTTTCTGCATCTATTGAGACAATCATGTGATTCTTGTCCTTGCTTCTGTTGATGTGTTGAATTATATTAATTGACTTGCCTCAAAAGACTAAACATGGAGATCCCCTATGGCCCAGAAATTCCACTACTTGGCACTTACCCAATCGTCCAGAAACAAGGACATACTAAATCTATTAGGACAACGATGTTCATTGAAGCACTATTTAACATAGTGAAGATATGGAACCAACCCAGATGCCCCTCAATTGAAGAGTGGATCAACAAGATGTGGTATTTATACACAATGGAATTCTATGCTGCTGTCAGAAAGAATGACATTGCTCCATTTTTAAGGAAATGGTAAGACTTAGAAAAAATCATATTAAATGAAGTAAGCCAGGCTCAATGGTTTCCCTCATTTGTCATAATCTGTAGAAACCTTGGCCTCTCCTAGCATAGATTTACAGTAGAACAAAACCTAGATACATAAGGCCATATAGTATGACGCTAAATGAAAAGACCTCCAATATATAGAAACAAAAGCCATATAGTTAGTGATTATTGTCCTTAATGTACTATGTTATCTCTCATCTCTTTTTCTGTCCCTTGGTTATCTCATATTGTTACAGTATTTCACCTTGTTATTTGATATATGTATATATGCACAATAGGTTATTTGAAATAGTATCCTATTTCAAGGAAGGGGGGGGAAACAAGATGAGGGGTGAGGATGGGGGGAAGGAAATGGGGACCAAGGCATGAGAAAGTATATCAATGTTTGTGAAGTAATGCACCTTCTGTCTGGTGAATATAATGTAACCCTTCTATTAACTACAATAAAAATATATGGAGAAAAAAAGACTGTAAAACCAGCAAGCTCTGACCTTTGAAAATGTGTAGATGTCCCCATGTTAGCAAGTGGATAGGTTTTACAATTAGGACATAGCTGACATAGGACAGAAAGTAGTTACATTTTCTGAACAGAAAATAACCAGATAATTACTAAAATATTGCTTTATGGCATACCATTTTACAGAACTTTGTATTTATTGCCATGTCTTGTGTTTTGTTTTGTTTTGTTTTTTTCCTTGCCAATATCAGGGTTTGAACCCAGGGCCTCCTGCTTGTCTGCTTGCTTGGTTGTTGGTGCTAACACATGAACATTTCCAGAAGATCGATCTCATTGAAATTTCTGTCCTGGTTGGCCTTGAACTTCTATTTTCCACTTCTCAGCTTCCTGAGTAGTTATGGATTACAGATGTGAGCCATTGGCACCTGGCTGTTGCCATCTCTTACAGCTGGCTGTAATGTATTCTCCCACTGGGGAGTTTGAATTGTGCAGAATGAAATGAACCTTGAGGCTCCTGAATATGGAATCAGAAAAGCGTTGGTATCAATTTTATCTTTTGTAATTTATGCAACCCTGGGAAGCAATCAGTAGTCACTTCTAAGAGTTTTTAATTTAAACAAAACTTTAATTCTGGGAAATTTTTACTTACCAATATATGGATAGGTACTTTGGGGACGCCGGGGAAATCTGTGCTCCTGACCACTGATTTTCTTAGAAAAGAAGTCGCCCAAGTAGAAATGTCTTAGTGTCTTAAGGTAAGTGACATGCCACATTATCTGCAGTGCCCTCTTAAAGTGGCTTTAGAAGATACACACTCACCTCTTCCCTGTCATTCTTGTAAATTCTTGCAGTAGTTTCTTGCTCCATTCATTGAGGTGGCCTAATTAAGGCAGTGCTGCCATTCTTTATTTAAATAACACCTTCACAAGTGACAGAATCAGCAGTGGTCTAGAACTATCAGCATCATCATTCATCTCACAGGTAACAGTGGTTTTCTACTCCTAAACTCCTGCACTAAGCCCCCCTTGGAATTTTTCTGCCTTAATAATCTAAAGTCAAAATCACATTTCTTCCAATAAAAGGTAATAAACAACCTTTCTTGCCACTACAATAATAGTACCACAGTTGAGGGATAAAAGCCACAGCCCAGTTGAGCAGGACCCTAGTTTAGATGAGTGTCAGAATGGACCAATTTATAATTGTGCATTCCCCTATTTCTCCTTTCAGTTCATGTCATTCAGAGTGCCACTGTTAAGAGTGAAATTATATAGATGTATCTTTACTCTCTAGCAACATTACTAAATGTAGAATCACATAGGTGATCTCATTCGTTTTGGATTTTTGTCTCTTTCTAAATCCTTTAACTTTTAAGTCATGTACATTCAGTTTCATATTCAAATTGGAAATTTTGGAAATATTACAATAATACATTGTTTCTATATGCATTAAAGCCCATTAAAAAACTTCTACTTCATTGCTTATTTAAAATTTCTCAGTATAAATTTATGTTTCAGTGAAGAGTGATACAGATTGTTCATCATCTCCATTTCAGAATGTATATTATAAATGGTGAGCTGGAGTGGTGGCTCATGCCTATAATCCTAGCTACTCAGGAGGATGAAATCTGAGAATAGTGGTTCAAAGCCAGCCCAGGGAACTAAGATGAGTTTCTAATCTCCAATTAACCGCCAGAAAACTGGAAGTGGTGCTGTGTTTCAAGGGGTAGGGCAGTAGTACCCTTGAGCTGAAGAGCTCAGGTACAGTGCCCAGGCCCAGAGTTCAAGCCCCAGGGCAGACAATAAAAGGAAAAACAAAATAAAATAAAGATCAACTTGAAGAGCTATAAAGCCACAGCAACCAGGGAGTCTAGAGAGAAACCATCAAAGCCATGGATCAGATGCATGAGATTGGCTGAGTGGACCCTACAAAGGCAAACCCTAAGCAGGGATCTAAGCTGAGAACTAACATGTCCCAAATGAACATGAGCTGGAAGCTTCAGTGCCCAGGAAACTATGGATACTCTTGGAGGTAGGCAAAAATACAGAGCACTGCATTAAGGTAGGATGACAGATGGTGCTCCATGGAGATTCCTTGAGATGCTTCTATGAGCTCTGTTTTTTGTTCACTCACAGAAGCCCGTGGATGCCTGTGAGAATGCAGGGATCATGAGAGGACACAGCCATGTGTTTAACAGGCAGAAACTGTGTGCACTGAATGCTGAGAGTGGTGACCTCATGGCCCATGTCCTCAGTGAATTGCCAGAGTGGTGAAGGAAGGCAGATCTGTCCTTCTCTATGGGAGGTAAAGAAAAACACTTCCTGGATTATCCCAATCACCTAGTTGTTGAAAAATCCTCAAGACAGTCTTGGTGGATGCCCCACAAGTACTTCAAGTACAATTAAGGTCAAAATTAATGAAAACAACCTACATATTCAGAATTTCCAACTAGCTTCTCAGCATTTCCTTTCTTTCTTTTCCTTTGCCTGTTTTTTGGTATTGTGTTTATGGTGTGCTTCCTCTGTATCTTTAACTACATAGTTAATTCCAAAGATCTTTTAAAACATTTATTATTATTATCATTATTATTATTAATTTTGTTTTTTAATAACAGGGTTTAAACTCAGAGTCACATGCTTGCTAGATTGTTGCTCTACCACTTAAGCTATGCCTCCAGGCAAGATTTTGGTTGGTTTATCAGAAGATGGAGTCTTACAAACTTTTCTGTCTGGGCTGGCTTTGAACCTGGGGCTTCTAGATTTCAGCCCGTATGCAGTTAGGATTATAGCTATGAGCCACCGTACCTGTACACCCCCCTAGTATCAACTATGAGAAGACAGGCCTGTATAATCTTATATCTGAAGAAAGATCTTACAAAGAAAGAGACCTCTTGAAGTAAGTAAAATAAAATAAAAATTTGGAAGAGATAAAAAATATATACTAGAAGAAGCAAATACACCTAAAATGAAAATGAATGTTCTCCAACCCACTGCATTCATAAAAGAAGGACCTTTAAATAATACATGATGTATACTAATATATATGATACATAATGAAATAAAAATTGCAGATCATTTACAATTATTAATAAGGATTAGGTATGTATTCATACATATGCTATCTCTGGCATAACAGGTAACACATTGATTTTGTAGGTATGAATTTGAAAAAGAGCATGTGGGTATGAAAGAGAGTCTAAATAAAAACTTGAATGCAACTTCAAAATAAAGTCAAGAAACTGTGGACATTAAAAATATTAAAAACTGGAAAGTTAAGGGTTCTGCCCAACAGAAAATCAAGCCACAGGTGTTCCACAAGAAGAAAGTCAACACAATCATCGCAGAGCTAGTTTGGAAGCCTTCTGAGAAGTACATGACAGAATAATTCAAAGGGATTCTCTCACTCTGGCTTTAAATTAAAATGTAAGAAGCTGGGAAATTTTACTCAATTCTGGAAACAACGGGGAAACCAGATAGCCTACAAAATCTACCGTTTTCTTCTTTTCTTCAGTGAGCTGAGATTTCAGAACAACCCAGTATCTAAAACCTTGAGTTCCTTCGAAGAGAAATAGCAAACAAGCAGTTGGCAAGTAGAGGTATATGCAGGATGCAGCCCAAGTACGGGGTTTAAAGAAAAAAGGAAAGAAAAAAAGAGAGTAGGCTACAGAGAAGCAAGAAAGAAAATATGAATATGTTGGTTGCATTCATTAATTTCACCTTAATTATTTATAAATGAGTTGTAGGGAGCCGGCATCTAAGACCTTTACTCTTGTAGATATTGTTAGTACACATGAGTTATCTTTCAATTGTAGTTTCTCTATAATTTCAAAACAGTCTGCCTCAGCACGAATTACATAATATAAATTGAAAATGCCAATTTAGGTAATTTGCAGACTACAATTTCTGAACTTTTAAGACCCCAGAGTCAATGAAACTTGAAGCCATAATTTCTTCATGAGTAAGCTATACCATGATATTTTTCTATATTTGTATCCTGATATCTACAAATCTTACGTGACATCTGAAAAGCATCAACTCTATAGACTACTGCAAACTGTAAATTGTTTTTCTTCCACAGCTGAGTAATACCTACTCAATCACCACATTAGAATCATGGTAAAATATCCTTTCTCTGTTTCCCTGTAAATAAAAGGAAAAACAAAAGCAAAATCCTAAAACTCTTCAAACATACTTAAATACTTTTATTAGTGCTTTTGGAGAATGAAGCTTTATGCATTAAAAATTACATTTCACATTTATTCTGGGTAGTATGAATATTACTAGGGATGATGATGATGATGATGATGATGATAATAATAATAATTCTCTGGACAATATACATGAGATGGGTTTAAGGCTACATTAAAGAACTGGATATGGATTGGGAATTTGGCCTAATGATAGAGTGCTTGCCTAGCATGCAAGAAGACTTTGGTTTGATTCCTAGGTACCACATACATAGAAAAATCTGAAAGTGGTTCTGTGGCTCAACTGTTAGAGTGCTAACCTTAAGGAATGCCCAAGGACAATGCTCAGGCCCTGAGTTCAGTTTCCAGAACTGGCAATAAATAAATAAATTAAATAACTGGAAGCCGGGTGCCATGGCTCACACCTGTAATCCTAGCTACTCAGGAGGCTCAGATTTGAGAATCAAGGTTCAAAGCCAGCCTGGCACTAAAGTCTGTGAGACTCTTATCTCCAATGAACCACCAGAAAACTGGAGGTGGTACTGTGGCTAAAGAGGTAGGGCAGTAGCCTTGAGCTGAATAGCTCAGGGACAATGCCAACGCCCAGAGTTCAAGTCCCATGATAGACAAAAAATAAATGGGAAATTTTGTTATTAATATAGTACATGAAGTGATGGTGAGGTATGGATGGTATGATATGGTGGTAAAGTGTATGATAGCCTGTGGGAGGAGGTAGATGGGAGTATAGAAATGGGTGACAGGAGAATTGAGGGCATGACTCAGAAGTGGAGTTGAATATTCATTATATCAAATGACTATACTACCAAGACAGTCAGAAATTATACAATAACTAGCTACTCTGGTTGTCTACTTGGGTAACTTGATTCTACTTACCCTGAATTGATCACACCACTCAAAATCCTCCTTGGGTAAAACTAGAACTTTGCATGATTTATAATTTTGGTACCACCAAAAGTCTAAGCTTGGAGGGAGGCCCATTCCCTTGTTAGCACTCTGCCTTTCTGAACAGAATTGCTTTGCCCTGGGGCTGCAGTGCAGCTGGTCCAGTTCAGCAGAGCTGGAACAATCACTCATAGAACATGTCCATTTCTAATTGGTCAGTGTTTCTTCCAGGGAAGTGCTTAAATATTGTGAATGTATGCATCTACTCTTTCTGATGATGGATTTGCATATCTAAAGGTAGTTATGCAATGAGTTTGCTTGCTGAATTTTAATTGAGGAAAGCTATTAAGTATGCTCCACTGCTCAGAGTAAAAGGAATACATGATTAATATGAAGTGCAGGAGGCCTGGAGCAGCCTTGAATATCTTCCTGTATCCTTGTTGGCTGTTTTAACATCTGCTGTTGTTGTTATTGTTTGTTCTTGTGTGTGTGTGTGTGCGCGCGCGCGCGCGCGTGTGTGTGTGTGTGTGTGTGTGTGTGTGTGTGTGTGTGTACTGAGCTTGAACTCAGGGCCCAGGAGCTTTTGTGCTCAGGCTGGTGCTCTATAAGTATAATCATTGCTCCACTTCCAGCTTTTTATTTCTAGTTAATTGGAGATGAGGCTCATAGATTTTTCTTCCTGTCTGGCTTTAAACAAGATCCTCAGATCTCAGCTTCTTTAGTAGTTAGGATTACAGGTGTGAGTCACCTGCTCTGTGCTTTACATCAGTTTTGAGGAAATATCTGTTCAATTCCATTGTGGAGTGTAAAATTTGAGTGTTTGCCAGTTTTCCATTTGAAGGTTTGTTGCATATTACAAATATTAAACCATCATCAGATATATGTTTTGCAAATCTTTCCCATTTCATAGAATGTGTTTTCACATTCCTAATCATTGATGCACATAAAAAATTTTAATTTGGTGCAATTCAGTTTCTTACTTTATTTAAATTGCTTGTCCTTCTGGTGGCACAATTTAAGAATCCAGGTCATGAACATTTAGCCCTATCATCTATTCCTTTTTTCATCATCATAAGTTGTAAATGGACAGTGCTCCATTTTGAATTAATTTTGGAATACCGTATGGTACAAGGCAAGGGTTGAATCTTACTCTTTCTGGTTATATATATAAGTATAACTTCTCAGTTCTGTTTGTTGAGGAGTGTTTTTCCTTGCTGAATAAGCTTGGCAGTCTAGTTGAACATTGTGCTACCTAGGATGTATGGCTCTAATTCTGAATTTCATTGCATACCATTGTTTTTATGTCTGTACTTATGTTAATGTTATTCTGCTTTGATTATTAAGCTTTGTAATAAAACTAAGTTTGAATCCTCTGTTTTCTTTTGTTGTTATTTCTTGTTTGAGATTATTTTGCAGGGGTCCTTTATGAATTTAAAGAGCAACTACTGTATGAAAAATAAAATAGAAAAGGAAATAGTGGGCATTTTTACTTGCAATAATTCTATCTGTAGATTCCTCTGATGGTATTATTTTAACAATATTATGTCTTCAATCCATAAACACTGGACAGCTACTTAATTATTTTTTGCCTGTCCTGGGGCTTGAATTCAGGGCCCGGGCACTGTCCTTGGGCTTCTCAAAGCTAGTGCTCTACCACTTGAGCCACAGCACCACTTCTAGCTTTTTCTGTGTATGTGGTAACAAAGGAATCAAACCCTGGGCTTTGTGCAACGCTAGGCAAGCAGTCTACCAATAGGCTAAACTATGGGTCCTTATTTTGGTATTCTTTTATTTATCTTCTACCAAAAATATTTTATAGTTTTCAGTGTCCTTGGGCTTCTCAAAGCTAGTGCTCTACCACTTGAGCCACAGCACCACTTCTAGCTTTTTCTGTGTATGTGGTAACAAAGGAATCAAACCCTGGGCTTTGTGCAACGCTAGGCAAGCAGTCTACCAATAGGCTAAACTATGGGTCCTTATTTTGGTATTCTTTTATTTATCTTCTACCAAAAATATTTTATAGTTTTCAGTGCACATGACTTTCATATTGTTGGCCACGTTTACGCTTGGATTATTCTATCGCAAATGGGCAACTTTTAAATTAAAAATAATAAACTTCCGGTAAGGAAAACTTTTTCTTAACCAATTTCTGTAAGCAGATCGTCCATTGATTCTTCTTGCTGCTATTTTTTTTCCTTGTGGATGAAAACAGTGGACAATAATGTCAATCAGTCTGTTAGAAAAATGAGCCTCCTTGTGGAACCTCTGTGGCCAGTGTAGGGGTCAGAAAGTATAAGAAGTAGACAAACCTGTGAAATCAACATCCCTAGGTACAGATGGGCCCTATATAGGGATATTCTATAGATAGTAAATCCTTCTTATAAGGTCTAATAATATATCTAATAATACGCTGTATCAATCAGCTCTAATTCTTCTAACCAATTCAACATATATATCTGAAGTTTTTAAGCAATACAGGTAACGCAAATTCTTCCTATAAACTTTCATTATATTGGGTATGGGAAATTTGAAAGAAAACTCTCTCATTCAGCTATCAGCTATAAACATATTTCCTGTTGTCTGTTTTTCAGAACTGAGGTGTTTTTTTTTTCCTTTAAAGCAACATGCAACTTCAAGTGTGATTTTCGTGTCTCACCTCTAAACATAGTTCACCTTTTAGACTGTCACACTGGAGCTTGTTCTAGCTTTCGACATCTGTTCCCTGCAGAAATACTTTTAAGAAAAAAGACTCTATGTTGAACTTTTTCAGGTTGCTTGGATGTAAGTCCTTTTGCCCTTCCAACAAAAATTTCAATCAAGTTTGTATAGATGCTATTTTAATTTGTTTGCTTTGGTCATAAATACAAGCTGAGATCTATTAATGTAAGAAGTACAGAGATCTGTGGGATCTTCAGAAGACCATTCATTAAATTAATCATTTAATTGGAAACAAGAGTTCTAAGACAGAGATTAAAGTTAATAATATAAGCCTCATAATAATATTTGGAAATGTTTGGAGAGTTTTGATTGCTGTAGGCTTCAGATTTTGTAATATAAAAATTTTAATATAACTTGATTCTTGAGATTTTCAAGTATTATCAGACTTATTAAAATTTTACAACAACCAAATTATTTCTCAGTGCAAGTTTATCATTTCTTTCTTGATATTTGTATTTTGGTCTAATGATCTAGGGAAAATTTACATTCTTCTCTACACTACCTCTTCATTAAATCAACTGCAACATGTTGGATGGTGCCATTTTTTTTCTTTTTTAAATTTCATTTTTGTTAATATTAAGTGGCTGTACAAGGGAGTTTCAATTCAACATGTCAGTATATGAGTACAAGGAATCTTGATCAATGTCATCCTTTTCATCATTTTCTTCATCTCTCAGAACCCTATTGCAACCCTTATTCCACGTTCACATGTTTGTGTTGGGTATTATAACTGTTTTATTCCACCATTCCTCTCTCCTTTTACCTATCCTGCAGGCCCATGACCTCACTTCTCCACACCAGTACCTCAAGATCCAGCTTTCTATCTTCATTATGTTAGACCATGAGTTAGTTGTCATCAGAGTTACACCATTAGAATTCTTCCTTGCATAGACTCTGCTTTAGCTATTATATTTGTGTATATAGGCAAAGGATCATGCATATGTTTACATGTATATTTATTTTATTTTTTAAAATATTTTTTATTGTAATTAATAAAAGGGTTACATGATATTTGCCAGATAGAAGGTTCATTAATTCACATACATTGATACCCTTTCACATGTCTTGGTCCCCATAACCCATCCCCCAACTCCCCATCTTGGTTTTCCCCCCTTCCCTATCCAATTTCAAATAACCAAATACACATATATCCAATATATCAGATAACAAAGTGAAATACTGTAATAATATGATATAACCAAGGGACAAGCAAAAGAGATGAGAGATAACATAGTACATTAAGGACAACAATCATTCATTATATGGCTTTTGTTTCAATATCCTGGAGGTCCTTTCAATTAGCTTCATACTATATGGCCTTATGTATCAAGGTTTTGCTCTATTGCAAATCTCTGCTAGTAGAGCCCAAAGTTTCTACTGATTATGACAAATGAGGGAAACCATTGAGCCTAAGTTCCTTTGAGTCTGGCTTACTTCACTTAATAGGATTTTTTCTAAGTCTTTCCATTTCCTAACAAATGGGGCGATGTCATTCTTTCTGACAGCAGCATAGAATTCCATTGTGTACAAATACCACATCTTGTTGATCCACTCATCAACTGAGGGACATCTAGGTTGGTTCCATATCTTTGCTATGGTGAATAATGCTGCAAAGAACATTGTTGTGCTGGTGGATTTAGTATGCCCTAGTTTCTGGATGGTTGGGTAAATGCCAAGTAGTGGAATTGCTGGGTCATAGGGGAGCTCTATGTTTAGCCTTTTGAGGCACTGCCATACTGCTTTCCATAGTGGTTGAACGAGTTGGCACTCCCACCAACAGTGTAGTAGTGATCCTTCCTGGCCACATCCCCTCCAGCATCTGTTGTTATTAGTTGTCCTGATCCTGGCCATTCTAACTGGAGTGAGGTGGAATCTTAGAGTTGTTTTGATTTGCATTTCTTTTATGACCAGAGATGTTGAGCATTTCTTCATGTGTCTATAGGCCGTTTTTGTTTCTTCTTCAGAGAAGAAGATGGTTGTTACTTTGGAGATTAGTTTTGAAGTGATTCAATTTTTTTAGCTGTTGATATATTTTATATATGAGGCCTTTGTCTGTTGTATGGTTGGTGAAGATCTTCTCCCACTTTGTAGGCTTCCTATTTAATTTACTAGCTATGTCCTTTGCCATACAAAAGCTCTGCAGTTTAATGCAGTCCCACTTATCCAGCCTTTCTCTGATTTGTTGTGATTCTTGGTCCTTATTAAGAAAGTTTCAACCTGTGACAAGGAGGTCTAGTGTATCTCCTATTCCTTCTTGTAAAGTTTTCAGAGTGTCAGCTTTTACCTCCAGGTCTTTGATCCATTTGGAGTTAATTCTAGTGCAGGGTGACAAAAAAGGATTCAACTTTAGTTTTCTGCAGGTGCTTAACCAGTTCTGCCAGCACAACTTGTTGAAGAGGCTATCTTTCTTCCATTCTATTTTTTTGGCTCCCTTGTCAAAGATTAGGTGGCCATAGGTCTGTGGTTTAATATCTGGGTCCTCAGTCCTATTCCATTGGTCTTCAGGCCTGTTCTTGTGCCAGTACCAAGCTGTTTTGAGAATTATAGCTCTGTAATAGAGTCTAAAGTTTGGAATTGAAATTCCTCCAATGCTGTTTTTTCTAAGAAGTGTTTTTGCTATATGGGGTCTTTTATTATTCCATATGAAATTTTGGATTGCCTCTTCTATTTCTTTAAAGAATGACATTGGGATATTGATGGGTATTGCATTGAATTTGCAGATAGCCCTTGGCAATATTGTCATTTTCACGATGTTGATTCTTCCAATCCAGGAGCATGGGAGGTTTTTCCATTTCCTCAGTTCTGCTTTAATTTCCTTTTTCAGGGTTTTAAAGTTTTCATCCAAAAGGTACTTTACATTCTTAGTTAAGCTAACTCCTAGGTACTTTATTTTCTTTGAGGCTATTGTGAAAGGAGTTGCTTTCCTGATTGTTGCCTCGTTCCTCTCACTGTTGGCGTAGAGGAAGGCAGTTCATTTTTGAGGGTTAATTTTATATCCTACATGTAAATTTATAAATTAAATCTAGCTTCTACATATAAGAGAAAATAAGTGTCCCTTGTATCTCTGGAGATATGTCACTTCACATAATTTTTGTTCAGGTCCATCTGTCATTTTTCTGAAAATGATCTAATACTGTTTTTCTGTACCTATTGTTTTCTTTTAATCATGCTTAAAATAATCAGTAATAATTTTTATTTTATAATAATTTACAAAGGGAAATCTGAGATGCCATTGTTGGATCATTTGACATCGTGTTCGGTTACTGAGTTACAATTATGCCTCTGTGAATCTAAATACAAATTAGAAAAGCTTTTATATACAACTTTGCATAATCGTATTTTCAAAATTATACTTTGGAACATGAGCAGAAAATACTATAATTTTTATGGTAACAAGCAAAAGAAACATCTTGCTTTTAAGATTAAAATCATAAACTAGTGCTTAATGGCACATGTTCTCACATTTGTTTGGAGCTTTGTAAATAGAAGTGTTATGTAGTATTAAATGTCATTTAATTAAGACCCTAATTTGACCTTTAAAATATTGTTAAAGACAAGTTGTGGTATTTGTACACAATGGAATTCTATGCTGCTGTCAGAAAGAACGACATCGCCCCATTAGTTAGGAAATGGAAAGACTTAGAAAAAATCATATTAAGTGAAGTAAGCCAGACTCAAAGGAACTTAGGCTCAATGGTTTCCCTCATTCGTCATAATCAGTAGAAACCTTGGGCTCTACAGATTTAAGTTCAGTTTGTGATATTGGTTGGATGCTTCAACTTTAAATGGGATTGCTGTATCATAAAATATACATCTGAAGAAAGTGTTGATTCTAGAGGCAAATAATACAACATATGCACAAGTGATTTCATTCCACTTTTTTTTGTGCAAAACTGATTTTTTTTTCCACTCCTGGGGTTTAAACTTAGGGCCTAGGCACTGTCCCTGAGCTTCTTTTGGTCAAGCTAGCACTCTACCACTTGAGCCGCAGTGCTACTTCTGGCTTTTCCTGTTTATGTGATACTTAAGAATCAAGCCCAGGACTTCATGCATGCTAAAGAAGCACTCTTCCACTAAGTCACATCTCCAGCCTGCAAAAGTGATTTATAAAGTCAAGAAATCATTTTGTGAGGGTCAATTATTACTGTAATTATTATTTTCAAAATATGTTTTGGTTTCTTGAATTCTAAGATTTTTCCCCAGTGTTCAAATTGGATATTTATGCATTGGAATCAAATGATTTAACATAGCTATGTTTTCTAGTTAATGGCTACATCTCAATTTTGTGGTTGTGATTTTAATGGTAAGATAATTATCGTATTGGCAATAATTGAATTATCAGCTGCAGAAAATTCTTCAGTTGCTCTCTGCTCTGTACTAATAAGTAGTGAGGTACACAGCAATTCCGTGAAGTGAGCCATTTCTAGTTTCTGTACTTAATGTTCTGTTCAGACAATTGACAGACAAGGATGTAAAGAGACCCATGGGTAAAGACTTTTCTATTAAATCAGTGGCTCTAAACCATTTATAATATAAAAATTGTGGAAATCACCTCCTTATTAATTTATATAGACTAAGTAAAAATTATTCTATCCATGTGGTAGAACATTAGTGATCCAAATACTTATGAGATCTTTATAAAATTGTAGAGCATGTTCACTAAAAAAAGAGCAGCAAGTTCATTCCTACATTCAGATTTCAATTTTGTATAAATTGTTAGCAAAAATATTAATTGGAAGAAAGAGCATACTATTTCGGTTGTTCTCTGAATGGTGATGTATTGATGATTTGAAGTAGTTATTCACCCTTTTTATTTTTCCGTGATTTTGAACAATGATGATCAACTTCTTTTAATGTGAAGAATGAATGAACCATAAACACAACAGTGTTCTTCTAACCAAGTTGCTTCATTAGATAAATCAAGCCACTTGACTTTGTGAATGAAATGTGACTGGAATAAAACCACCTGTGTTCATTTATGCATTGGCTATGGCTTGTTTTTGCCCTTGGTACAATTAAAAAGGCAATTAGCAGCATCAGAAAGTGTATGGCCCATGAATCCTGAAGTATTTACCAGTAAATCTTTTCCAGGAAAATTTTTGATGGTCCTTATCTTGATTGGACAATATTACCTTGCTAGTAATTTCTTCTCTACAGTCTTTCTTGCTGAATCTGAGAAGCCCCCAGCCACTACTTCTCCCCTTGAATTCTTGCTGGTTGAAGACATGAACTCTCCAGTTAGCTTCTTCCATAGATCTTGGCAATTGCCCAGTCAGCTCTTTCCAAGAGCTTTCCAAAGCCTTGAAATCAATCATGCTCTGAATTTTGCTGGTGTTTCCTCTAAACAATAGACACTTAGCCATTTTCTGGTTAACATCATGCCAGAAATTTGCATCAGTGTTTGTGTCCTTAGAAGTGTCCATGAATATATATTCCTCTCCTGCACTATCACTACCAGTACAGGAGCTATCACCCCCATTGTTCTATGTCTGGCAAGTTGTGCAAATCTCTCCCTGCTCTTCAAACCCTGACTCTTTCCTGAGCCCAGTCTAACCTGGAACAAATCTCTTGCTCTGTCCTGGGCTGCTCTTTGCAGCCCCAGGGGATCCCAATGAGGCTTTTCTATGACAGGGTAAAATTTGGTAAGGAACTGAGCCAATTCCAGACAAAACCTGTGGCACATGGGGCATTCACAGTTATTGGTAGTGCAAAACCCCCCCACAAAACCAACAAATCATCTTTTCTGAGGAATGTACATATGCATTTATTATCATTCAACTAAAAAAACAAAAGAGTAAAGCCACATAACGAAAAGCAAACACAGTGTGTCTATTAGCATAATGCAGATACATGCTCATCCTCCCTCCCTCCCTCTTTCCTTCCTTCCTTCCTTCCTTCCTTCCTTCCTTCCTTCCTTCCTCCCTCCCTCCCTCTCTCCCTCCCTCTCTCCATCCTTCTCTCCCTCCCTCCCTCTTTTCTCTTTTTCATTCTGTTATTCATTACTCTTATTCATGTAGAACTTTTCAAAATATTTTCAAGAGTTCTACTTTCATTTTAAAATTTTATTGTCAGGATAATGTATAGAGGGGTTACAGTTACATTCATCAGGTAGTATGTGCTTTGATACCCTTTCTCATGTTTTTGTCTCCGTTCTCCCCCCACTACCTCCCAATTATCTTGTTTCTCCCCCTTTCCTTCCCTATTTTAAATAAACAAATAAGTGTATGTACAATATACCAGGTAACAAAGTCAGATAGAGTAACAGCATGCATTACTCTTCTATTTTAATATAGACAAATTCATTAATTTTTCTTTTTTTTTCTTTTTTTTATTGTAATTAGTAAAAGGGTTACATGATATTTGCCAGATAGAAGGTGCATTAATTCACATACATTGATACCCTTTCACATGTCTTGGTCCCCATTTCCCTCCCCCCCCCACACCCCCTAATTTTTCTTTTTATTTATTTATTTTTTAATAAGATTTTTATTGTAATTAATGAAAGGGTTACATGATATTTGCCAGATAGAAGGTGCATTAATTCACATACATTGATACCCTGTCACATGTCTTGGTCCCCATTACACATCCCCCCACCCCCCATCTTGGTTTTCCCCCCTTCCCTATCCAATTTCAAATAACCAAATACATATATATCCAATATATCAGATAACAAAGTGAGATACTGTTATAATATGGTATAACCAAGGGACAGCAAAAGAGATGAGAGATAACATAGTACATTAAGGACAATAATCATTCATTATATGGCTTTTGTTTCAATATCCTGGAGGTCCTTTCAATTAGCTTCATACTATATGGCCTTATGTATCAAGGTTTTGCTCTATTGCAAATCTCTGCTAGTAGAGCCCAAAGTTTCTACTGATTATGATGAATGAAGGAAACCATTGAGCCTAAGTTCCTTTGAGTCTGGCTTACTTCACTTAATAGGATTTTTTCTAAGTCTTTCCATTTCCTAACAAATGGGGCGATGTCATTCTTTCTGACAGCAGCATAGAATTCCATTGTGTACAAATACCACATCTTGTTGATCCACTCATCAACTGAGGGACATCTAGGTTGGTTCCATATCTTTGCTATGGTGAATAGTGCTGCAATGAACATTGTTGTGCTAGCGGGTTTAGTATGTCCTTGTTTCTGGATGGTTGGGTAAATGCCAAGTAGTGGAATTGCTGGGTCATAGGGGAGTTCTATGTTTAGCCTTTTGAGGCACTGCCATATGCTTTCCATAGTGGTTGAACGAGTTGGCACTCCCACCAACAGTGTAGTAGTGATCCCTCCTGGCCACATCCCCTCCAGCATTTGTTGTTTAATTTTTCTTTTTAAAAGTTTTACGTCAGGTCCTTTCTTTTATCCATGTCTGTAGAGTTGGTTTACCTTTCTGTGTCACTCTAGCTTAGTTTCAAATAACAAGGAATTTTCCTCTCTTGTGTGATTTATACAAGTTTGTGTTTTGCCTCTAGTAGCTTTTCTTTCACTTTTACAGATTTATTAGAATATAACTGAACTACTAAAATACCAACACAAATTTAATGTATAAAAGTTGAGTTTGAAAATAGGCACACATCTGTGATACCAACCAAGATATAAATATATCAGTTCCTTCCAGATGTTTCTTTGTATCTATTTAGTATTAAAAGTGGTATGTGTGCATGTGTTTTATGTGTGTGTGAGTGTGTGTGGGCATGCGTGCAAGAGCATGACAACATTTTTTAACATGTGAGATTATAGAAACAGTTCAGTAGTGAATAGTTTGCTTAGTGAATAGTTTGCTTTGCTTGTTTAAGAGCAAGCATTTGACCCCCAACAGTGCAAGAAAACTTTAACATGACATTTTCACTCTGATCAAATATTGAAGTGCCTTACACTAAATTGTTGACTGTAGACATGGTGCTGTATAGCAGGTACTAAAACTAACTCATTTTCTATAGCTGTGATTGAATTACTCTCTACTTCCCCCAGACCTCAATGTCCTGGAAATCACTGTACTGTTTTTCTGAAGGAGATAATTGCACTCTCATGTTCATGTCAGCATTATTCACAAGCTCCAACATATAGAAACCACTCTGACAGATGAATGGATAAAGAGAATGTAGGATAGACAGGCAAAGGAGTATTCACTCTCGAAAGAGAAGGAAATCCAATCATTTATGCAACAAAGTTGAACCTGGATGGTATTATGCTAAACAAAACAAGCCAGTCATAAATATTACATGAATTTCTGTTTATGTGAGGTCTATGAAAGAGTAAAACTAATAATAGCTCTCATTTCATTTTACATAGACATTCCTGGGTTTATTATGGCCATAGTTTCCTATGATTCAGTTGTTCTTACATCATATTTTACTAACTTCCTTCTTAATATTTTAGATATTGACCCACGTATTAGCACCTGATGAGATAGTCACCTACCTTTAATTTTGAATTCTTGTGATTTTGGAAGAAAGGTCATTGCTATAGTCTTCATTCTCCTTGTACAAATCAATTCTCAAGGCTTCTTCTTTTTAGAATGGGCCCCTTTCCTGATTAACCCATGGAAGTTACTCAGAGTTCTACAACACATTGCGTTAGTTATTATTCAATGAATAAAATCCAGCTGATCTCCTATTTTGAGCTTTGTCAGTATTATCAGAAGAAAATGCAGGGGACAGTAGATGCTGTTCAGAGAATCCCACTATCCTTTCAACGGGTAGCCTCTGAAAAGGCCTAGCTCAACGAGGGACATTGCTGAGCCATTTAATAGACTGGGGATTGTGTGGACCTCTTTCCTATGCACACATTTATATTTGCCAGTCGTGGGGCTTGAACTCTGTGTGTAGGCACTGTATCTGATCTTCTTTTGCTCAGCTAGCGCTCTACCACTTGAACCAGTGTCACTTCTGGCTTTTTCTGAGCAGTTTATTGGAGATAAAAATCTCATGGACTTTCTTGCCTGGGCTGTCAAGAAAGAGCTCAGGGCCAGGCGTTTGGTCTAGTGGTAGAGTGCTTGCCTAGCATGCACAAAGACCCGGGTTCGATTCCTCGGTACCACAAACATAGCAAAAAGCGGGAAGTGGTGCTGAGGCTCAAGTAGTAGAGTGCTAGCCTTGAGAAAGTCCAAGGACAGTGCTCAGGCCCTGAGCCCAAGCCCAGAACTGGCAGAAAAAAAGAAAAAGAGAAAGCTCAGCCTCCTGAGTAGTTAGGATTACAGTTGCAAGCCACTGGTGCCTGGCTTCACCAGTTTTTACTATGTCAAGAATGCATCTTTTTTTCCCCAAGGACAGTAGACTTCTGAAGTACCTAGACCACATTCAATTTCATAACATATCGTAGAAGGAGAAAGAAAATATTGCTGCGTATGTATTTTATTTTCTGATTTCCATATATATTTTTCCACAGTGACTGCAGCTCACACTCTTACACCATTAATCGTATCACTCTTACGTGATTTAAAAAAAAATTTTTTGCAAGAAGTGATGTCATGGCTGCACGCATAACTTAAAGTTGCCCTTCAAAAATTGGCATATGGACATCACATTCACAGACATATGCCGTGACTAACAATCCTATTAGGAGTTCTCTCTGACTGGAGGCAGAGCAACATCAAATGCCCTCCCCTCTGAGGTTGCTCCTCCTCCTGCAGGAATGAATGACAGTCTACTTTCCGGAACACTGGTTTTCTGTTCGATTCTTGCCACATCCATTCTTCTCAGGTTTGACTCTATGGCAATAACGCTCCTCAAGAAGGAACCCAAGATATCTTTGGAGGGAACAATCCAAGAGCCTTCTCATCACTACTTTTATTGCACTGTGTAGTTAACTTAATTAACTCCAGGGACTTTCTTCATTATTCATGTCTTGGAGGTGGCTGAGCATTGTGGGGCGCGGGGCTTAGATGCCTCAGATGAGGGGGATGGACAATGACTAAGCTAGAGAGGATGTTTTGCTCCCTAAAAAGAACTGACTCAGGGTAAGCATTTGTTTTATTTGCATCAGAATTGATCATTCTGTCCTGCTGATATTTGAGGAAAGCAGTATGTTTGGTCCTTAGCAGGGCAGGCTGGGCACAGATCATGAGCCTCTAGACCCCTATCATGTTCAGAAACGTAAAGTAATGAAGTCTGAGGACCATTGACCTATATTAACCAAATGCAAAAAAGTTATTTTATACAATAGATTCCAGTTTATTCATTTGTAATGAGGAATAAATTACTTAGGCAATTGAATTTTCCTGCAGAGTATTGTTGGTGCCTGCCCTCTGGGCAGCGGTAGACAATCTGGAAGACCTAAACAATCAGAGGGTGTGTGTGTGGGGGTGTACCAGTCCCATGCTTTGAACTGAGAGGCTGGGTGATGTCCCTGAGCTTTTTTAGTGCTCTGACCATTTGAGCTCTAATTCTGACTTCTTGGTAATTAATTGCAGGTAGGAGTCATACAGACTTTCCTGCCTTGGCTAGCTTCCAACCATGATCCTCAGATTTCAGACTCTTGAGTAGCTACAATGACTGTCATGAGCCAGCAGCAAACAACTTGATTTTTCTGTCAAAACTATTTGATGTTTCATTAAAAACCTATCATTTTCTAGAGTTTGATGGGTCCCACCATCTGGTCCTTCCTTTGTACAGATAGATGAGAGTCCTACAAATTCTACTGTCCTGAGCCTTCATTTCCAATACCCTCATTGCTTAAAAACCTGTGTTTTCATGGCTGTCCCTTCCTCCTTTCAGTTAAATAGCATCTCATGTCAGTACTGTGTTTCTTTTGGGATCATCTTCACTATATAATTCCTAAACTCCTATATTTTTACGTAGAGTAACTGTTAAAGATGGTTTCAGTATATGTTCAAGGTCACAAGTGAGAGTAGTCATAGAAAGGATTTTATACTACCCTGAGATGTAAAGTTCGTTTCACAGAGATGTAAGCCTGATCTTCTACTTTCCAACCCAGGTAAAATGTGAAGTGTATGGATCTTGATTTTGCTGTGACTTTGCATTTTGTTTTGTATTCTCTTTCACTTCTTGATTCTGGAGTCCATCCTGTTCAAATTACTATGGCTATTCCAAATGTGTTCGGTATCTGAAAGTGCTTTTGTTTATTTCATCATCATTTTGTTTCTTTCAATCATCACTTCTAATTTTTTTCAATCTCTTTTGACTATTAGAAAACAAGATGGGGTAAGGATGATGTATTATTGAAAAGATACCTGTATTTAATCAAAGTTTTAATAGAAAAGGCATGAAGACGATGGCTGAGAAAGAGACTGGAGAGAATTTTAGAAAGAATTTTAAATGGTTTGCATTTTAAGTTATCCTGTGAACTGTTTATTGACTTCTGTGTCCTAGAGGGAAGGCAATAAGTACATCATACCTTTTGCCCCCAACACTATAATGTAAGTCCTACCCAGTGCAATAAGATAGGAAAATGAAATGAAAAATATATAAATTGAAAAATAGTCTTTATGATTATATGTCAATGTAAAATCAACAAAACTTACTAAAACTGTATGGTTGCAGAATACAGGTGCAATACAAAAATCTGTTAATAGGGCCAGGCGTGTGGCCTACTGGTAGAGTTGTTGCATAGCATTATGAATCCCTGGGTTCTATTCCTCGGTATCATATACACAGAAAAAGCCTGAGTGTAAGCCCCAAGACTAACAAAAATTCAGTTAATTTTCTAAATACCAGCAATGAAAAATTAGAGGTCAAACAATAAAATAGCACCAAAAATGAAATATTTAAAAGTAGTTCTAACAAAACATAAACCAAATCTTAATGTAGAAAACTGCCAAATTGTTTTGAAAGAAGTCACACAAGATCTAAATTAGTAGATAAATGTTCCATTCTACTGGATTGAAAGACTTAGTGTTAACATGTAAATCAATCACAGGCTAAGAGTAGCTCCTGTAGAACATGTAGGACTCTATTCTTGTGAGACTGACACTGTTAATTAGGGTCCAAACCAGAAACTAGAAGTTGCCTTAAGCATTTGAAGCAGCAAGAACTGAACTCAGGGATTTGGTTACTCAGATTATGAAGATGAAATGGAATGGTGAAGCAAAGAAGGGAAATGGAAGGCCAGAGAGCCATGATTCCCAGTCGTAAACTAAAGTGTTGCTTGGAGCCCAGCAGGTAAGGTCACCCCACAACAAGGGGAATTTCCATAGCTCTATCTGCTGGAGCTATAGCCAGAGATGGGTTCTTGTTCCTCACTGTGGTGCTGTATGTGGGGTTTCTGTCCCTCCCATGTCTCCCTTGGGATCCCTACAGCACCCTTTCTGAGGAACTCCAGTCAAAAGGCAACTGATGGGGCTGAGAGTGTAGCCTAGTGGTAGAATGCTAGCCTAGCATGCACAAAGCCCTGGGTTCGATTCCTTGGTACCACATATTCAGAAAAAGCCAGAAGTGATGCTGTGGCTCAAGTGGCAGGGTGCTTGTTTTAAGCAAAAAGAGTTCAAGTTCAGTGCCCAGGTCCTGAGTTCAAGCCCCAGGACTGGCAAAATAATAATAATAATAAAAAGGCAACCAACAGGAATTATTAGCACCAGGCTGCAGAGACAGACTCCTCTGTAAGAAAGGGTGGGACACAGAGAGTGATGATATGGAGACATAGTTTAAGACTGGTAGACAGCAGGGCAGCACAAAACACCATCAAGGAGAGAAATGAGAATGCTGTCTGGCAGAGCATCATAAAGCATGATGACTGAGGTGGTGAGGTAAGATTATAATCAAGGCTGTGGATGACACAGTCAGGAGCTAGGAGAATTGGAGCCAGCCATTTGGCTTAAGACCATGAATGACACAATGATATTGTTGCATCAGTGTTGATAGTGTTTTTTGATGGCCTAAACATTTTCAGATTTCAGTAGGTGTGTTAGAGCACACACCTGTTATTACAGCTATGCAGGAAATGGAGGCAAGTAGATCTCAGTCTAAGGCTGGTCTAGGGAAAAAGTGTGAAACTTTAAATAGAAATATAGAATGCATAGAATTATAACTAACATAGGATTGATACATGGCTCAAATGGTAGAACCACCACTTTGCAAATATGAGGTCCTGAGTTTAAACCTCAGTACCATGGAAAAATAAACAAGGAAGTCATACTTTGTGTATGTATGACAGTGTTCTCCAGAGACGCCATTGTATGAAAGACCTAATATTTCCTTTCACAGGATGTAAATGGTGATATTGGTTCATCAGAGGAAAATGGCCAATTTCTCTAGAAAAAATTGTTATCCCCAAGTCTATGGGAAAATTTTCTGTACCTATATGAGGAATATTTCAATTAAAAATACCATATTTTGCTGAGCACCAGTGATATATTCTTGTAATCCTACCTACGCAGGAAGCAGGGATCTGAGGACTGAGGTTAGAAGCCAGCTCAAGGAAAAGAAAGTCTATGAGACTCTTATCTCTAATTAGCCACAAAAATATATGGGAATGGAGCCATGGTGCAAGTAGTATATTGCCAATCTTGATTGAAAAAGCTGAAGGACAGCACTGTCCTGTCCCCTTAACTCATTAGTTCTCTTAGTATTTGTTGACTACTCTTTCAGGCTTCCTTTACCTGATGGTGGACTCATTTTGATTTTTTTTAAAACTTTTTTTTCATGATGGTACTAGGTTTTGAACTCAGGACTCTGTGCTGCTTTCACTATATTTGGTTCATGCCTGGTGCTCTACCACTTAATCTGCATCTCCACTTCTGGCTTTTTTTTTTCTTGTTAATTGTGAATAAGGATTGCAAGGATTTGTCTGCCTGAGCTGGCTTGGAACTGTGAATCTCAGATCTCAGTCTCCTTATTGGCTTGGCAAAGAAAGTTTCTTCTTTAGCATACATTCTTCCTTCCTTGTTTACTCCCTCCCCTGATTCTTGACAATTCTAGGAAATAAGAACTCTATAGTAGAGATGTTAGGAAGCTCAAAGTTCTCCCCAATAAATATACAAACTCCAAACTTCTCAAGGAACTTGAATTTCTGTCTTCCAACAAGTCCTGACAATTTAGGAGCCCAGAAGAGGTTCTTTGATGATTTGAGTGTAATTGCAATGCTTTTATTTTTCATGTTGCTTCACTTATTTTCTGACATATCACCATTTTCTTGATTTAAGAAGTGCTGGGAGCCAACCAAGGTGCCAGCTATGTTTGAGTATTGTGGCTTTTGTTTTTGACTTCAAAATTGTTCACACAGCTTTTGCTTTTCTCATTCTCTCCTACCAAGCTACCAGCTAGGATTTTACGAAGACTACAGTCCATTTGCTCTCCTTTCTGACTCACAGGAGGATGCGATTAGTCCCAAATGGAAAAGTCCCAAATAAGTCAAATTCACATTGTGGCTAGCCAAAATGACTTCTACACCAGTAGTATAAGATAGTTTCATATAATAAAGTAAAACAAACAAACCCTTCTAAAAAGTTAAATGTAAATCGTGACTTACCATGGTTTAGTCCAAATTTTGATATTCTCAGTTATTTTCTAGACAGGTCCTTAAAAAAAAATCTCTTCAAATCTCATTTTCCTTTTTGTTAAAATGAAGGAGCTGTAGAATTGTATCCATTTTTACTTAACAAAACAATAAAGACAAAAGCCTATCTATCAAAGCATTTGTAATAGAGTCTGACAGTAGTAGATACTAGTGCCATGTCTATTTTCCTATATGAAAAATGGACTATCAATAATTCATGGGGCATACGATCTGAAGAATTTTCCAACTGATCCATTGCTCTTTCTTCAAACCTCCAATGATATGTTGAGTCCCTGTCCATTGTGGGAGTCATTTCTGAAGTTTTGGAAACACTTATCTTCAATGAACCATCAAAAAGTGGAACTGTGGCTCAAATGGTAGAGAGTAGCCTTAGGGAAAGACATCCAGGACCAGCACTCACACCCTGAGTTCAAGACCACAGTCACACAAAAAAGGAATGAAGAGAGATATTGGTGTGTAACTCTGTCCCATCTATATCCACTCTGCTTCCAAATCTTTCTAGAAGGGGCCGCATATCACTGTGACAATCTTAATGGATTCTTAATCTGTCTCAAAATCTGTGAAGAGGGCCAGCAAATGTCTATGTTATTCATATCATTTAATATTTATGATTTCTTTATAAGGTAAGTAGTGATAGTTTCTTTTTTTTTTTAGTCCCACTTGGCCTCACTAAAAAAAAAAATCTGTTACATAAGATACATGTGACTTCAAATTTCAACTTTTTTTTTTTTTTTTGCCAGTCCTGGGCTTAAGCTCAGGGCCTGAGGACTGTTCTTGGATTTTTCTCAAGGCTAGACCTCTACCACTTGAGCCTCAGCACCACTTCTGCCTTTTTCTAAGTATGTGGTACCAAGGAATTGAACCCTGGGTCTTCGTGCATGCTTGGCAAGCACTCTACCACTAGGCCAAACTCCTGGCCCAAATTTCAACTTTTTAAAGAGAATGTTTTGTTTTCAAATATACTACTCTGTTATGTTGAGCATATTCCAAAGATTAATACAGATCTGTGAACAAATTCATGTTCATTTAACGATGGTAATAATAGAATTTGGCATGTTTACTGAATGGAAATGTACATCATAAAATTTGGTGATAATTTAAACAACTACAATAAATAAAACCCTTGCTTGTTAAGATACACTTGTTCAATCCCTTTAAGTTTGAGATCTAATCCTAGTACTTTTTTTTAACAAGTGAATGAGAACTCCAGGAAAAGATATATATCATAGTGCTTGCAAGAGTCTGATCTTCACCACCACATCACAGAAGTCATCTGCTTGATTCAGTTATGTGGATTCCACCCATCCTCTCTGCCAGCAAGGAAGTTTTCTATTCCAACTATCTTTCAGCAAGAGAGAGTTATTTCCCAATCCTGCATCTCAAGGACTGATGCAGCCTCCAATGATTATCTCATATCTCACTAAAACAAGCTTACATGTTTGGAGTATTTCAATATGACTGGTCAGTAATTCCCCAAATCTACCTATTGATGTCAGACTGCTTTCACTCTCTTACATGGAGAACAGACCAGTGGAAAAGGGTCACCCAGCTGAGCTATGAACAAGTGATAGGCAGCAACTTCCTGGATATGAATCCCTTACATTTTTGAGACTGTTTGTTGCACAGCAACAAACAAATTCTAGAATGTGATTCTAAGCAGCAAATTTCTTTTGCTCTTCACTTCACTTTTGCTCCTCTTTTCACTTCAACCACCCCCAACTCCCCCCACCCCCTCCGTCCATCCAGTGACTTCTACAAGCTTATAGATCTTGTAGACCACTTTATTGCTGGTCTAACTGCCTGGGGTGATGTTGTTTTTAGCTACTAACTCTTCCCAGGAAGCTGGTAACCAGAGGGCTATGAAATGACTCTGGGAGTCACATGACCCTGTATGTAAGAAACCAACCACCCCTCCCCTGACCACCCAGAAGCTATTTAAGCTTGTGTATGAATGCTACAACTTCAGAATTTTTATTGGAGAATATAGAATTGGAAAATATAGAAGTATTTTTAGCTTTAATTTTTAATTCATTTTAAAATTTATTGTTACTGTAAAGATGATATACAGAAGGATTACATAATGAGTACATTTCCTTTTGAACAGTGTTACCTCCTCCTTTGTTTCCTCCTTTATTCCCTCCCAAGACCTCCCCTGCTCCAAATTGTATCAAATTGTATAGTTTGTTTACTGTTTTGTTTTGTTTTTTCTTTTTTACTTTTTTGTGGGTCATGGGGCTTGAACTTGGCCTGCCTGTTGTCCCTGAGCTGTTCAGCTCAAGGCTATGGCCCTATCCTTGAGCCAAGTCCACTTCCCATTTTCTAGAGGTTTGTTGGAGATAAGAGTCTCAGATCCTTTTATGCGCAGGCTGGCTTTGAGCCATGATCCTCAGATTTCAGCCTCCTGAGTAGTGAGGATCACAGGCGTGAGCCACCACGCCCAGCTTGTATAGTTCATTTTCAACATAGTGTCTAGTGCCTTTTGCTGCTGTATTTGTTTACACTTTGTCCCATCATTTCTCTCTTCCCTCTTCACTCCCCAAAGCAGATACACTTGCAGAGAAGACAAAAGAGATTTTCCGTGTTTACATAATTTGTGGGCCTAAGTTAATCAGTTCAGCATTATCTGCTAAATAGGTTAAATATTTTTCTTTACAAAAGTCTTTCTGCTCTCTAGATATAGAACTCCGTACTGTGCTGAGATGTAGAGAGACCTTGAATACTGCAAGGGAGGACAGTATTTCTTATTCACTGCTTGCTGGTCCATGGAAGGGGCAACACTGTTCTTGTAACTAGGCTGAACTTTGCTCTTGGATTGTTGTCTATCTGCAGATCCAAACTCCATTGTGTGGGCTGCATTTTAAGTATCTCCTTCCTTACCTCTCACTGTGTTTTCTGTTTATTTTGTAGAACTAGAGTCATTAATCATTTCTGCATGTTTTCTTCTACTGGGACATGATGGACATGATTATTCATATGGAGGAGTAAACAAATTCAGCTTGTTTTCTTCTGGGAGCCAATGAAACTACTAGCTATTAATTTATACTGGAGAATGGGAGTTTAGCAAGCTTTTCCTCTTTAATGATGCATTCCCTGTAATTCTATTGTATTACATTTGGGAAATAACACAAGAGTCCTCTTGTGGTTAATTTAACACCTGTTCAACTATGGAAAGGTCTTTTATTTATTTATTTTTTATTTGGCACTGTCAGTGCATTAATTGTGTTGCTTTTCCAAAGGAGACAAGTAAGATTAAATATATTTTCACAAGAATTAAAGAAGACCAAGTTAAATGTAGATTATAACTAGTACAGGCAACCAGTTTCTGAAATACTGGGTTAAGAATTTGGGAAATGTTATTATCTACACACATCACATGTACTTTGAGCATTGTTTTATAATCTTTTGATATCAATCATCATTTCTCTAAATGAATGTTAAAAAATAATCATGTGGGATTTTAAAAATAATTTTTGATATCTCTGAAGCGAGCAGTTAGTTATGAGCTAGACATTTGAATCTCTAGATAAGAAAGCATAAGGGAAAATGGACTTCTTCCGTGAATATGCCGTATATACATATTTGTATTGTATATATATTTGTTTTTGCGTATATGTATATGCTTTTGTATATGTTTGCATTCTAGGCCTAACAAGAGGCTAACACACAAATGGAAGGAAGAATGTTGGGGTTGGGAAGTTAAATCATTATATTCAATGTACAGTATATAAAAATTATACTACATAACCTGTGAATAGGGATGAATTGAGGAAAAATGAGCAAAAGGGTGACTTTGGTGGAGATGCATTGTACCTCTAAACTAACATGCTGAATGGAAACTGCTTAAACATAATTAAACAATAAAAATAAATGAATAAAAGTTGAATGGTACTCATTTCTTTTGGGGTAATTTGGACTTTGGAACCCCTCCCAGGCCTGTTCTTGTTTGTTTGTTTGTTTGTTTTGTTTTTGCTCTATTTTCTTAGATAGATGTCTACTCAATCTGCTTAATCACTTATACACACAATGCACAATACTCTCAGCCACATCTAGATGACTGCACATGAGTCTCTACCTCCCTGGTTTTATGGGCTCATCAAAGGCTGGAAAAAAAAAAAACCTCTCTTCATTTGCACACTTCCTACCATTTACCCAATAAAGGGTATGTCTGTAATGTACATCATTTCAGGTATACTACAGCTAATGGGTTACTATCAGGGAAAGAATTTGTCATTGTCTTTATTTTTATTATTTTTTCTCAGATCTAATCATTTAGATTTCTACTTGCTTTCCCCAAAGAGCAAGCCTGCCTGAGGTTTCTCGCCAACCTATTCTCTCGCTCAATCTCTTTTAGACTCGGCAAGCAACCCATTAATTTGGCAGTCCAAGGACAATTTCCCACCAACACATCTTCTAATTCTTCCTTTCTGCTTTCATGTAAACATTTGCACTTGCCGACACAACTCCTACTTAGCATTTATTTTCTCTTCACACCAAATTAGGCCAGTTATTGCTTCATTTGCATGTAAGACTCACTATTTGAGAACTGTTCACAAATCACAATAATTAATACTTCCTCAAACTCAATATCACCTATCCACAAGGCAATTTAAATTTATTAACAAAGTCAACTAATTAGTAAATAAATACAAACCACTGCCATGCTTACAAGATAGTGGAAAATTGAGACTTGGAGGTGCTAAATGATTTGTCTGAGCCATTCAGTAAATGAATTGCAGAAAGAGTGCTTGTACTAGGCTGTTGTTGGCTCTCAGCCACATCTAGATGACTGGCACAGTGTAGGCTGCACAGGCAATAGAGGGCAATTAGCTATGCAAATCAAGTAATTACAGACATAAATACACATTGCTTCACACCATGGCTGTTGGCTAGAGATGATCCATTATAAAGCCAGGTCTTGAAGGGCTGTATTAAGCTGCAGGGTTTTGTGACTTTCACCTGGATGGGAGACAAAACAATTGTTTAGTGAATCTTTCTATCTAGCACTGGGACTGTGTAAAGAATATGTATCTTCACATATTCTTTAGTGCTACCTTAAGTAAAACTCTTATCCTTTTGGTAAGAAACATTTATTTCTTGGGGGGAAATCAATGAAAAACATAAATAAAACTTTTGCTTACCTGCTGCAACAGACATTTGTGAAAAAATAATACAATAAAAATGGCCAAGTGTATATGGTAGTGTCTACCTATAATTCTAGCTACTGAAAAAGCAGATTTGGGGCGGAAGATAAGATAATTTTCCCAGCCTGTGCAAAGAGAGGCATGTTGTCATGTGCTTGTGGTCCCAGGAATATGGGAAGTATAAGTACGAGGATCATGATTGGAGGCCTTCCCTGGCCATACACATGAGACTGTATCTGGAAAAAGAACAATAAAGAAAACAGGCTGAGGTTATATGTCCATTGATAGTGCAAGGAAGTGAAAAAGTTCCTGAGTTTGAATCCCAGTACATTCCAAAAGATGAGAGAAAAAAATTTCAAAGAGAATGAAAGAATGAAAACACAAGCTCTTACCTTATAAAAATTATCAAAGCATTCAAAGTGTTTGAGATGTGGCTACTCTGCTTTTCCCAAGTGAGTTCTGGAAAGTTAATGTTTGTATTGGTGAGGCCAGGACCGATTAGGAGACTTGCCAAAACTGCAAAGGAAGAAAAGTGTCTTAAAGGTTTAGACTTAGACTTGATCTCAGATCCTGAGTACTTTATAGTTTACATCAAGAATGCTAGAAAACACAAACACTGGAAAGCACCAGTGAAAACATCCAAGTAACCTCTGTCAGTGAAATTTCATGGAGTGATAGTAGACAATCTATTTGTTAGCACTTGTTCAGACATGGCCAGTGTTCCAGAGACTATACACTTTGCATCCTTATTTTCAGGTAAGAACATGCAAACCACTAGAGAACCAAAACTACCAGTGGTGGAGCTGAGATTCATGCATCTCTCTACCAGATCTCTGATCACCGCACACTCTGTCCTACCCTAGCTGGTTCCATTGCTTGACACTGTTGGAAATGTCCATCTAGCTGTTCTCAGATAGCATCAGTATTTGTGAGATTTCCTGATGTTCCTCAAGTCATCAGAAGTCTAATTATGATTTATCTGTGGTACATCTAAGCAAAGAAAAATAAAAGCTCTTTTGCCACATGATGGCCTGAATAGAAGTATGTACAGCTTTAAGTTACATAGACAAGGTCTTCAGGTTTATAAAAACAGAAATGGAAGACACTGATCCAGTCAATATTTTGTTACTCCTCGGCCCCCCCACCCCCCCCCCCCCCCCGCCAACCCTGACCCACCACTCCCAGCTTTCTCCTGTACTACACATAGGGTTGTGGACCAGACACAGATCTACGTTGGCCATAGATTCTATCTGTCTGTCTGTCTATCTATCTATCTATCTATCTATCTATCTATCTATCTATCTATCTGTCTATCTATCTGTCATCTATCTAATCTTTGTTCCAGTATTGGGGCTTCAACGTACGTCAGGGCCTGAACACTGTCCCTGAGCTACTTTGCTCAAGAATTGACTCAGATTCTACCACTTGGGGCCATAGCTCCACTTCTGGTTTTCTTGGTGCTTCATTGGGCCTCATGATAGGACTTTTCTGTCCTGGTGGCTTTGAATGACCATCCTCTGATCTCAGCCTTCTGAGTAGAATATGCTACCAGTGCTCAGCCATACATCAATTTAAAGGAGGGAGAAAGAAAGGCAAAATGATATGCACAGATGTGAGTCTCAGAGCCTGTCAGAAGCTCTACTTTGGATCCAGTCTCCTTTCCCCAGATATAAGAGTTTCTATAGGACATTCTCTCCTCTGACTTCTAGCTCTAGAGGAGTCTGCAATTGTGTGGATTGGCCTAGTGCTGTGGAAAGCAGGCTTATGGATAGTGAAGGCTCTGAAGACAGGCTCTGGACTACCACTTCCTGTCACAAGGCCTGGCTCTGCAGCATGCTGGCCATGTGTTTTGGGACAACTTGTGTAGACTCTTAGTGCTTATCTTACTTTCTCTAAAATCGAGACAATAACAGTGACCTCCACAATTATATCTATGGGAACCAAGTAGTGAACGCCTCATACCTAACAAGCCATCTCTGAAAGCCTGTATTTTTCTCATGGATCATGTCCTTTAAATACATGAGGGCAGGCCTGGGACCTTATGGCTTATTCTCTCATTCTTAGGTACTTAGCACACACTGGTTAAATAACGATAAAATTCACTGAAGTGATTACATAGACCCTGACTCAACTGCAGCATCCTGTTTGATATTTCTGGCATGGTCTTGCTCTCTTGACTTACTCTTTTCAACACAGCTTTATAGAAGGGATGTATGTTTCTATTAGAGCCTATCACTGCAGTGACCCTATATTGCTGCTCTCCAGTAAAACAATGCCATGGTATCTTAGGAGGCACAGTTCTGATCAGCTGATTTAACTTGATAGACATTGTGTGTTGATGTCTTCCTTGGTTCTCTCTGCTTTTATGATTGAGCACCTCTTTCCATACCACAGTGAAGAATGAAGTGGAAACAAAGCCAGGGACTGTTGGAGGAAGCTTGTATGGACCAATTGGAAAGGAGGGATGCTTTGTAGGTCTTTATATCTCTTGTAAGCTTTTGATTTGGGTGTAGATAGTATATATTGGCTCTAGAGAGGATATGAATTGGTTTAAAACTGGAAATTAGGCCACGTTCTGTTCTCTCATGCCTGTAATCCTAGCTACACAGGAGACTAAGATTTGAGGATTATGGTTCAAAATCAGCCCAGGCAAGCAAATCTGTGAAATCCTTATCTCCAATTAACTATCTCCTCTCAACAAAAAGCCAGAAATAGAGTTGTAGCTCAAAGAGAACAGCAGCATTGGGTAACAACGCTAAGGAAAAGTACCCAGGCCTTTAGTGCAAGAACACACGCGCGCACACACACACACACACACACACACACACACACACACACACTAATATTAGAAGGACCCTTGAGAACACAATTCTTTGGCCTCAGTGGGACCTTAAATGACTCTGATAGGTACTCTGAGAATAATGTTAAAAATATAAAGTCTAGAAAGAAAACACATTTAAAGAAAATAATGGCCACCCAGAAATAAATATAGGAAGGCAAAGGCACTTCTCTGAGAGAACATTATTTCTCACATTGAGGAACAGAGCATCTCCTTTGATCTTTCCTTTGCAGATTAATTTTTGTTATTAAGAAGATAAATAGTACACAATCAACACTTCAATCTGGATAATGTGGAAAGCAGCTGATTAATTTAAAATGAGAGCACTGCACTCGAATGAACTTACCCTGCAAAGAGAGGCTCATGTATCACCAAGAATGAATCAGATTAAAATGGGCAAGGTTTGTAATAAACCTCAGGCTTCCAGCACCTGGGAATTCAGCCAAGGAGAACTCAGAGATCCAGGTTTTCATGAGGGGAAAATAGAATTGTGGCATGTCTTGTTGGTTGATGGTACTGTAGGTGGAGCTTTACTGATGAAAATGAGAATTCTTCAAAATTAGAGATGCAGTTTTATTTCTTTTTAAAGTTTAAAAGTTTGTTGTACTGGATATGTCTATATCTACATATGTGTGTCTATGTATAATATTTTCTATATTCCTGCACATCATTGTACATTACAGGGGCCTAACAGGTTGAATAAAATTTTCAAACAGAGTGTGAAATAGCATTGTCTGGGCTAATCATGGACTAGGTCAGTGTTGCAGATGCCATATTGAATATCTGAGGAATTAGCTATTAACCCTTTTATCTAAATATAATGGTTATCACTTAGATAAAGCATTCTCACTGAGAGGTTGCAACTTATTCTTTTATTTAGAATCTCTATTTAGAATGCTGTAATCTAAAATTTCATGGTTCCCTTTGCTATTAAAAACATATTTCCTTTCTTGAAGATGAACATAAGTGCTTTTGTCTCTAGCACCTATACATGTTTGATTTGGTTGGTTTGTTTTACACAGTCTTAGTATAATTTTTTTCTCATCAAAATGTAACAACTTAATATCTATCACTAAAAATTTTCCTGATGCTTTGTATGTAAATGCCTTTTAAGTAAGTGGTAAAGGATTGAATTTTAAAGCCTAGTGTGATGATTCTCTTGCTCTTGGTCTTTCCTCTCTAATTTTTCCTCTTCCATAAAGCAGTGTCTCCTTACCAGTGATAAGTCTAGATTTGCCAAGGACGTTATGCTGGTGGAAGTGTGCTGATACTAGGACTTGAACTCGGGGATTGGGCATACACCTTTTGATTTGTGGCTCAAGGCTGGTTTTCCATGATTTTACTCACCGCTTCACTTCTGGCTTTGTTGTGGTTAATGGAAATCCATGTCTCATGAATTTTCCTGCCTGGGGTTCAGTTCTCACTCTTCTGAGTTGTTAGGATTGCAAAAGTGAACCACTTGTGCCTGGCTTTTCTCTGGAATTTATGAGATGATGCTTACAGTCATATTTGTTTGTGTAGAAAGGTTTCCCAAGCTAGTGAGGGTTCATGTCTGTAATCAGATCAAATTTCACCTGTAATCTGTGGTTTGGTGGATGAGATTTGTTAAAGGGCATGAACCAATAGCACATAGATCTGACACGAATAATATTCTATGTATTCAGAAGGCTGAGGCCTGGTGTGTCATATAGTTTAAAGCCTACCTGGCAGAAAAGAGATTCGATTTCCAATTAGAAAGCACATTTGGAAAGCTAGAGGCATGTATCAGGGGATAGAGTATCAGCCATGAGCAAACAAGCAAGAAAGCCAAGCAAGTATGAGGACTTGAGCTTAAGTCACAGTGCCAGAAAGCAAAGGAACAGACAGAGAAACTACTGGAAGAGCAAGTTGAGATGAGTATACACTTGCATGTTCAATGCCCTGGATTCAAGACTCAGAAACCCGTGTCCCTATAAACAGGGACTATTGGAAGGGGCACATAGTTTCCCCAGCTGTGAAGCTTGAAGCCCTGGTACTACAAATAACATCCTTCTGGGGCTCAGAGAACAACAGAGAAATAGTGTGAGAATACCCTCATTAGTGTGCGTGGTATTGAGCAGAAGGCACATCAAGCTGCAAATCTTGAAATGGTTCAATTATTGAGCCCATAAAGTTCCCTTATGACCTAAGAGAGTTCAGTTGCATGTTATTTCTTCCAAATGAAAAGACTGAAATGATTTCCTTGCAATATTATCAGGAGAAGAGAAAGGCTTCACTTGAATCAAAACAATGGTGAGGAGAGGTAACTACCAAGAAAGAAAAAGACTAGTGAGCCAAATGTACAGTATCTATGCATGAAAGAGAAAATCACAGAAGGAATAAAATTATTCTGTGGATCAGATCCTACCACCACTTGTAAAGCTCAAGGTAATTACGTTGAGCCCATTCTAAAGGACTGATTAACTGAAGGAGACAGGAATCATGCCTGCACATGACCTGTTCTGGAGTTTGTTTGCTGCCTGCCATGCTTTACAGAAAGCTCAGCTGCTGAGCCCCGAGACAGGGCATGGGTTTACACACTTAATCTGCTGTGAGGATGGTGTCTGCCACTGCCAACACTCAAAAGCTGATTGCTAGAAACTACGTAAGGGAATGCTCAATGTCTCTGGCCATTGAAGAAATGCAAATCCAAACAACAGTAAGATTACAACTCACCACAGTAAGTACTGGCTGTCATAGAGAATACAAACAGCAGATGCTTGCATAGATGTGGCGAGAAAGGAACTCTGCGCTGTTGTGACCACTGTGGAAGGAGTTTGGAAGTTCCCTCATCATTAGGAAGAATGATGTTATGTTGGTTGCAGTGAAATGGACAGACTTTGGGAAAAAACCACGTTAAGAGAAGTAAATCAGTTTCAGAGGAACCATGGACACATACTTAATTGGGTCTAAATTATAACTATATGTGTAAACCTACATACATACAAATGTATTAATCAAGGTATGATATACACTTAAAATGGTTCAACAGTGAACTCCACTGATAAGTAACTTACAATTTAACAAAATGATTACCATGAAGCTAGAATTTGAAGTGCCAGAAGGACTGGTATAGAAGAATGAAGAAAGGAAGGGTGAGATAATATAGCCATAATATTCAGTGTATACATGTGCACATGGAAGTAGAATCAAGTAACGTGGGGTTAGAAGAGAGGTGGGAGAATGGAGCACAGAGTGACATTGACCAAGATCCATTATACTTACTAACATGTTGAATGAAGCTCCTTTGTACAACTACTTAAAAATAATGTTTAAACATGAAGACCTATCAGTTGTGAGGCCTCATTCTGCTAGTTGTTAGGGACTTTGTATATGTGTGTAAGTATGGGTGCAGAATCACCCTGGTAAAGATGGGTGGGAGACCGGCAGGAAAAACAGGAAGCTGATAAATACTTTGTGGGGAAGAAGTCTCAGGATATTGTCTTCTGTGATTGGCTACCCTGAAGTGAGAGCTGTTAATGTTGTTCATATCGATGGGGCAGAACATTTTGCATAGAATTTATTTCTGGAAATTGATGGTAACTTGTCATTTATATCCCTAGGACTCTAGCAGCAGGTGTTTTGTAAAGTAATTGCTGAAAGAGAAAGCAGGAAAACCATTTTGAAGAATTGTTCAGACCATTGGCATCTACCTATAGCAGGAACAGTCTGCTGGGGCTAAATATTATAATATACTTTTATTGGGAGAAAATGTCTTTTTATGTCCTATTCTTCTTGGCATCTAATTTTTTTCTGGTAGGATTGACTCATGAAAAGGCCCTTAGATAATCTTTGGCTGTCATAAACTTCAAATTGATCTGTCATACATGAGTCAAGGGATCAGGAAGACATATGGACTGTGCTTGGGTTGTGCAAAGAGCTTGGCTACATAAACTTAAATTATCTGGATGTATGATTAAGCAGGAAGAAATGCAGCAAGAATAATTTAGTATCTCTGATGGGCCAGCCACAGAACAGGAGTTATAGCCATGACTTCATTTGTCCTTCCATTAATCCCAGGAAGAAGGCAGTAGGACCACGGTTTCCTAGACACATTAAATGAACAAAGAAGAAAAACAGCTGAGGAGGAGCTATGGTGAGTTTCAGGGCTTGCTTCTGGTGGCACACTTCCCACTCATAACTTTAACATGGAATCAATGTAGGATTTAAATCTAGCTCCAGAGAACCCCAAATCTGTACTCTTTGGTTAAATTTCTATATTGTACCTTTGTTTTAAAATCAAGATTACTACTATGCAGAATTTTGTATTTACATTCATTTGTCTACCTGTTCATTTTCTGTATTTCCCAGTGGAATACAAGCTCTAGTAGGATGAGAGAGAGAGGTCTTTTGTTGTTGTTGTTAGTTTAATTTTTTAGCAGTACTAATGATTTGAACTCAGGGTCTTCTGTTTTCATAGCCATGTGGGGCACGCCTTGATTCCTCTTTTGTTTAGATTATTTTTGAGATAAATTCTTGCTCTATGTTCAGATGCACTTGGACTATGATACTTCTATGCATATTGCTGGGGATGAAAGGCATTGCATCCAGATATTGTGCTTCTCCCATAGCTAGGACAACAGTTGTGTGCCACAATGAGAAGACATTAGTTGAAAAGGAATCTCAAGAACTTTTATCCCAAGTTTGGTCTTGAAATGTGATCCACTGATCTGTTTCTCCAATAGCTAGTATTATAGGAATGAACCATTGCACATGGCTTGGATGAGAGTTTTTTGTGGTTCATTGCTGTAATTGCAGTCTTAAGCAAATATCCATAGCTATTGAATGAATGAGTGAAAATAAAAATAACAAGCATATGATAGAGGTAAATGGGGCACTGATAACTGTATATTTTTAAAAAGTGGAGTTTACATTATTGTCAAAATATTTCTGATATGATTAAATATATATCACTTAAAATGAATTCTAATATATTATTTTCCTAAATACTTTATAATCTACAAATTAGTGATAAAATTAGTCAGAATAAATTTTGTAATTTGGGCAGAGTACAGAAATATTCAATTTAAAATTTTTTGTTTGTAACGTGGAAAAAGTTTACATATTTACCAAATGACTTGAAAACTTAGTATACTCTGCTCCATAGTTTTGAAATGTATAGAAAAATCTAAATGTCTAATTTTAAAATATTAGCCAAAACCAGAAATTTAGAGCTAGAGCACTTGAAATAAACACGAGCAAATATTTAAAAGGAAAAAGCAATATGCCCTTGTACAACTATCACAAGAAAAGCTTCCACATTTTGCAAAAATAGAAAAAGAAGACACAAACCAATAAGTAGTATTTTAACCATATGTATTGTATGTATTGATTCCTTCTCATTAGTAATGTATTTCAACTTTAAAAATTAAAAATCATGTAAGGAAAAACACTGAAGAAAATGATAGGCAGAACTGTTAGGATTGTAAAGCATAAAAATGTTTAAGATTGGACCAAGACATGAGAAAGGGTATCAATGTATGTGAAGTAATGCACCTTCTATCTGGTGAATATAATGTAACCCTTCTATTAATTACAATAAAAATGTATGGAAAAAATGTCTAAGATTATGGAGCTATTGTTAAATATTACTTATTTATATTTTTAGATTTTTTTACAAATTTAATTGAACTATGTTTATTCATATTGATGGGGTACAGAAATTTGATGCATATAGGCAATGCACAATGATTAAATGAAAGTGATGTTTATCTCCTCAATATTTATCAATTCTGTATGCTAGGAGACTCTATTAGTGATTTTAAAATGTAATATGAACTGTTGTAGCCAGTAGTTACTCTACTGGGTTACAGAACACCAGAGTGAATTCTTCTGAAACTTTATTCTGCTGTCTTGATTCTTACTCCTAATCAGTTACTTTGGGATGCCTCTGGATGCTGCTGACCCTTGAAGCCATGTTGGAAAGAAGACTGGATGAGCTCAAGGTAACTTCTGGGTCTGCTCTTAGGAGGCCTTGTCTCCTTCTGGCCTTCCTATGGTGCAATGCCATGTATCAGGCAATGTAGATTTCTTTCACCCCCAGCTTGGCTTGTAGGGGTCAGTATTGCCCTCTTGTTGTCCTTGTGTCCTTTCAGCTTCTCCTCTGGGGAAACATCTCCATAGTTTCTGCCATTCCTTCTTCGAGATTGCTGCAGACAGAGCTGATCACATCCTCATATTCTTTGCTCCAAGGAGCCATGTTTCCATCTTGGGGGAATTCACTTTTATTGTCTGCTTATGGATATTCCACAAGTTGAGAAATAGATGGAGGAGCCAGGTGGCAATGAACAGAATTATGTGTCAGGAGGCAGTGTTAGATGCAAGGTTAGGAGGTGACAATGGACTTTATTCAATGTTCTGAAATTACAGGCAGAATAAGTGGAGGGTCATGAGTCCTGCTGAAGACATAGACCTTTCTTGTCACCTCTGACCCCTTCTCAATGTCTGTGAAGATGGAGAGGTGTAGCGACATAATGAAGTAAAGCAAAAGCTTTTCTAGGACTTAGCTCTCTTGGACAAACACCATTTAGTATGTTGCTTTTACAGGAATCACCTGAGTGGGTGTTTGAAGCAGTAGATGTCCAGAGCCCTTTGCAGGCTTTCCTGAGTAAATTTATTTCCCCCACCAATGATATTTAACTGTCCCAGTTTCTTCAAATACACTTCTAAAGTTGAATATGAAACTCTGATAGGACCCTCAACATAGTACCTTAAGAACAACAATCATTCATTATATGGCTTTTGTTTCTATATCCTAGAGATCCTTTCATTTAGCGTCCTACTATATGGCCTTCTATATCAAGGTTTTGCTCTATTGCAAATCTCTGGTAGGAGAGCCCAAGGTTTCTACTGATTATGACAAATGAGAGAAACCATTGAGCCTAAGTTCCTTTGAGTCTGGCTTACTTCACTTAATATGATTTTTTCTAAGACTTTCCATTTCCTAACAAATGGGGCAATGTCATTCTTTCTGACAGCAGCATAGAATTCCTTTGTGTACAAATACCACATCTTGTTGATCCACTCATCAACTGAGGGACATCTAGGTTGGTTCCATATCTTTGGTATGGTAAATAGTGATGCAATGAACATTGTTGTGCTGGTGGATTTAGTATGTCCTTGTTTCTGGATGGTTGGGTAAATGCCAAGTAGTGGAATTGCTGAGTCATAGGGGAGCTCTATGTTTAGTCTTTTGAGGAACTGCCATACTGCTTTCCATAGTGGTTGAACGAGTTGGCACTCCCACCAACAGTGTAGTAGTGATCCCTCCTGGCCACATCCCCTCCAGCATCTGTTGTTATTAGTTTTCTTGATCCTGGCCATTCTAACTAGAGTGAGGTGAAATCTTAGAGTTGTTTTGATTTGCATTTCTTTTATGACCAGAGATGTTGAGCATTTCTTCATGTGTCTATAGGCCATTCTTATTTCTTCTTCAGAGAAGACTCTCTTTAAGTCTTTGGCCCATCTTTTAGTGGGATGGTTGTTACTTTGGAGATTAGTTTTGGAGGGATTCAATTTTTAGAGCTGTTGATATATTTTAGATAGGAGGCCTTTGTCTGTTGTATGGTTGGTGAAGATCTTCTCCCACTCTGTAGGCTTCATAATTAGTTTACTAGTTATGTCATTTGCCGTACAAAAGCTCTGCAGTTTAATGCAGTCCCACTTATCCAGCCTTTCTCTGATTTGTTGTGATTCTTGGTCCTTATTAAGAAAGTTTCAACCTATGACAAGGAGGTCTAGTGTATCTCCTATTCCTTCTTGTAAAGTTTTCAGAGTGTCAGCTTTTACCTCCAGGTCTTTGATCCATTTGGAGTTAATTCTAGTGCAGGGTGACAAAGAAGGATCCAACTTTAGTTTTCTGCAGGTGCTTAACCAGTTCTGCCAGCACCACTTGTTGAAGAGGCTATCTTTCTTCCATTCTATTTTTTTGGCTCCCTTGTCAGAGATTAGGTGGCCATAGGTCTGTGGTTTAATATCTGGGTCTTCAGTTCTATTCCATTGGTCTTCAGGCCTGTTCTGTGCCAGTACCAAGCTGTTTTGATAATTATAGCTCTGTAATAGAGTCTAAAGTTTGGTATTAAAATTCCTCCTGGGCTGTTCTTTCTGCTAAGAAGTGTTTTTGCTATACGGGGTTTTTTATTATTTCATATGAAATTTTGGATTCCCTCTTTTATTTCTTTAAAGAATGACATTGGGATATTGATGGGTATTGCGTTGAATTTGTAGATAGCCCTTGGCAAGATTGTCATTTTCATGATATTGATTCTTCCAATCCAGGAGCATGGGAGGTTTTTCCATTTCCTCAGTTCTGCTTTAATTTCCTTTTTCAAGGTTTTAAGTTTTCATTGGAAAGGTCCTTTACATTCTTAGTTAAGGTAATTCCTAGGTACTTTATTTTCTTTGAGGCTATTGTGAAAGGAGTTGCTTTCCTTATTGTTGCCTCATTCCTCGAGGCAAAGCTGGTTCAACATACGCAAATCAATTAATATAATTCAACACATCAATAGGAGCAGGAACTAAAATCACATGATTGTCTCAATACATGCAGAAAAGGCATTTGACAAGATCCAACACCCCTTTATGTTAAAAGCTCTGGAGAAACTAGGAATCCATGGAACATTCCTCTATATAATGAAAGCTGTATATGACAAACCCACAGCTAGTATTATACTTCACGGTGAAAAGCTAAAGCCATTCCCTCTAAAATCAGGAAGGAGACAAGAATGCCCACTCTCTCCACTCCTCTTTAACATAGTACTAGAATTCCTAGCCAGTCCAATAAAGCAAGAAGCAAGCATAAAGGGGATCCAATAGGGAAAGAGGAAGTGAAACTTTCCCTCTTTTCGGATGACATGATTCTGTATTTGAAGAATCCTATAGACTCTACTCCCAAGCTCCTTGAGTTGATTCAAAATCTTGGAAGGGTAGCAGTGTATAAAATTAACCCTCAAAAATCAACTGCCTTCCTCTACGCCATCAGTGGCAGATTTTTAAATTACTTGCAGACGGAAATCTCCCTTTACAGTGCTCTTGATCAGATCAGAACAGGATTAACAGGAGACGTCAAGCTGATCACCAGTGCCAGCCTTCAATGAGGCTCAAGGCAGTGTGAAATGACATTGACATCATGTAAATTCAGAGAGAGCACCAAAAGGAAAATATAAATGAATCTCCAGCAGGATCTAACTGAGCTGCCTCTAGAACATTTTAGATAGACAACAATGACAATGTTACCTTAGAAACCATCCTGAATGGAAGTCTTTTTTTTATTGAACGACCACCTTGTGTGCTGTTTTTTGGAACCTTGAATTTAATGGGAAATACTGTATCCTGCAGTGACTTTTCCCTCTTTTAACCAGAGTGGGTTTGCATCTTACCATTCTGCATTCTATGGATTTTCATACAATCACTTTTGAGAGGGGTGTGTGTATGAGAATGTCAGCTGCTTAAAAAGGCAGTGTAGAAACCAATGTGTCAGCTGCTTAAAAAAAGCAGTGTAGAAACCATTAAATTAAGATTAAATACATATTATAGTCATTTCATTGAGTGGTCTCAATGATTCTAAGAAATGTCTTATTCAAATGAGGACCATGTCATGAGAAAGAGTATCAATGTTTGTAAAGTAATGCACCTTTTATCTGGTGAATATAATGTATCCCTTCTATTAATCACAATAAAAAAGCTCAAAAAAAAGAAATATCTTATTCATCACTTTTCTTGGCAGCACTGGGGTTTGAACTTGGTGCTTCATACTTGCTAGGCTGGAACTTTTTCACTTGAGACACACATCTAGCCCCAAAGTTGGATGTTTACTTTGGAGATGGGGTCTGCTAAATTTTTCTTATCAGACTGATCTTAAGCATGGTCCTCTTGATCTTACTCTGAGTCACTATGATTACATGCATGAGCCACTGGTGCCTCTAGTTACCTATGACATCATCAGATTTGGGCCCACCCTCACTTCCTGCTCTCCACAGATATTAGCATAAGAGCCCCCACTATGATTGCAGAGAAGAGGACCAAGCAAGTTGACTACTACACTGATTGTTTTTCACAAATAATATCTAATCCACATTTAAGTACTGTTTAGAATACTAAACATTTGGGCACCAACATAACAGAGAAAATTATTAACATCAGCCTCTTAGTTAATACTGTGTGGGGAAAACAATTCATGTGTGTGTGGAAGCCTTAAGCTCCCAAACATCGTAAGTGAAATTTTTGTATACAAAGATAAACGAGGGTAGTCTTGTCTGCTCTTTTTGAATTATTATTTTTTAAAGATTTTATTAACATGGATTTTTTACATAGTATTTCAAATGTCAAGTTTGACAAATATGTATTCAAGAATGGAATTTCTATTTGCAATCAATGGTACATAAATTTAAGATCAAAATTAAAACTAAGCTGAGAGTGTGTATGTCATCAGTAAATATTAATCTATATAACATTATGTGTATAGAGTCTATATCCCATCATAGATTTATATGTCTATGTAGTTATATTTATATCTTCAAGATAATGTCAATGACCTTGAGTACTTGAATATTGAATCACCCATCATGTACTGCTTGGATCTTCTTTTTCTGAATTATTTTTATATTGACAAATTGAATATTCATAAGACACAAAGTGATATTATGATAAATGTGTACATGGTGAGATAATTGGATCAATCTAATGAGCATATTGCTTCCTGATATACTTGCCGGTTATTCTTCATGTCTAACTGAACCTTCACCATCTTTGACTATATTTCTATATTCTGCTCAAACCCACCTTCCCTATACCACTTCTAGTAACTAGATTCTGCTTATTCCTAAAGGATTCTTTCAAAGGATCTTTTGGAACCTGTGGGTTTAATTGTCTTAAAATTTATGTAAAATTGTGATTATATAGTTTTATCCATCTGTATCAGACTTAGTTCATTCAACATAATGACTTCAAGGTTTATCTGTATTAGCACAAATAATATTTTCTGTTTGTAAAGCTAAATAGTGTCTCAGTGTGTGTGTGAGAATGTGTTTGTGTATGTATGTATGTACGTATGTATGTATGTTTATTTGTGTCTTTGTGTCTGTATGCACGTAGCACAATTGTTGTACATCTGTTGAATGATGCTTGTCCCATAATTTGACTATTGTAAATACTGCTTCAATAAATGTGGAGTACAAACATCTTTTTGGCATAATTTCAAATCCTTTAAGAATATGCCCCAAGAATATGTTGTTGCTCATCAGGAAGCAATATTATTTGTAGTTTTTATGTCTTTCTCTTCTCCTCCATCTGACTGGGTCTGTCTCTGCTTCTATTTCCTTTTCTGCCTTTGTCTTTGCTAGTACATGGGCTTGAACTCAGGGTGCCATGTACTCACTTGGCTTTGTTGCTTATGGCTAGTGCTCTACCACTTGAGCCATACATCCAGTCTTAATTTCATAAAGATCCTCCAACAGTTTTGGGTAGTGGCTGTATAATACACAATTGTTTATCCCCATATTCTCCCCAACACTTGTAATCATTTATCTTTGTAGTAACAACCATTCTGACAAGTGTAAAGTGTTATCCCATGGTGGTTTTCATGCACATTTCTCTAGTGAAAACAGAATGTTAGGTACTTTTTCAAATATCCATTGGCCATTTGTATGTATTCTCTGGGGAAATGTTTGTTCAACAGAAAATTTTGTATTAACAGTAAATGATCTGAGAGAATAATCAAGAAAACAATTCATTTATAATAGCTACATGAAGTACTAAGAAAGAAGTTAACCAAGGAGATGGAAAAATCTGCTTATAGTAATCTATAAAATACATATCAAATAAATTAAAGGAAACACAAATAAATGGGAATATATTTTGTGATCATGAATTAAATAATATTGTTAAAATATTCATAATACAAAAATGATGTATAGATTTAATAGAATTGCTATCAAAATTTTAATATACTTAATGGAATTAAAAACAGATAGTGAAAGAATAAGAGAGAATAATGTCAGAGTTTCATAAGCTAGATTGTGTTTGAATGTTAGGATCTGCAAGCTTGCTAATTATCTAAGTTTTTGTTTTTTGGCTTTAACTAATTTCATTAAACTTCCCTTTGTGAAACCACAATTTCATAATTGACTATATGTATTTGTTAAAATTAAGCAACATAAAGACATTTGTTGACATAACAATGATCAAATAGGAACAGAAATATCTGAATTGATCAAACTCCAACAAAGATTCAAATGAGAGGTTAGGAGGGAAAAAAAGGGATTTTCTTATTGTTTTCAGCATTAGTCTCCATGAAATAACTTATTTGTGCAGGTTCATTAAACCTCAAAGAATTCTCAGTAGAGCATATTATGTAGAATAAAATTAGGATAAAATATCACAACCTCCTACTTTTTCCATCCAGCTAGGAAAATCATAAACCTATACTTCCTTACCAACTCATGTCTCAAAAATTTTAATCAGGTCCTCGAGAGACTACCACAGGCTGATGAATGCTAATTCACAGCTGATTCTCTCCACCCAACAGGCAACCTTACCAAAGGTCAAGAGCATGTATGCCTATGCTTAAGGTGTCTCTCCTTCCCTCATTTCAATCCATTCAGGACATCGGCCTGAAGAATGGTGTCTCTGGATTCATATTTCCTCTTCTGTCTATAGAAATGCTCTCCCAACCCATCAAGAATGATGCTTTACTAATCTTCTAGGTGAATTGAGAAGCATTATTAAGTATTATATAATTTAATTTAATTGGCTGGTAGTATAGTTTTCCTGTCCCATTTCCAAGTCACTGTAAGAACAAACTGATTTTTCCTAGCTTGTATTCAATATTCACTCCTGTTTCAGCCATTGGCATCCTAGCCAGCATGTATGAAGACAGTGCTCACGTGCTGGTCACGGCAGCTGTAGCCCTATTGGGGTTCAAGAGCAAGTGTGGTTGACATCTAACTTCTACAGATGAGGATGGGACTCAGCCCCAAACACCAGCACATTCTAGAAGAATTTTTCATGATTAAGTTTATATTTGACCTCCTCTTCACGTTTGTGTGTGGGTACTGGGCCTTGTGCTCAGGGTTTGGATGCTGTCCCTTAGCTATTTTGCTCAAGACTGGAACTGTACTACATCAAGCCACATCTCCACTTCCAGCTTTTTCGATGGCTAATTAGAGGGAAGAGGTTCACAGAATATTTCTGTGTGGGCTAGCTTTGGACCCAGCTATCTTCAGATCTCAGCCTCTTGAGTTGTTAGGATTATAGGCATGAGCCACCAGCCACTTTGATCTTCTCTTACTGGTGCAATAGAAGGATAAGAGATATGAGAATGCTAGACTTAAGTTGGAATCTGAGTAGAAAGATATAATCTGCTCTAATCTCTCCTTTTCCTAATGTAGCATCTATCTACCAACTCACCCATCCATCCATCCATCCATCCATCCATCCATCCATCCATCCATGTATCTTATCATATTTTTTTCTGTGTCTGTCTCTCTGTCCATCCATCTATCTGTCATAGTTCCTAATTATATTTTTCTCTCCATCCATCTGTAAATCCATTCATCCATCTATCTATCCCTCCATCCATGTGTCCAGAGAAAATGAGAGTTAAAATCAACCCTCTTCTCCTTATAGCTGCACACAGATATTTTGAGTGTCTTAGATGAACAATATTAGCATTCTGATGAGTGCTCATTCATATATTTCCTCTTTTTTTCTGAAAAAAAGATGAGAATTTTTTGCTCCTCCTTTTTTTTTTCTAAAAAAAGATGAGATTTTTCTCCTGAAAGTTAAGATATAGACTGAATTGATGTTTCTGTAGGAAAGGGAGCCTAGCATATCTCTAATGTTGCAGTAGCATTCCACATGCCGAAAATATCTGAGAAGGAAGAATCCCATGTAAGCAGAAGCTGACAAAGCCAGTGAAATGACAGATTTGAGAGATAATAAATAAATGTGATCTGACAGCTCTTTTATGAGACTCCTGGTTAGTACTACCTCTCAGATATTGTTGTTTTAGGAAAAATTAGGAATAGCTCTGAAACACAGTCTAAATCATTTGCCACTCAGAACAAACTAGCCACACTGGCTAGGCACCAGTGACTCACATATGCAATCTTAGTTTCTCAGGATGTTGAATTCTGAAGATAGCAATTCCAAGTCAGCCTGGGAAGATTCTTCTTACCAAATAACCAGTAAAATGGCAGAAGTGAAGCTGTGGCTCAAGTGTTAGAGTATGAGAGAGAGCACTCAGGCAGATACTGAGTTCAGGCTCTAATACTGGCACCCCCCCCAATGAATATGAACTGTATCTCATGACAAACTATTTAAAAGCTCCAGCTGAAAATATCACCATATAATGCAAATTACAACACTTGTATTGAGAGACTTCAGCAAATTCCACTTTATTTAATTTTCTTATCTCTGTTTCTGAGGCTCACAGAGATAGTTCATCCTCTACTCAACTATGTTCTACTAATTCTTACCTATCTACAAACTTTGTCTTGTATAAATGTACCCAGAACAACTACTTTCAGTTAACTTACTCTCATATCACAGGTGTTTATTAATATCTTTCTTCAGGAATTTGTGACTTCATTTCAAGAGGCAAGTGTATTTGGAGATAGGAATTCTAGGATGTTTGTAGTAAGGCATGTGTAAATTCATCAATAACTTATTTCTGTCCCTTCCTGAGTTTATTTCTTTACCACTGACCCTTTCATTTTTGCCTCAGTGTCCTTTGATACCTCAAAACAAATGTTTTTGACCACAGAAATGTTTTGGTCCTGTGTGGTGAAATTTACTGCAAGAAATTAGAGGGTTTAAAATACTAAATTCTTAAAAGTAAGAATCCAACATCAAATAACATATTTACAGGAAATTACCATATTTTCCTAAAGTGAAAAAGGGGAAATGCCACATCTGTGCCAGTCTCTAAGGTCTGGGCTGGTAGAAGAGTGTTGGATTGACACACCTGCTTTTCTATTCAGTTTTAGTGTGTTGCTTTGGGTAAAGTACATGACAAGATGACCTCACATGGACAAGTATTTAGAAAACGGAGTCCCATTCTCATAATTCTCATTGAAGTTAAGAACCAAGGCATTCTTCTTTGATTTTACAACAATCTTGAGACTATTGAGAAAAGACGCTCTCCCTTGCTACCTTCCTGCCCTCCAGCCTGCCTTCTTTTATCATTCACTCCCTGTTTCCCCTCCTTCCTTTTTCTCTGTCCAGCCTTCTCTCCTTCCCTTCCTTCCTTCCTTCCTTCCTTCCCTCCTTCCTTCCTTCAGCTACCTTTGCTAATATTCTTCAAAGTCAGTGGAGCCATGAGGCATTCTAACTATGGTAAAGGCTTTCAGTGAATACAGGATTTCACATGAGAAGCTGTTTTAAAGAATAGGCATGTGGGCCAGGAGTTTGGCCTAGTGGTTAAAGTGCTTGCCTAGCATGCATGAAGACCCGGGTTCGATTCCTCGGTACCACATACATAGAAAAAAGCCGGAAGTGGTGCTGAGACTCAAGTGGTAGAGCTCTAGCCTTGAGAAAGTCCAAGGACAGTGCTCAGGCCCTGAGCTCAAACCCAGGACTGGCAAAAAAAAAAAAAAAAAAAAAAAAGAATGGGCATGTTTCTGTAACATGTGCCTTACTTAGCTAATGTTTCTAACATACTTACAGGATGCTTGTTTAATAGTTTCTATGAGTGACACAAAGCTTAATTTGGAAACACTTTAGTGTCATCAAATATACCAGTTGATTGCTAACTCATTGTAATCTAGACTACTAGATACAAGATAGTGAAAGTATCTTGAGACTGATAAAGTGAGAGGTAAGGAGAATTATTGGACTGAAGCCATTAACAGAAAACAATATGAAGTAGTCACAGCACTAACAATAATGAGCAGGAAAAGACCTTTCTTGATAAAATCATAGAGATAAGACAATTAAAAAACACATTTGTAACCTTTCTCCCCAATTTGTTCAATCATTTTGAGCCTATATGAGTTCTCTATTATGTGATTAAATGAAGGTGAGTTGGGGAATATTTAACAGTGTCATCTTGAATCCATTTATAAGTCTACATTCCTATTAGGGCTCTGGGATGAATTGCTTCTTTGTCCCTGGAGCTTTCAAAGTTCCTTTGTTAAAACATGCGCTACTACAGATGAATAAAATAATGTTTATAAATTTATGAGACATTACAATAATCAAATGTTATAGTAGTCATTTGAAATGATGTCATTTTTACTTGAAAATACTTGCGTCATAAAATTACAAATTATCCAATGGTGAGCTCTAATCTATTGTCCAAGGGATTAGAGTATCTGTGTGGTATACCGAGCAGGCAGAAACAGGAAAAAAATACACTGAAAAGAAAATCTTAATTAACTAAATAAATTGGATTTGGAATCAATTAAAATGTAGAATTAAGCTTGGAGAAAAGTTAATCAGTGATATTTACTTAAGACAATACTAAGTGCATCAAATTAATTTTCAGAAACAGGAAAAACAGGAAGGTAACGAATTAGAAAATAATTTATAATAATAGAAGATAATAGAAAATTACATAATACATCTAGTTCTAAAAAAGAAAGTAACTTCTGAAGAAAACACATAAAACAGTGAGTAAGTGTTATGAAAGTTGAACTATCAGAAACTACCCAGAAATAAACAAAGCAGAGCTCTAAAATTATCTAAACAGAGCAATGAAGAATTCCTGCAAGGAGTATAAAAAATCACATATAATTAAAAACAAGTGCTTCTCAACCAAAAAAAAGAGATCTGTAATGCACTCATGGGTGTGCAAATCATATGATAGATATTATGAGCAATATTTTGAAAATAGGATCAATTTCACAAACATAATTTGAAGGTATAGAAGCAGGAGTAAGGTTGTGCATTTTATATTTCTATTTCCTTATGAATTCCCATATTTTTACTTGTTTTTTCTTTCTCTTTTTCTTTTTCTTTTTTTTGTGTGGCAGATATACCTATGACTGGAATTCAGGGCCTGGGATTGCCACTGAGCCTCTTTATGCTCATGGCTAGTGCTCTACCAATTGAGCTAGAGTGGCCACTTTCAGATTTTTCAGAGATAAGAATCTGATGTACTTTTTTTTTTGCCTTGGCTGGCTTTGAACCATGATTTCAGACTCACTTAGATCTTAGCCTCCTGAACAGCTAGGATTATAGGCAGGTTTTACCAGTGTCTGACTTACTTAATACTTGTGGTTTGAAATCAAATATTTCCTGTGCTCTCAACACAATTGTTTGATGTTATTTCTCTAGGTATAGACTCCTCCAAAGAGGTAACATAAAAAGAACACTGAACTAATGTGAAGAGGATGTAGGTGCTTGATATCTCTATTATACTTGATATCTCTATTATACATGTTGGGAAAATCATGTCCTTTCTCTTGTCACTAGATGGTGGTTTATTTGGCACACACTCAGGACCCCGCAAAGAACTCAGGCTAACATAGTTATATATGTTAAAAATTTACTTAAACAATGACACTATCTTTTTCCTAAATTGAAAGGCCTCAGTTAGGTCCTTCATTGTACAAATAAAACTCTTGCAGAACTAGTTGGTATGAGGAACCTGTTCTTATAAATCTGATATCAATTATACTACACTCGTAATCTATTCAAATTAACCTCTTCAGAAGCAAAACTTAAGCACCAAACAGATAATTCAAATAATGCACATTCCTGGACATTAGCCATTATAAATTTATGCCATCATGAAAATGTACAAAGCTCTAAAACAATAGTTCTCAGTAGCTACAAAGAGAGCTTGCCCAGATGGCAGCTGTGGGAAAAGGTTACACTCTTGGATGCTACAATTCCAAGTAGCCCATGTATTTTATTGGAAGCCATCTTTGTATAAATGAATGAATGAATGAATGAATGAATGAATGAATAAATAAATAAGGCTTCCAAATATAACTAATATGAATCTATAAACTAGGAAGCAACTTCATTCTAATATGAGCTTGAAAGCTGTATATTGCTGGGAAAGCATCCTGCAGTAAGATCTACATGAAAACTGAAACTTCAAATAAATTGCAATCTGGTGAACTCCATCCATGTCACTTGCATGTTGGATGTTGTGGAAAGGCTTTGCTCTGAAAAAGGAACCTTTCTCCCTTTTTAAAATTGGGTAAGCATCTCTCTTTCTCTCTCTATATATATAATGTATATATATAATTAGGTATATATAAGGTATATATATTTAACATTTTTTTGATATATTCTGGGGAGGGAAGTCAGGAGGGAAAAAACTGGGAGAGAATGGCATGGTGGGGGGGGGTGACACTATTCAAAAGGAAATATACTTATTCCCTAAATCATGTAACTGTGACCCCCACTCCGTATATCACTTTAAAATGAAATGAAAATAAACACATAAAGTGCCACAAATTATACAAAAAATTTCAAACTGAGATTTTTTTCCAGCAATAAATGTGTTAAGTTCCTATTTATACAATTTATAATTACATGTGTTAAAATTGTATTTTCATTTCTCAGAAATAGAGATATAAATTTTAATGACATTCCTTAACTCATAAATTTCCCATTCTAGTTTTCTTCAGTTAGTCTCTCAACAGATGATTTTTTTTCCTGCTTTACTACTTCCTTTAACAATACAGCTGGGCTAGGAGTTTGGCCTAGTGGTAGAGTGCTGGCCTAGCATGCACAAAGACCCAGGTTCGAGTCCTTGGTATCCACATACATAGAAAAAAAAATGGAAGTGGTGTTGAGGCTCAAGTAGTAGAGCTCTAGCCATGAGAAAGCCTAAAGACAGGGCTCAGGCCCCGAGCTCAAGCCCAGGACTGGCAAAAAAAATGCAGCCAGTTACATTTTGTGATTTTAGATTGTGAATCTAATGCAATTCATTTAATCATCATTCTATAACAGAGATCCATGCCATCCCACTTTTTTTTTTTGGTTTTGCATTGTTTTGGCAATTGCTGTGAGTTTTCAACTCACAACCCTTTTTCTCTTGGCTTGCTTGGCTGCCATTCTACCACTTGAGTCCACATTTCCAGCCCAACATTTTGCTGGTAATTTTGGAGAACAGGCTCCAAGAACTTTTCTGTCTAGGCTGAGTTTGAACCTCAGTCCTTTGAATCTCAGTCTCCATTGTAGTTAGTATTACAGATGAGAGCCACTGGTACCTGACTACTCTTTTATTCTTATTCCAAAGATATGAAGGGCAAGTGAATCTGAAAAATAGTTTAAAATGTATTTTTTGACATAAGAAATAATACTGTGTGACAGGGTGCCTTAAGTTTTAAGTTCTCAAAACATATTTTGAAATTGTTCCAGGGGAAAAAACGTCATTTACAACAGATGGGTTTTTTTTTTCACTTAAGTGAATAAGAGAAGTTAAGCCTGCATCTCTCATTCTACAACGTTTTAATGAAAGCCTCCCAAATTAACAGTGCCATAATGTTATATATTTAAATAATGTACTCTAGCCATATGTCTATGCAAGAAACAATCCATAGTGGTTTGTACTATAATGTGAAGGGCCCTTATTCCCTCCCTCTCTATGTGCTTGATGGTGATGCCGTAGTCCCAGGGCCTCGTCTCCCAGAGTTTTCTGTGCTCCCTGCATGAGCAATACTAGATCCTTTCATTAGGGCAGTAAGTAGCTACCCTCCATCCCTTTACCTTGAGATGGCCCTTCACTGGGGCAGCTAACCTTCAGGCCTGGAAAGTAGCAGATATCCCATATCTGCCATTTGGTCAGTATCCATAAATCCTAGTAATTCATCTATGATGAAGCCACTAGGCCTCACATCTATCCTAGGATGGATCTTCTACATCTTCTCCACCCCCTAAACCACGCAGGTTATATAGGTCACCCTAGACAATAGCCCGTGCTTCTTCTCATGTGCGCCATATGGGAGAAGGGCCTGCTGGTCCCTCTTCCCTGGGCCATTAAACTTCTTTCTTTGTTCCCTGTACCTGGACATTGTGTGGTTATTGACAACCTCTGCATATTATCTAACAGTGCTCGCTTTCAAACTATAGACCATCTTCTTGAACACACTTCTCCAAATTCTTCTGTAAGTCCATTCTGTTATCTAATAAATATTTGTTTAATTATTGATTAATTGATTTTGTCCAGATCGAGTGAGTGCTCCTAATTATCTTCCTGTGAATTAGGAAAGATCCATGCCTGCAGCCTAGTCCTTGGGTACACAACTGAGTCAGAAGAGGTGGCTGGAAGACAATCTACATCTGTCTCATGAGTGACTCTATGGAAGTCACAACCACACTGGCTGTGTGGGACATTCTCATGCTGGCCTAGTGATCTGTGAGAAATGAGGCCATGGACAATTTTCCTGGTTCTCATTGCAGTCACCCCTGACTGTGCTCACAATTTATGTGAATTCCTGACTCAGGCTCCTCCAGGTGCTAGTTAAGTCATTAGGCTACGACAAAGAGAACAAATGCTTCCAGAATGCTTGAACTTAATGTACACCCTAGTTTGGGCCTTGGAATTTCTATAAATACTTACTTAGCCTAAAGAAATGTTTCTGTTGAACATACCAAAGCTAAGACTGGAATCTTTTTTGACAGATAACTCCTAGCAAGCAAGCTAGATGTCTAGGCACTGTCATAGGTAATTGAGTTGTGGATTTTGTCAGGTTTACATGGTAACTGAATATTAGTCTAAGCTTTACTTGCTATTGCTCAGGCTCATGATTCATGAGGAGAAAGTGTTGCGCTGGAATGAAGTATAGTAGCAAGTAGCAGGCCTGAGATGTCAGCCCTTCTTGTAGAGTTTAAAACTTCCTTTTTTAGCCAATCTTAGGCTTTGAACTTAGAGCCTAAGGGATGTCCCTGAGCTGTTTTGTTCAAGGCTGGCACTCTACCACTGGAACCACACTGCCACTTCAGACTTCTTATGACTCATTGGAGATAAGAGCCTCATGGACATTTTCTGTTCTGGTGGGCTTTGAATCTTGATCCTCAGATCTCAGCCTCTAGGGTAGCTAGGATTAAGACATGAGCCACTAGTGCCCATAAGATTTAATACATTCTTGACCCACCTGTCCCTAAACCAAATTATACAGGGTCATAGTATTAAAATCATAAAACACCAAAAGTGATATTTGGGAGGAGAATCAGTCTATCCTGAAAACTGTCTCAAAGATTAATTTGTTTTGGGAACCAATCATACTTGATACCATCTCAAGCATGAGGACACAACATGTTCCAGAAAATTCTGTGGTCTCTAGTGCATGAGACTGACGGAATGAACTCATGTGACTCTGACACCTGTACTTGTCAACAACACAACAGATATTCTCAGAGGTTCAAACAGCAGTGGCCAGCATGGAACAGCCATGTTCACTTGTACCTCTGGGCTTTGTAAGTATTGGTTAGTTTAAGGAATGCTACTCATCGAGGATATAAGGAACTTGTGAACATAATTTCTTATTTATGGTATTTTTATCATTGATTCTTGTGTTTCCTAAAACTATAAAATAAAGATGTGAATGTTCTTTTTTTTCTTAATCTTGTTCTGGTCCTAGGGCTTGAACGCAGAACCTGGGAGCTGCCCCTGAGCCTCTGGGCTGAAGACTAGTGCTCTACCACTTGAACCATCATGCCATATTTGGCTTTTTCTGAGTAGTTTATTGGAGAGAAGATCTCATGGACTTTCCTGACCAGTCTGGCTTCCAAACTTGTTCCTCAAATCTCAGCCTCCTGAGTAGCTAGGACTGCAGGCATGAGCCACTGGCACTTGATTGCAAAAGACTTTTGTCTATCAAGAGACACACTATTTCCATCATTCCTGTTCTGTAATACATCTCGTCCCATTCTGTAGGCAGCCAGAGACTTCCTGTGCAGTTTGTTTCATGAGAAATTTCAGCACATTGGAGAGCGATCTGACCCTGTCCACTGGCTCTGAGGTTTTGTCTCCTGTCCACTGCATCTCCTGTCCATCTCATCTCCTGATGGTGATGAAGTAGGTGTGGGTGATGAGGGGCAAACATTACCAGGGTTCACCTCACAGTGACCTCAGATTTAGGGAACAGGCTGTGAGTGGCCTGAACTGATACCTGGAAACTCAGAATAGGTTCTGCAGAAAGAGGTGAACCTTGGTTATGTGTGGGTGCTGTTGCCAACAAACAGCATGTGGCTACTGGTATTTCACAATGGCATGGGTTGGAGGTTGAGCTGCAGGACACTTTCTGTCTCCATCATTGGCTGTTGCTGTTGCTTTCTATTCATGTCCTGTTTCTTTCCTCATCTGTTTTCTTTGCCCCGTAGACAGAATTATCTTTTATCATTAGAAGCTGATCCTGTGGCTGTATCACTAGAAATTCATTCATTGATCCCCAAGGCTTATCGCTGTAATTTTTATGCAGTACCAGGTACCTGATAAATCTATGCTAGTTTGAGAAATAGGAGACATTAACCTAGGAGGCGAGTAGCATGTGCAATGTGCAGCCCAGGCTACCACCATCGGATGGCAATGCAAACAAGCCAGGTGCCTTCCCCATGCTGATATATTCACAGCACTTGCAAGATGGTGCATGTCTGGAAGTACTAAGGAGGTAGTCTAAATGAAGTCCCAAAGTTAGATGCCATTGTGGCTCACACCTATAATCACAAGAAAGGACCAGAGGCTAGGAGGACTGGAATCTAGACTACCCCAAGGGAGAAGTTGATGAGAACCTATCTCAATACAAAAGATGAGTGTTGTTGGGGCATATCTAATCAGGAGGCAGCAGTAAGAGGATTGTGTTCAGACTAATTTGGATCTAAAAGTTTGTTCCTATGTGAGAAATAACAAAAAGGACTGAAAGCATGGCTCAGGTAAAGTGCGTGCTTAGCAAAGGAAACCCTGAGTTCAAACCCCAGTATTGTCAAAATGAAGAAAACAATGACATAAAACAACCAATAGGGCATCTTCACCTCCACTGTCTGCCTTCATCCGGCTATCTTGTCTCCCTTGTTCATGATCTCTTTCTATAACCTAAAATGCTCTTCTACATTCTCTTTCAAGTCCTGCTAATACACAGGACTTTTCTTTATGAATCTTGCAGTCTTGTTTGTGTCTGTAGTCTTCTGTTTCCACCTGCACAGTGAGTCCAGCACATCCACTTTCTCTGTTCCCTGGTTTGGTGTATACTGATCACTGCAGTCACCCCTGTACACATGTATCTCCTCTTCTCACATGTCCTGGTAATACCTTTTCATTTTTTCCCATTTTCTTAGGTTGGACATAGCCTTCGAGACACCCCTTCCCACATGCTTCATTGAGTGTGGGCTTTCCGGATCCATGGCTTTACTTTCAGTTCTCATTTTCTCCCTGCATTGTTTCTGGATCCAACTTGTATGTTCATAAGTGTAATTTGCAGAGGAATTTGAAGGTGCGGAACTGATTTGTGACCTCTTAAATCCTCTGGGAGCATGTCCACCCTACATGTACATATCGACATACTGTTCTACCAGACTGTGACCTCTGCCAAAGTGTTGCCAAGTGTCCTGATTTGACCCCTGGCTTTGCTGAATTTAGTTCTGAGAGGTCACCGGAAATCCCTCACTCCCAAGATAACAAGGTTGGTTTATTTCCCAAAATCATTTGCAAGTTTTCCACAGAAAGGGCTCCACCTATTGCATATCTTCTTTGGTCACTGTTGCTATCCTTTTCTTTTTCTTTTTACCATTGGGACTTGAAGTCAGGACCTGGGTGCCATCCCTGAACTTTTGTGTGAAGCCTAGTTCTCTACCATTTTGAGCCACTAATCTACTTACAGATTTTTGGTGGTTACTTGTAGATATTAATCTTATGGGCTTTCTTTCCTACACTGACTTCAAATTGCTATCCTTAGATCTTAGCCTCCTAAGTAGTTAGGATTACAGGCATGACCCACTGGTACCCAGATACATGTTCCATCTTTAAGGTTGCAATTAGGGTAGAGAAAAATTCTCATTCAATGTTTGCTAAAGTTATACTGCAAGAAAGAGACAAGATGCAAATGGGTGGCTTTAGGAACAGGCTTTGGGGACAGATTTCCCTTCCTGTCATAGAAACTTTGAACTAGAAGCAAGTTTTTTTTTAATGTTAGTGGCTTGAAGGTAGCACAGAATTCACAAGAAAGGGAGAAAACTAATGTTGAGCAAGTGCATATTTTTTGTCATTTGCACTTTTTTTCTTCTTAGAATTTTCTTTACTTTTTAAATCATTTTTAAGTAGTTGGACAAAGAGGTTTCAATTCCACATGTCAACTTATAAGTATAGTACATCTGGTCAGTCACCCCTTTCATTTTCTCCCATTTCTCCTAACCCCCCAATTCTCTCAATTTCCCCAGCTTTTTTCACATATATACATCGAATATTATGACTACATTCACCTATCCTTCCTCTCTTCATCTGTTTGTCTTCCTCCAGTTTTCAGTCCCCTCCCACACAGACCTAAAGTTCCAGCTTCCTGGTATTCATTTTGTTAGACAGTAAATTAGTTGTTCAAAGGAGTTATACTGTTGGACTCCTCCCTACACAGGAAGCCCAGAATGGAGCCTGTGAGCACACAGGCTGAATCCACTTCTAGATCTGTTACTCACAGCTTACTTTGATATTGATTTCATTTATTTTGCTTCCAGATTTGTGGCAGTAAAATTTCATTAATTAAACTTTACTATTCAGCAGTGGTCTTGTAACCCTACAAATCTCCATTCCTTTGTTGATTTTTTTCCAGCCCTGTAATTTGAGGCTATGGATCTAATGCCACAGTGTGTTACACAAAGGATTAAGGATGGCACCTGATGGTGTGGAGCCCAGTTGTTTCATCTCAGCCATTAGGTCAATGCATATTTGTTGGTGCCTATTGTGTGAAAGGAGATATCCTCGAGTAAGTCCCTTCCTGAGCAAATGGGGATAAGGCTTCCTGGCTTGGGTTGACTTAGGATTCAGAACTGTTTAAACCAGCTGTGTGGGAGCAGCAAGATTGGGATGATTGGGTGGGGTGCTCAGGAGACCACATGTCAGAAACTTCCCTTACAGCAGAGTGATCACCCCACAAAAAGAATGGTATCTATGAATCTGAAGGCTTGGATGTATTCTTGAGGAGGAAGAAGAGAGAGAAAGGGAACTCAAAATGCTCAAGTCAGAAGACTAGAAATCAAGCCTGAAGACATTCCAAATATGCAATAGTGAATCTAGAGCTCCGTGTATTTCCCTCAGCAGGACAGAGACCACGACAGCCTAGCCTGTCTTGCTGTTCCCACTTGTCCATGTGGCTATGGAAGAGCCAGCCTGGAGCACTGGAGAAACTATCACATGAGCATAAGAGGACTCGAGTTTGAATCCTGCCTCTGACATTCCACAAATGACATAAACAGCTCTTTTCATGATTTAGGACAAATTGGTAATGGATATGTGTGACATCTCTTGTAGTCAACTTCAAGTTGGACAGGAAATGAAATGTAAAGATGCTAAACTTGGGAGCATGTGCTCCTGCCTGGAAGGAATTGTCACTACAGAGATATACAAGGTCCCTGCCTTTAAGGGCTTACTATCTGGTGCTTACTGTAGAAAAAAAACCCAGCTTATGTAGCCATAATAACAACAGAAATACCTGAAATTCCAATAGCTAGAAGTGCAACTAGCATGACATTAAATTTCAATGTAACTCACAACTAAGGAAATCTTCACAGAAAAGTCTGTGAGAGGTAAGTACTAAATCAGCAGTCTCCAATGTGCCTGCTATTGGGATACCTTCATGACTACAGATGACTAGGTCCGCTTTGCAGCTGTTGATTATTAAGTGAGGCAGGGTTCTATATCAAGAAACAGACCTCAGGAGGTACATGTGAGTCTGGACCCATGGAGGAGGAAGAGGGCTGTGGTGTGTCAGGGGCTTCAGCATGGAGTTCAAGAGCATCTTATTGCAATAGCTACACACTTGCTTTGGGTGTACGTGTTAGTTTTCCATTGCTATGACAAGGAGGAAAGACTTGTTTTGGCTCAAGAATTCAGAGTACTCCATGCATGACCCATTGGCTCTGCTATTTTCAGTCTGAGGTGAAGTGGAACACTGTAGAGGAGCGGGTGTGGTGGAGAAGCCCTGCTTACATTATGGCATCCAGGAAGCAACAGGAAAGCAACAGCACAAGGCTGTGAACAAGCTATAAGCATCAAAAGCACATCCCCCAGTTACTGTTGCTCCTCCAATTAGCTCTGGCCCCTAATAGCCCATTCAGTATAAACTGGCAGGCGGGTTAATCATTGATGAAATTTTAGTGTCTTCAAGTTCTAGTCATCTCCAATAGTGTCATCAGATGGGGCTAGGCCATCAACACATAAGTGCTACTTTCTATTCACAATGATACATGATAGCAAAGGGGGAAATGATGCTGAACACAAATGACTCAAGCTTGTAATCTTAGTTTAAAATCTGAAGATCTGAAGGTTTAATGCTTGCCAGTGCAGATAAGTGTGTAACATTCATATCTCCAATTAGCCAGCCAAAAGCTGGAGGTGGAGGTGTGTTTCAAGTGATAATGTGCCAGCCTAGAGCAAAAAAAGCCATGCAAGAGCTTAAGGCCGTCAGTTTGAGTCTTAGTACCAGCACAAATTATATATATATGTATATATATGATTTAATAAGATATATATTATATAATATCTAATAGATATTAATATATTACATATCATATGTATTGTAATATATAATATGTAATCATATATAATATATTATACACTGTATAATATTAATATATAATACAATATATTATATCTATTATATATTTGATATAATATGTAATGAAAATATTATATATACATGTGTGTGTGTTTGTGTGTGAGTGAAAATGGGGTAATCCCACAGTCTGCGCTGAGGATTTGGAAGGGAGAACTGTATATCTATTGATGGATTTTGAGCGGGAATTTTTTTTTATCACCACATTTAATGTTAAATAAACCTCACTTGGGAGTAAAGACCATATGTTTATAGGCTAGAGAATATACTCGGTGAGGTACAGAAAAATATGCAAGCTATTTTTGTGGCTTTGTGTCAATAGGCAGGAAACAGGCATCTAGCTGAGGTAGTACCATGGGATTCTTTGATTCTTTGTGTGCTTGAACTATGGGCCTTGAGTGTGCTCAGTTTTCATACTTCCCTGGTGCTTTACTATTTAAGTCATACCTGCAGCCTAGCTTTTTGATGTTTATTTTGGAGACAGAATCTCTTGGACTTTCCTGCCCATGCTGTTTCTGGAACTTCAATCTTTTGGATCTCAGCCTCCAGTGTAGCTAGGATTGTAGGCATGAACCACATATGCCCATCTTGAATCACGTTCTTATTTACACAGGGTTGATGATTCTTGTACTGAAGAAAAAGCTACAGCCATTTCCTTTCTAGAATTCATACTGAGTGTTGAGTGTCAGCTTCCAGTTACTCACATCAGATTCCAATTACTGCTATAAAACAGGCCCATACACCTGCTGACTTAAAGTGCCACAAATGTACTGTCTTCTGGCTCTGGAGGTAAGAAGTCTGACAGAGGACTCAGTGGACTAAATCAAGATGCTAATGGGCCTGCATCCTTTCGGCATGCTAGAAAAACGTGTGCAGCCTTGGCTCTCCTGCCCTCTGGGATCTCTCTGTGCTTCAGCTGGCTTGCTGCCTTTCTTCTGTCTTCAAGGGTGATCATCACACTTAGTCATCTCTGATGCTGATTCTTCTGTCCTCCTCTGAACATCCAAAGGATTATATTCGTAGATTCCCCAACGAGAGTGGCATTCTAGTATCATAGTAGTAGCAATGCTGACTGACTAGGAGATGAAGGGGCTGGATGTGAATGTGCTTTTCCTGAAGTATTTCTACCTGACCAATCAGCCCAACATGTTTTCTTCGCTGTACCTAACATCTCTCACACTGCAAATGTGCTTCTGAATTGCTCCTCACATCTCCTCTGACTTGTGTGTCAGTATCTGCTGTCTGATCATGGCTGTGGCACTAGAAAGTTACCTGGTGTTCTTCACACAGGCTCAGCAAATACCCAGCATGGAGGAGCCTCTGCTCCAGGTGTAAGTTCCATATTTTAATGCACCACCATTATGGAGATGAGAAAATGAAGTGAATGATTTCTTACAGATCCTAGAAAAGGAGGGTGCATTGAGTTGGAATGGTAGCCATTCATTTCCTTATAATGTGATCTGGGAGTGCAAAGCCAGTGTGTGTGTGTGTGTGTGTGTGTGTGTGTGTGTGTGTGTGTGTGTTAATAGGGATGGGAGTGGCAGGAACATGGGTAACTCACTCCCATCTGTTTGTGTAACTTTAATATGCTATTCTACTTCCCAGACTAAAGCCTGAGTGGTGATATTCCCAGCATGCCTTGGGATTGCATTGTCTTTTCCTTAATAATGTTGGAGCAATTTATTTGGAAAGCAGCTTACTATTGGGCTTTTGTAACCTGAATTCCTCCTTTCCATTTAAAACACCATTGTTTCTCTGTAATCACAATCCATGAGTTCTCCATCAGACAATTCAACACATCCAGGTTGAGAATACCAATAAGATGTTTATATCATCACTGAAATTATCCATATTATTTTTGCTTGTCATTATTTCCTAAACAATACAATATCACAAGTGTTCATATAATGCTATAATAATAAACAGATAATCATTATTATAAGTATAATAATAATCATCAACAGATAATAATCTGTTGATGTCTTAACTATACTAGAAAGCCTGTGGGGTTTGTAGAATGACTTGGGCATTGGTGGATTTTTGTATCTGTGAGGATTCTGAAACCAGCAATCTGCTGATCTCAAGACACCACAGGTCCATGCTCACAACTTTTGAGGATAAGGAGAATAAACATGAACATCTCTCGTGTAGCAGCATTAGATTTCCATTCAGACACAGGGCTGAGGAGGAGTAGACACTCTATCAACATATGAGAGAGATGCATGTATTTTAAATTCTATGTTTGATTACATACATTCATATGTTTGCATGGAGGAATGCATATTGATGGAACAGAGACAATGTTCTGATGGGAAATAGCCATTGGAGGTTTGGGCTTTCACCTATGCATAACTGGGTCTCCAGGGTACACTCCACCCTCACAGAAAGTGCAAGCCCAAACCTCAGCCTTGAAACTCTGTTATCCTTCAGAGCTTGACATGAACATGATATCTTCCAATGCTATTTCCCATCAGAACATTGTCACTAAGTGCTTGTTCTATCAAACATTTCATGTTTATCTTTGTGTTGATGTAGCAGGAGTAATATCATTAGAAACATTTTCAGGTTTGTTTCCATATTCTGACTTTTGTTTTGCCTTGAAGGCTTCCTCTATACCCAGCACAGGAAGGAGGGATGGGCAGGTTGCTTTGGGTTCTATCCCCAGACATTCCCATGAAAATCAGGCCTGAAAGATTTCTATTATAGCTGACCTTCTAGAAACATGGGGTGAACTTCTTTTTTTCATATTTTTATTGTAATTGAAGGGTTACATTATATTCACCAGATAGAAGGTGCATTACTTCACATACTTTGATACCCTATCTCATGTCTTGGTCCCCATTGCTCTCCCACCGCCCCTGCCCCTCATCTTTTTTTCCTCCCCTCCTTATCCAACTTCAAACAACCAAATATGCATATATACAATATATCAGATAACCAGGTGAAATATTGTAACAATATGAGATAACCAAGGGACAGCAAAAGAGATGAGAGATAACATAGTACATAAAGACAACAATCACTCATTATATGGCTTTTGTTTCTATATCCTGGAGGTCCTTTACCTGTACTTGGCATGACAGCGAGCAAAAGCTGTTCACAAAGAGGCAGAAGTAGAAGAGAAGGACACAGTGTAGAAGGAAGAGTCCCCATCTGTGTTAAATCCCTTTAGCCTTGCAAAACTGAGAAGAGGAAATATTTCTAGGCAGGAACAAGGAAACACTATGGGCGATTTCTCTTTGAGTAAGCAGAATCATAAACACTTACTGTCCCAGACTTGGCCAATAATTAGGGTGATGAACCATCTCCAATCTAATGTTCAATACAATGACCCACACCAGAGAAGCCCATGGACAGTCCTCAAATGATTTGGAGAGGGCACCCACAAAGGGAGTTTGGAATCAACCTAACAAAGAAGTGTAGGACCTCTACAACAACTTTCATCCACTTTGAATTGATATTAATGCAGGGGGAGATACATGGATTCTATTTCGGTCTAATTCATGTAGATGTTTGGCTTCTTAGAATTATTTGTTGAGGAGGCTGTATTTTCTCCAACATTCATTTTTGGCTCTTTTGTCAAAAATCAGATAGCTGAATGTTGAAAGGGGTGACGTTTATCAAGATGCATTGTACTCATAAACTGTTTTGTTGAATGGCCACTCCTTTGTACAACTACTTAGAGAGAATAATACAAGAATAAGAGTATAGCTTTATACTGACAAAGTCAGATGGCTAAAGAAAGAAACTGAAGAAGACATTAGAAAATGGAAAGACCGCCTGTGTTCCTGGATTGGCAGAATCAATGAGAATGACAATGCTGCCAACAACAATCTATAAATTCAATGCAGTACTCATCAAAATCTCAGTGTCATTTTACACTGAGATAGAGATAACAGTCTAAAAATTCGCATAGAACTACAAAAAACCATGAATTGCAAAAACAATCTTAGGGCAGAAACAAAGAAGGTCTGGAAGCATCACAATTCCAGACTTCAAACTTTATTCCAGAACTGTAGCAACAAAACCAGCTTGGTAACTGGTACAAAAACAGGCCTGAAGACCAATGGAAGAGAATAGAAGATCCAGAAACAAACACACAGATCTACAGCCATCTAATAGTGGATGCGGAAGCAAAATAAATAAATATAGGGCTGGGAGTTTGGCCTAGTGGTAGAGTGCTTGCCTTGCATGCACGAAGACCCAGGTTCAATTCCTCGGTACCACATACATAGAAAAAACTGAAGTGGTGCTGAGGCTCAAGTGGTAGAGCTCTAGCCTTGAGAAAGTCCAAGGACAGTGCTCAGGCGTTGAGCTGAAGCCCAAGACTGGCAAAAAAATAAATAAAAATAAATTATATATATATAATGGAAAAATGACAGCCTCTTCAACAAATGACATTGGTAAAAGTGGATAGCCACATGCTATAAAATGAACCTAGATCCCTTTCTGTCACCCTCTACCAGTACCCATTTTTTCTGAGTCTAGTTCCAGGGGCTTAGCAGAATGAGGAGAGAACTGACAAATGGGATTTTACCAAACTAAAATGTTTCTGATTAGTAAATAAAATAGTTAATGATCTAAAAAGACAGCCTGAGGAATGGAAGGAGATCATTGATAGTGGTCTACCAGATAATAGCCTAATATCCAAAATACACAAAGAACTCAAGAAATCAAACCCCGAAAAATCAACACCCCTATTAATACATGGTTAAATGAGCTAAACTGAGACTTCTCATAACAGAAATAAAAATGGCCAATAGACATATGAAGAAATGCTCAGTATCTCTGGCCATAAAGAAAATGTGAGTCAAACACAACATAATATTCCATCCTACCATGGCCATTCAGCTTTCATCAAGACTAAAAAGAACAACAGATGCTGGCAAAGATGTGGGGGGAAAGAAACCCTTATAAACTGTTGGTGGGAGTATAATCTTGTATAATCACTATGGGAAACAGTTTGGAAATTATTCATAGAACTACTCTATGATCCAGGAACACCAACCTTGGATATTTACCCAAAATAGTATAAACCAGGATATAGTAAAGTTATGTGCATAATCATGCTCAATACTACACTATTCTCCATTAGCCAAGTAACTGAAATGGCTCATATGTCTTTCAATGGACATGTAAGTCAAGAAAATATGATATATACATATATATATACACAATGGAGTTTTACTCATCCCTAATAATGATATTGCATTATTAGTAAAGAAATAGATGGATCCATAGAAAATTATGTTAAATAAGTAAGTCAAACTTAAAGAGATAAAGGATGCATGCTTTCTCTCATATGTGGAAGTTGTATCTAATTTGTGAACATATAAGTAAACACATACAACATATTCAAGGCCATATGTACACAAAGTATTAACTAAAATATAATATATGCTGGAGCAAATTCAAATGGTGTAATTCCATAGAACAACCAACTTACAGTGTAGCAAAATAAGTATCAAGAAGCTAGTACTTGAGTTGTGTGTGAGGAGGTGAAGCCAAAAGGAGGGAGTAGAGGAAGAGTGGAAGTAGGGGAAGAAAATATAATGAGAATATTAAATGTGTTTTATGCAACTGGGAAAATGGAGGGGATATATAGGATTGAGATGGATTGAAAAGAATGATAAAAGGGGGTAATATTGAGCAGGGGTGCTTTATACTCATAAACCAAAGTGTTGAATTATAATCCCCTTGTACAACTACTCAAGGATAGTAAAATACACGTAAATAAAAAGACCCTCCTCCAAATATATATAACATACTTTAATGTAAAACCTGAAACTTTGAGACTTGTATGGAAAAGGACAAAGAAACCACTAGAACTAATTGGCACAGACAGAAATTTCCTTTCAAAAATAGGAGTGAGGATTGACAAACAGGTTTATAACAAATTTAGAAGCTCTTGCACAGCAAAGAATATGGTTACTAGCTAAAAGGAAAGCCTGCAAAATATGGGGAAACTCTTTGCCAGCTATGTATCTGACAAGGGTCTAATAACCAGAATATACATGGAGCATGAGAAACTAGACCCTCAATGAAGCAGTAACTCAATGGAAAAATGAGCAAAAATTTCCTGCAAGAAGCAGCTCAAGTGGCCAATAAATACACAAAGAATTACTCAACAGCCTTGGCCATAAAAAACTTGTGAATCAAAACAACGCTGAGATTCTACTTTATTTAGAGTGAGTTTTAATGAAGATATGGGGAAAAGGAAACTTTGTATGTTATTGGTAAGCATGCAAACTAGTGAAATCACTGTGAAAATCAGAATGTAAGGAAGAAGAGGAAGAAGAAAAAGAAGGAGAAGAAGAAGAAGAAGAAGAAGAAGAAGAAGAAGAAGAAGAAGAAGAAGAAGAAGAAGAAGAAGAAGAAGAAGAGGGGAAGAAGAGTAGGAGGAGGAGGAGGAGGAAGAGGAGGAAAAGAAGAATTTCCTACCATTCAATAATAGGAATTTATCCATGTTCATAGGAGCACTAATTTATAGTAGCTAAGTTATGGAAATAGCCTAGGTGCTTTACAAATGATAAAGAGATCAGGAACATGTGACATATGTATACAACTGAATATTCTTCAATTGCAAAGAATGAAATTATGTCATTTTCAGGGATATGGATGGGTCTGGAAACCATGAAGTGAAATAAGCCAGGAACAGAAGGACAAAAATCACATGTTTCCTGTAATGTGGGGATATTAGATGCCAGCATTTGTAAACACACCCAGAATCTCATATATGCATCTTGTCTATGATATAGGTGCTGGCACTATCTGGGGATAAAAATCTGTTCCTTCACTAGGCAAAGAATTAAAAGGCAGAGTACTGGTGAAGTACAGTAAAGCAGAAAGTTTATTAGATGCAAAAGTAGCATTGAGATCTTCCACTGAGGGCGTCCAGGAGCTGAGAGTCTGTTGTGATCCTCTTAGGAGGAAAGCAGTTGTATAGCAAAGGAGTCTCCTCCATATCTCCTCCTCTGGGCGATCTTCCTTTTGTAGGCTTTGTGCTGATTGCTCAATGGCTTGTAACTGTGTCGCCTGGTTGGTTTGCTTTGTTTAGATTTTTTATCATCGCCTGTACATCTTTATCTATGCAGTTATATGCACACATCTTCATGTACACTAGCTCCTAAACTATACTCATCTAAACCTAATCACAATTCTATACACACAGCTAAGTGACTCTATAAGCACATGTAAATCTATATCCACTCCAGATTTTTCCATCACCCCTTTCATCGATGTTATCTGCTTCTACACTCCATCTCTGCTAGCATTTATGTATATATCTATACTGACCTTATTTATGTCCATCTAAATCTACATGACAAAGGAAATCATTAGAATGTTCCTTAATAGTCTGTATTTTCATTTTGTTGCATCTAAACCACTCTCTCTATATATATGTATATATATATACATATTCATATGGAACTCTTTATTGTCATGTTAGAAGTGGCAAGATCAAGGTAAGTGGTTGTGGCTCACGCCTGGAAATCTAGCTTTTCAGGAGTCTGAAAAGGCTCATGTTTCAAAGGGAGCCAGTCAAAAAGCCCATGAGATTCTTATCGCTAATGAACAAAAAGGCTGAACTAAACACATGGCTCAAATGGTAGCTCATCAGCCATGAGCATGTAACCTAAATGATAGTGCAAGATCTCAAGGCAAATGCTAGCAAAAAAGGAAGAGAAGGAGGAAGAGGAGGAGGAGGAAGAGGAGGAGGAGAGGGAGGAGGAGGGAAAGATGACTAGAGTTTTCATAAGCAGCTCTGAACTTGGACCATGGTTTCAGCATCTAACATCAAGGCATGTCATAGCTTGGCTGCAGGAAGGCGACACTTTAAACTACTGTTTCCATTACCCACTTTAGCTTGCATTGTGAAGCATGGTTTTTCTAGGTCCTTGAATTGCATTTTTACTTCCCATGCTCCCATTTTTGCAGTTCTGGTGGCTGCATTTCTTAAGGCAATAACTTCCATTTATAGTCCTATCTCTTGAATGGAAAGAACTGGCTAATATTTATGATCATTTGCACAGTATTTTTCATTCATAAGACTGGCAATACTATGCACATGAATTTAGTAAAAACATAAAGAAGAAATTAAATATGACCTATGAACCTACTTCTCAGAGGAAGAATTTCTACTGCTAAAAGTACCGTGCTCCATGAGTTGCCTTCTGCATGCAGGAAATACATTAAATGCCCGCTTTTATAGCTAATATTAGAAAATAAACATCTTTATGTCTCTAAGTATATAGGAAAACAGGTTAACTATTGTGTCCTATTTTTAATATTTTTTCGTCCCACTGTTGGCCACAGTCATCCATCTTTTTCTGTTAGATTCATTGATAAATGAATCAAGTAACTGCTTATTTGAATAAGAAAGATATACAAGAGCTTGATGTCAAAAACTTCTCAGTAAAATGCAGAAGCAGATTAATTAACAACTTAGCAGGAGTTGTAAGATATTAAAGCTCTATATATTGCAGTCAATGTATCTTCTATGGAAAAATTGACTTTCAATTTTTTATTCTTTATGATTGATAAATATTGAAGATTTATGTGCTGAACACTTATCTTTATGTTTTTTAAATGCTTTTTGTTCTCACCATCAATGAGTACAAGAGGGGTTCATTTTAGCTTGTCTATTTATGTATAGAATGTGTCTTGATCATGATCCCTGTCCTCAGTCATTTTCTCCTCCTCCCTTCCCCTTCCAAAACCAGCATCATTGTGTTAATGTGTTCCATTTTCACACATGACTATAAAGTATTTTGATTAGTTTCACCCTTCTATTCTCCCCACCTATCTCCTTTGAGTAGTAATAGGGGACAAGGGAGAAACAATTAGGTAGATAGGGATAGAAAATGATGATACTGATGAAATTTCACACTCACTGGTGCAGAAGGAAGGGATAAAAAAAAGCTAGCCATTGCAGATTCTGGGCTGCAGGTTGCTATGAAAACTACATCATCTGCTTTGATCACACACTATTTCAATTTCAATTCAATGGATTTTTGTAGTTTGTCTATTTTCTGCAGATACGATCTCTGTTGTGTTTGCTGAAGACCTGATCTAATTTGCTGGTCTTGTGTCTTTTGATGGTTATCATACTAGGACAATTAGTTATCTTAGAAGAAGTCTGAGATAAATGGGAAGTTTGGGAAAGGCATACTGGCTCGGTGGTCAGTTATGAGGACCTAAATCTTTTGCCTAAATTCAAATTCTTCTTCCTCATATGGCACTCTGGTGACCTAAGGAATAGTTCTTAAATAGTTCTGTTTGAAATTTTTAAAATTTTTTTAGTTCTATACATAATCTTTGTGCTTTCTTATGAAGACCATCATAATAATTTGATGCACGCATTTAAGTTATAATGAACAAGTCAGGGTAATCAGCGTTTTCATCTTTTCAAATGTTTATTTTTTTCCCTTTTTTTTCTTGCCTGTCCTGGGGCTTGAACTCAGAGCCTGGATACTGTTCTTGAGCTTTCTCAAGGCTAGCACTCTGCCACTTGAGCCACAGAACCACTTCCACCTTTTTCTGTGTATGTAGTATGGAGGAATTGAACCCAGGGTGTTTTGCATGCTAGCCAAGCACTTTACCACCAGGCCACACTCTCAGCCTCTATTTTTCTATGTTGGAGGTCCTACAGATTCTAAGCCCTAAAGACCTCATTGGAAAATGGTGTTTTTGTATGGTTATGACATTATATGTGATATTCTATTTATGTGTCTTGTACTTAAAGTCATGCAGATTGCAAACACTAACATGTTTAAACAACTTGAGAAAAAATAATAAATCTTGTTCCTCCATGTGGCAGCATTATGTCAGGTGCTTTGAATATACTGTGTTTGAAAGTTCATTAACACAAATTCTTTTTTTTTCTCCTATAATTCCTTGCAAAAGAATGTCCCTTTGCATGTGAACTGAGAAGTACTAGACTCTCCATTGTTCTTGAGTTAATCTTGACTGAGGGAGAAAACATGCCACACTTGTCAAATGCTGGTGGCTCACACCTGTAATCCTAGCTACTCAGAAAGTGGCTATATGAAGATCGAGGTTTGAAGCCAGCCTAGGCAGGAAAGTTCATGAGACTATCTCAATTCATCCCTAAAAGGCTAGAAATAGAGCAGCAATTCAAGATACACAGTCTTAGCCTTGAGGAAACATGCTCAGACCATGATTTCAAGCCACAGGTGCTCTGTCTCTGTCTCTGTCTCTGTCTCTGTCTCTGTCTCTCTCTCTCTCTCTCTCTCTCTCTCTCTCTCTCTCTCTCTCTCTCTCTCTCTCTCTCTCACACACACACACACACACACACACTCTCACACACTCACACATATATACCCCAAAACAAATTAAAATGCTGTACCCTGTAAATATGTACCTATACTATAAGTCAATTAAAAATGAAAACTTCTATGAAAAATCAGATATATACAAATGCTTATGTATATATAGGTATAGGTATGTATACTTATAGCATAATGGTTCTGCTTCAGTGACCATTGCTTGCAGGGGACAGCCACATTCCCCCAAGGCATTCCTCTTGCTTTACTTTCTTCTCCTGTTCACTGATAGTCACCTGAAGGAAGTGTGGAACTGTACAGATCTGAAGGTGATCCACGCTGCACCCATCCATAACTTCCAAGGCATTCCCTGGCCTCATCTTTACATCTGCCTTAAGTTTCCTTCAGTATGATGGTGGCTCACCCTAAATTTTTAAAACACCGGAGCTCCAGTAGTGAAAGCTGTCACAAGGGCTTTTCATAGCTACATTCCTTCACGGTCAGATTCTAAAGCAATTTCTGCTGTGGCAGGTTCATTAACAGCATGAGTGGCTGGTAGAAAGATAGTCACAGATCTGAACAGGCTCTTCTCTCTCTCTCTCTCTCTCTCTCTCTCTCTCTCTCTCTCTCTCTCTCTCTCTCTCTCTCTCTCTGTGTGTGTATGTGTGTGTGTGTGTGTGTGTGTGTGTGTGTGTGTGTGTGTGACTGAGGCCTAGAAAGTACTCTACCACTTGATCCATGCTCTAGCTCCTTTGGGTTTAGGTGTTTTTTTTTTTTTTTTTTTCCCTGAGCAAGCCTTAGATCTTGATTCTTTTCCCTTCATTTCTGCAGTAGCTGAGAATTCCTTAGGGTGGTGTTCTTTTCCTTAGAGAAAAAGTCTTTTACCAGCCTGGCATCCTGTAGGACTTGATTTGTTTGGTTACTATCATTGGTTATTGACGGATGCTGACAAGATGCTTTGAATGAGAATGCCTAGCTGTACATCCAGAGTTTCATAAATATCCAATGTCTACATATCTTCTGTCTGCTTCTTTCCCCTCCTACAATTCAGTTTACATTATATTTGATTCTACTTTTCTGGCATTATTGTCTTTTATTTCTTTGCCACTCTTTTATTTTATCAAAACAATTTCCTTTTGATTAACAAAACTGACAAAATTTTTACCTTGCAAACCAAGGCAAAACAATGACATGATTGTGGTCTGTAAATTGAAGAGTCTATCATCTGACTAAAAACCCAGAGGTAACTTTTGAAGCCTGAATTTAATCATTACCTGGAAAGACTTGATGTGCCAGACTTGGTGAATAGACAGAGTATTGCGGGCTTTGTAGGGAAGCCATTTTATAGTCCTACTGGCCAAATAAATTCTTAGGAATATTTTGCTCCTAATCTAGGGACTTCATTCTATTTTTTTCTTTTTCTGAGATTCAAGAACTTTTGCTGAGATCTCCTTGTGCAAATATGGCAATCTTCTCTCTCTCTCTCTCTCTCTCTCTCTCTCTCTCTCTCTCTCTCTCTCTCTCTCTCTCTCTCTCTCTCTCTCTCTCTCTCTCTCTCTCTCTCCCTCTCTCCCCCCCACCGCAGCCAGGCTGGTCCATAGTCAAGAATGACCAGATACTAGATCTTCAGGGAGAAATTCTTGGCAGGTTTTTCAAAAGGTCACATGATTGGTCATGATCATGAGACACATCTAGCTATGTAGGGATTCAGAGAATGAAGAGCTTGAAAATAACACAAATATTCCCGTTTTACTTCTCATGACAATCAAAATGAAGTTTATTGTTGGAGGGAAACTCATTATTTTAGCTATGATATGCAAAATTTGTTCATGTAAGAACAGGAGTGCAGGAAGACTACCTTTCTACCGAACTTGTTCTTGGTTATACCAAATAATTTGAAGAGAGCCAAAGCGACTCATTTCTCTTCCTTTCCCTAAGTTCAATGGCAAGTTTCTGCTCATTACATAAGGAGAATATCATCTTCATTTACATCCCAGGGAGATGACGTGTCAGATGGACAAAAATGAGCATTATAGTAGTCATCCTATAGCAGGCTCCAAACCAGTCAGTTACATGGTTGGTAGTACTGCAGTATCTTTCCACGTGCACACACAGAGATCAGTTTTATCTAACTCAGCCTCCTGCATCCACACTGCTTTCTTTCAGACATGAGTGTTCCAAGTGTGATGTTATCATTGTGACCCACACAGAACATCTTATTCAGCTGGCACTTCAGTGGTTCTTTAGATTCTCTCTCACCAAAATCACTAGCTTCCAGAATATTCTCTTGACTGAAGCTTCCAGTGACTTCAGTTATGATTGATGGACTGAGCTGTGTGGCATTTATTTATTCATTCTTTCATTTTCTAGTGCTTAGCACTACTGAAAATAGCATTTCAGTCATTGACTAAAATATGTTTAGGTAAAGATTTTCTTTTAAATCATGTATTTATTTTATTTTTTGCCAGTCCTGGGGCTTGAACTCAGGACCTTCGCACTATCCTTGGGCTTTCTCAAGGCTAGAGCTCTACCACTTGAGCCACAGTATCACTTCTGTTTTTTTCTATGTATGTGGTACCAAGGAATCAAACCCTGGTCTTTGTGCATGGTAGGCAAGCACTCTATCACTAGGCTAAACTCCCAGCCCATGTATTTGTTTTTTTTAAAGAAGACAGTCATAGATCCATTTCTGGGAAGCTGGTGAGGTCCACAGGCAATAGGGGGTGGAGAGTGCCTACATGTGGAGAGATTTGTCAGGTGTTGACCACTGTGTTCAATTAGTATCTGTCCATGGATCCCCATCTCATTGTATTTCTCTATGATATCTGTTTTAGGGCTTCCAGGGCAAATTGTGTTTGATGATGCCTGCAGCAACTAGAACTGACACATAAACTACTAGACTTGAAATAGGTTGGTTTAAAGTTGTCTTTAGAATCACTGCTGAGCATCAGAATGTCATCCTGAAAGGCAATTGGAGCATGTTTGCTTAGTGTAAAGCAGGGCAGGTAAGGACATTCTTCTCTTCCACCTGGCTTCAATTAAGACCAGCAGAGCACAGGCTGTCATGAATGGCCTAGAGCCTTGAGAGGATCCTCCTAGGAGCTGAGAAACACAGCTGCCATGCAACTGGAGGCCACTTTCCCAGAACACACCAGCTGACCCTCCTGACCTCTCAGGACACTGGACAGCTCCCTGGATCCCAGCCACCTCTGATGTCATTTTGACGCCAATAGGAGCTCACTTTCATTTCAAGGCAGGTGAAAATACAGCTAATTAACTACATGTAAAATTGCCTATATTTCTTAAACAGGAACACGAATTGGATGACTTGAAGCTGTTTCTGGAGCTATTTACTTGGTCTACTAATGTGCTTCTTGCTATTGTTTTAAAATCTGCTCCAAAGACTTTCCCTAACACTAAAGAGAAATACTCTCCCTAATAGAACCACTATTGTCTAATAAATACATGGAAAAATTCTCAACATTTCTTGTCATTAAGGAAATACAAATCAAAATGATATTGGGATTTCATCTCACTTTAGTCAGTATGGCTATCATCAAAAATGCCACCAATAAATGCTAATGAAGGATGCAGGAAAGCTTATTTCCCTTTTTCTCCTTCATAAAGTGATCTTAAAACTGTTATTGCATAAGAAACAACATAATTTAGAACATACGTGAAGAAGAAACAAAGGTAATTCATCAGAAAAAGAATAGTCCTTTCAAAAAATAATGCCCAACAGTGGACAGAGACAGGCACAAAAGCATCCTGGAATTTCATGTAAAATACAAAAGTGAAAAATGATAAGAATATAGTAAAGAAGAAAATCTAGAAATCTAGATGAACTGGTTATACTGATTTTTCTTCAATAACAGTCTTTGAACTCAGAGTCTAGTGTTTAGTCACCTTGCTTATTTATCTGGTACTTTACCACTTGAATCACAATTCTGGACCAGCATTTTCCTTTTTATTTTGGGGAAGAAGTTTCAAAGATTTTTTTTTCATCCCATCTGGCTGTAAGCTGCTATCCTTGGCTCTCAGTCTTCTGTATAGTTAGGATTACAGGTGAGAGCAAGCACTGCCTAGCTTGTTGATAACTCTTTAAATATAACTAAAGAAAATGATTCCTGAAAGACTGAATTTAGAATTTTATCAACATCATGCATTTCTATTTTATGACAGATGTTATTAATGAAATGGAGATGTTAACCATAGTTAAAAAGAAAATATATTCAGAAAAACTGACACAGAGAGCTGCTATCCCAAATACACAAAACTGTTGAAACTCAACAACAACAGTAATAAAACTGAAATAAAAAGAGGCAAAAGATTTGAAAAGTTTACAACTAGCTGTGTGGAAGGTGAGTATATGAAGCGACATTGGCTACCACTGGGCAAATGGAAATTAAACCAGAAGGAGATAGCATTACACACAAGATAGCATGAATGTGCAGCCACTGGATCTCTCACTTGAAGCTGATAGGAGTGGAATATGGGATAGCCTCTTTGGAAGGAAGTATGAAAATTTCCAATAACTGTAATCATATGCTTACCACATCATGCAGCAATCATACCTTTTGACCTGGACTAAAAGGAAATTAAAAAAAAAACAACTATGTCCACACTATAGGCTGGTCATGAATTTTTGCCCACCTTAAAAAATTATATACTTTAAAACATTAAGGAAAAAAATTGCTTTCTCACCCCATCTAGCATTCCACAGAAGCTCCCTATCCCTCTACTTCTTCATTCAGAAGCCCAGAGTGCATGCAGACCTTAAGACTCTAAAAGCCTAAAGGAGAATGAGAAAAGTGTAAGCTGTGTGGAGAAAGTTCTGGAACATAAAAGAAGTCTGAGCTTCTGCAATTGCAGAGTCACTTTGTGTACGCTTACTAATTTGTCAGTTCTGATTTAAAAATATGAAACACCAGCATTCACATTCTGTCGATGATGTAGGAACCTCATTGTTAGGCCTTCCTGCATGAAAAATTCCTCTGAACCATTGCAGGCTGAATATTTTGGCTCAACCCAATGATTTCTTTCAGTAAAAATGGTGATGTGAAAAGTGACAAAATTTTGCTTTAATTTAAAAGTGCATGATTTTGTTACTCAGCAAAGAAAAAGTTATGCAAATGTCTAGCGTACAGGGGAGACCCTACTTTCAGAATAGTGATATTCTCTCAACATTTCAGTTGCTCCTCTTTCCAAACAACCCAGAGATAAGAACAAAATAAAAGCTGAGAGTGTGGCCTAGTGGTAGAGTGCTTGCCTAGCATGCACAAAGCCCTGGGTTGGATTTCTCAGTACCACATACACAGAAAAAAGCAAGAAGTGGTGCTGTGGCTCAAGTGGTAGAGTGTTAGCCTTGAGAAGCTCAAGGACAGTGCCCAGGCCCTGAGTTCAAGCCCCAAGACGGACAAAAACTTAAAAAAGAACAAAATAAATAAAATAAAAATGATATTAAGTATCCTCAGCAGTGCCGCAGAACACAAAGAGATTCAAGCTATCAGTACTGAGACCCTCTGTGATTTGTGATTTGGTCCAGGAATTATACAGGATCTGATTGTTAAATCAGACTCACCCTGCCTGAGCTCCTGCCATCTAGCTCTGGGAATGACATCAGAGTTCAGACAATCAGAAGACTGGTATAAAGCCAGCAGCAGCCTGGAATAGAGAGCCTGGCTTCCTCTGTCTTCTCTTCCTGGGTCAGGTCCTATGTCTAGACTACAGGGAACAAAGAGTAATTTAGGTAAGGTAAGCATGGAAATCTCAAGGTGGGACTCAAGTATGAGCCTTACTTTCTGTCTCGTCTAACTTCCCTCATGACTTTGGCCCCACCTGACCATATTCTTCTTTGCAAATGATTATAAAGAGATACCTTGATTTCTGCACCTGGCCCTCTAATCTCACTGCATACTGTAGATTCTTGCCCTATCTTTCCTTGCTCTGCTGGAGACTCCCATACTATGTAGTAAATAGCATCTCCAGCATTCCACAGTCCAACTGTAACCATAGCAGCAAGTTTCATGCTGAGCTTTGGTAAAAAGATTTGCAATGCCACCAGATTCTCTCTGTCTCTCTGTCTCTGTCTCTGTCTGTCTGTCTGTCTGTCTGTCTGTCTGTCTCTCTCTCTCTCTCTTGTCTCTTTTCCTCTCCTCCTTCTTCTCTCCCTCCCTCTTTCTCTCCTGTTTTGTCTCTCTCTTGATCTCTCATCCTCTTTCTGTCTCCCTTCTCCCTCTCTCTTTTTACCTCCCTCCCTTCCTCTTCACCTCTCTTCTTCCCCTTCCTCTGCCCTCACTTTCTTCTTCTTTCTATTTCCTCTTTTTCTCTCTTTATCCCTCCTTCCTTTTCTCTCCTTATGTCTGTCTTCTTGCCCTCTCCCTCCCTCCTCTCTGTCCCTCTACTCTTTTCTACTTTCCATCTCCCTTTCTCACCCTTGCCCTTCTTCCATCCATCTATCTTCTTGTTGTTCTCTTCTGACCTTCTTCCCTTCTTCCTCCCTCTTTCTCTCTCCTCCCCTTCTTCCTTCTGTCCTTCCCTTCCTCCCTCTCACATACTTCTGTCACTCACAGACATACACATAGGCAAGAACATGCACATACACAAAGCAGGACAATAGAGTGGCAGTAGTGCCTACATTATGTTCAAATTAAGCTGCCCTCTGGTGGTCAGACTTTAGGTGGAGTAATAGACTGAATGGTATCAGGCTATGATTCATAAGGATGAGTGCTAACATGTACTTGATGGAGGGGAACATAGTTTGCTCCTGACAAGAAATTAGGAAAAAAGAAAAATATTTACTTATTACTTTATAAGCTAAACTTATTTCCAGGTCCTTTCCATTTCTTTATGAATGGATGAGCAAACTTTCATCACACACATGCGTGTGCACACACACACACACACACACACACACACCTCACAGTTTCTTGATTCATGAGGACTATAGCATTCAGAATTGCTAAGTGTTTCTAATAGGGATTTTCCAAATAGGTGGCCCATTTATTTTCATTGAAAGATTGGAAGGAAATGAAACACATATATAAGAATGGCACTTCGGTACCTGGTATATTGTATGCATGTTTATTTGTTTGTTTGAAATAGAAAAAGGACAGGGAAAAGGATGATTGGGTGGGGGTGGTAGGAGGTATATTAGGAGAAAAACATGGAAAAGGGTGTCATTGTTCAAGAAGTAATGTACCCACTACCTGACAAGTATTAGTGTAACCCCTGTATATATCACCCTGACAATAAAATACAATTATTAAAATAACAAAAAAAGAAATTAGGAAAAAGAAATTCCATGTTCCCACCTATGTTAAGATAGAGTTGAAATCAATGTCTAAATGTTATTTTCACCAATGTTTGATTGTACAAGCTCAGGGAAAAAAATTCACAGCAGAGAGAATAGAAAATTATACTCCATATTTCATGCCATGCTTTTGTGGTTTGATGGATGAAATAAGAATAGTAACTTTTATATCATGCAGTTGTTTTGAAGCCTAAATAAGACCCTGTGCTTACAGGATATAACACATAACTGATAACCACCAATCCTGCTACAGGTGTTTGTTGCCTTAGAATTTGAATGACAATTATTCTCCACCCTATTGAATGTGAGCTAGCTGGGACTAATGTCAATGAGAGGGGAATTGTGCCACTGCTCAACATTTTTTTATTTTTCTATTTACTTTTTTTTGTCTGTTCTGGAGACCGAACTCAGGGCCTGAGCACTGTCCCTGGGCTTTCTCAAGGCTAAAGCTTTACCACTTGAGCCATAGCACCACTTCTAGCCTTTTTTATGTATGTGGTACTGAGGAATCAAACCCTGGTCTTCATGTATGCTACTCAAACCCTGCTCTTCATGTATGCTAGGCAAGCACTCTACCACTAGGCCAAATCCTGGCCCCATGCTCACCACTTTTGCTTCCATCTGCCCTTGTTGTATGTGCCTTGTCTATGGAGACTCAGGATCCTTGATGAATGTGTCTTGTATGAGATGTGATGGACCACATGTCTCTCTCCTTTTGTGCTTCTACATGTGTGTCATTAGGGGAGGAAACCAATCCTGAGGCCCCAGGGAGTGGTTGTCTTGTGGCCAATATTTCACCTATCCACTCTGTGTGTGTTGGGGGGGGGGGTGGAATCTTGCTGTATCTGCTTCAAATACTTTTCTGCCATTTAATGTTTTTTGAGGTACAATGCACGTTTTATTGGTGAGCATGATGTCAGTGGGGTGAGTGTGATGTAGCTCGGTGGGCGGGGGTCCTCATGAGTGCAGGACTCACCACTTATCCAGAGGGCCGCGGTTTGGGATGTACTTGACTCCACAGCCGTCAGGGTTGAGGCGCTTCTCAGCTACCATGTCTTCAAACTCATCTGCATTAATCTTGGTAAAGCCCCACATGTCGGAGACGTGGATCTTCTGACGACCAGGGAACTTGAACTTGGCCCTGCGTAAGGCTTCAATCACATGTGCCTTATTCTGCAGCTTCCTGCAGATGAACATGATTATCTGGTCAATGTGAACCCTGGCCACAGTGGCCTGGGGCTTCCCAAAGGCACCCCGCATGCCTGTCAGTCCCAGCGCAGGACAACATCTTGTTGATGCGAATGACATGGAGTGGATGCAGTCACATTCGGGTATGAAAGCCTTCTTCACCACAACTTTTTACCATGTACTTGTTGGCACAAATACGGGCAGCCTCCAGGGCTTCAGAGGAGAGCTGCTCATATTCCTCTGACACCATGTGTCCACAAAGTGGGAACTCTTTCACTTTTGCCTTTTTCTGTCCCAGGTCAAAGAGGCGGATCTTGGCATCAGGGACACCTCGAAAAAGTGAGACTTTGGGTACGGCTTATTCTTACAGTACTGGTAACACGGGACTGGGCAGCGACCCAGGGCGACACCAGAATCTGCAATGTCGAGCCGGAGGAAAAACTTTTTTTTTTTTTTTTTTTTTTTTTTTTTTGCCAGTCCTGGGTTGAGCTCAGGCCTGAGCACTGTCCTTGGACTTTCTCAAGGCTAGAGCTCTGCCACTGGAGCCTCAGCACCACTTTCGGCCTTTTTTCCATGTATGTGGTACCGAGGAATCGAACCCGGTCTTTGTGCATGCTAGGCAGCACTCTACCACTAGGCCAAACTCCAGGCCCCTGCCATTTAATTTTTTAACGGAAAGAGGAAATGAACCCAGCCATAGACTGTATAATTCATATGCTCTCTGGAACTGGTACAGTTCACCAGTTCCATAGTCTGCCAGGCCATCTTTTAAAACTGTTAATTATTTTTAACTGTAGAGCTTAATTGTCCAGCATTGGGTAATACAGGCCATAGAAAGGAGACATTTCCATTGGAAATTTTTATAATAAATCATCTATGGCAACAGGACTTTGACTGGTCCAAGTGGTGAATTCTTCCTGTTTGCATTTCTTTGAGAATCTTACCTTAGCAAAAATTATAATTAAGAAACTTGTGGACAGGAGATCAATTTGAGAGAATTAATGGTGGGAATTATTAATGACATGCTGTCAACAGAATGTCTTGGCCTCTTAGTCAATGAGTATTCCATACAAAATGAGTGGAGAAGTCCAAGAAGCAGTCCAACAAACAAGACCTTTTTTTCTGATGGACTTGGAAACTCAAGGTAGAGAGCTGAGCACTATACATGGAAAATATGGAGAGGTAGAAAGCAGTGAGAGAACAGAGTGAGACAGGTCACACTTGCTTCCTTGCCATAGAGCTGTCCAACGAGATAAGACTCTGGAGAAGACTCTGCATCACTGATTGTGGCAAAGCAGACAGCCACCTATCACTAAGTGCCCCACATGGTTCTCACTACTTCCATTAGGACCCTACCAATTATTACCACTGTTATGCAAGTCAGACCCCCACAGCTCCTCTTCTACCTCCAGCAAAGAAGACAATGTCCCTGTAACGTTGTTGGTCTTTCTTGACTATTTCATTCTGATTGCCTTATCACTTTCTAGAAAGTTTGCTTGAGGAACGAATTGCAGAAATAGTAAGCAATGACCAATGGTTTTCCAGTTCTGGCTGATTCTGAATGGTCTTCTGTGACTTCACTATGGATGAAAACTTGGATAGAAGTCTGTAGGTTTTCAATTTGTTTTAACATGGGTAATGTATGTTTTGTCTTGGTTTTCCAGCCCTGGGGCTTGAACTCAGAGCCTGGGTATTGTAACTTAAGCTTTTTGTTTGTTTGCTTGTTTTTTTCTTCAAGGATGCTGCTCTACTACTTGAGACACAATTTGGCTATTTGCTGGCTAATGTTAAATGGAGACTTTCCTGCTCAGGCTGGCTTTGAACCCCAAACCTCAGATCATAGACACCTGAGTGACAATACAAGTATTATTATGTGAGCATAAGAGGGGGGTAAGGAGAATACAATTCTACTTTTTTTTCCTGCCTTAAAAATCTGTCATTGAAGTTTCTTTACCAGACTCATTCTATGAAGCCAGTATAACCCTCATCCCCAAACCAGACAGAGATTCATCAAAGAAAGAGAACTATAGACCTATTTCTTTGATGAACATCGATGCAAAACTTCTCAACAAATACGGGCCAACCGTCTACAACAACTCATCAAGTATTATACTTAATGGAGAAAAGCTAAAGCCATTCCCTATAAAATCAGGAACAAGACAAGGATGCCCACTTTCTACATTCCTCTAACATAGTATTAGAATTCCTAGCCAGTGCAATAAGGCAAGAAGCAAGCATAAAGGGGATCCAAATAGGGAAAGAGGAAGTAAAATTTTCCTCTTTGCAGATGACATGATCCTGTATTTAAAGAATCCTATAGACTCTACTGCCAAGCTCCTTAAGTTGATTCAAAACCTTGGAAGGGTAGCAGGGTATAAAATTAACCCTCAAACACCAACTGCCTTCCTCTATGGCAACAGTGAGAGGAATGAGGCAACAATCAGGAAAGCAACTCCTTTTGCAATAGACTCAAAGAAAATAAAGTACCTAGGAATTACCTTAACTAAGAATGTAAAGTACCTTTTGATGAAAACTTTAAAACCCTGAAAAAGGAAATTAAAGCAGAACTGAGGAAATGGAAAAACCTTCCATGCTCCTGGATTGGAAGAATCAATATCGTGAAAATGACAATCTTGCCAAGGGCTATCTACAAATTCAACACAATACCCACCAATATTCGAATGTCATTCTTTAAAGAAATAGAAGAGGCAATCAAAAATTTCATATGGAATAATAGAAGACCCCGTATAGCAAAAACACTTCTTAGCAGAAAGAACAGCGCAGGAGGAATTTCAATGCCAAACTTTAGAGTCCATTACAGATCTAGAGTGACCAAAACAGCTTGGTACTGGCAGAAGAACAGGCCTGAAGACCAATGGAATAGAACTGAAGACCCAGATATTAAACCACAGACCTATGGCCACCTAATCTTTGACAAGGGAGCCAAAAAAATAGAATGGAAGAAAGATAGCCTCTTCAACAAGTGGTGCTGGCAGAACTGGTTAAGCACCTGCAGAAAACTAAAGTTGGATCCTTCTTTGTCACCCTGCACTAGAATTAACTCCAAATGGATCAAAGACCTGGAGGTAAAAGCCGACACTCAAAACTTTACAAGAAGGAATAGGAGATACACTAGACTTCCTTGTCAGAGGTTGAAACTTTCTTAATAAGGACCAAGAATCACAACAAATCAGAGAAAGGCTGGATAAGTGGGACTGCATTAAACTGCAGAGCTTTTGTATGGCAAAGGACATAGCTAGTAAACTAATTATGAAGCCTACAGAGTGGGAGAAGATCTTCACCAACCAAACAACGGACAAAGGCCTCCTATCTAAAATATATCAACAGCTCAAAAAATTGGATCACTCCAAAACTAATCTCGAAAGTAACAACCATCCCATTAAAAGATGGGCCAAAGACTTAAAGAGAGTCTTCTCTGAAGAAGAAACAAAAATGGCCTATAGACACATGAAGAAATGCTCAACATCTCTGGTCATAAAAGAAATGCAAATCAAAACAACTCTAAGATTTCACCTCACTCCAGTTAGAATGTCCAGGACCAAGAAAACTAATAACAATAGTTGCTGGAGGGCATATGGCCAGGAGGGATCACTACTACACTGTTGGTGGGAGTGCAAACTCGTTCAACCACTATGGAAAGCAGTATGGCAGTGCCTCAAAAGACTAAACATACAGCTCCCTATGACCCAGCAATTCCACTACTTGGCATTTACCCAACCATCCAGAAACAAAGACATACTAAATCCACCAGCACAACAATGTTCATTGCAGCACTATTTACCATAGCAACCATGGAACCAACCTAGATGTCCCTCAGTTGATGAGTGGATCAACAAGATGTGGTATTTGTACACAATGGAATTCTATGTTGTTGTCAGAAAGAACGACATTGCTCCATTTGTTAGGAAATGGAAAGACTTAGAAAAGATCATTTTAAGTGAAGTAAGCCAGACTCAAAGAAACATAGGCTCAATGGTTTCCCTCATTCATCACAATCAGTAAAAACCTTGGGCTCTACTAGCAGAGATTTGCAATAGAGCAAAACCTTGATACAAAAGGCCATATAGTAGGTCGCTAAATGAAAGGATCTCTAGGATATAGAAACGTAAGCCATATAATGAATGATTGTTCTTCTTAAGGTACTATGTTATCTCTCATCTCTTTTGCTGCTGTCCCTTGGTTATCTCATATTGTTACAGTATCTCACTTTGCTACCTGATATATCGGATATATTTGTATTTGGTTATTGGAAATTGGATAGGGAATGGGGGAAAACAAGATGAGGGGTGGGGGTGGGGGTGGGGGGAGGGAAATGGGGACCAAGACATGTGAAAGGTATCAATGTATGGGAATTAATGCACCTTCTATCTGGCAAATATCTTGTAACCCTTCTATTAATTACAATAAAAATATATGAAAAAAATCTGTCATTGTCTTTCACAGAATTTGTTTTTCACCAAAAGCTTGCAGCCTTTTTCTCTTTATTTTTAGACCTCTGATATTGCCCCTGATTTAAGATATGTCTAGGTATATGACTCATTTCAACATTCTACTTTAAAAAAATCCCTTTTGACATTAAGGCACACTTATTATATTTTCTCCTCCTCATCCTCTTCCTCCTCCTCTTCCTCCCTCTTTTTTTCTTTTATTCCTTTTCTCGTTATTGCTGTCATTTGAACTCAGGGCCATGTACTTGATAAGTAAGTGCTTTAACATTTGAGCTATTTCCACAGCTCTCTTTGCTTTAGTTATATTTTGGATATGATCTTAATTTTGTGTGGCCTAGTTTGGGACTGTGACTTCTTTATTTATAACTCCTTGGTAGCTGAGAATAAATATATGCCATAATGATCATCTTATGCTTTGAGACAGGGTCTCATTAATCTTTTGCTTGACACAGGTTGGATTATAAATCATGATCTTCCCTTCTCTACTTCCTAAGTAACTGAGATTGCATTATGATGCACCATGTCCAGTTAGCTTACATTTCTTTAGCAATTCTTTTCTACTTTGTTACTTTTTCCCCTTATGCCATGCCCTCTCATTTTGGAGTTCCCTTGAAATGTGTAGCATGTCCATTATATCAGTGAATTGAGCCCCAAATTCAACCAGTGGCTGTTGCTTTCCATCACAGTTCTAAATCATTATTTTACCTTTCTTCTGTGTTCATTCAAGTGTCAATTTTTCTAGTTCCAGGAATCATATTAAAATAGCAATAATTCTGTCTTGCTTTCAAGGTTCTAGTATTTTAGAACTATAAATGTAGTTCTGGAATGTCTAGCAAAGTCTTTATTGGTTATGTACTTACCCTATAATTTGAATCTCCTTGAGGATGATAACTTTTTGTAGTTGTATGGTTTTCTGGATCTGCTTCTTTCTTCTTGGCTTATCCAGTCTAGCTTGCTTTCTAGAGTCAGTGGCTTTCCTCAAGTGATTAGGCATGCCTCTTCTATGTAAATACACAGAGGGGTATGACTCCACCAGTATCCTTGCTGTTGGAGAGGATCCTCAGCAGGATCTTTCTATACAAACTTGGTATCACTTCACACAGGGTTTTCAGTTCTTATTCTTCCCTTAGGGGGCCCCAGGGTTCTAGCATCCTAGCTCCATGTGTAGAGGCTCACAGTTTAGAGGCCTTAGTTTCATTGTTCTCCAAGCTGACTAGAATTCTGTCCCAGCTGGTGGTTTGAAAGCTGTCTCTGTTGGAAAGGGGAGAGAACATTTCCTCAGAGACAGGATTAAGCAATTTCATTCTCACGTGTTCTTTCTAGGAATAGTTGAGCAGAACATATAGGTCCTTTTATCATGGCTGTAGTACAACTTACAAATCCCCAATGTTATTTAGAAAAAATAGTGAGACATAGGTGTGTGAGAGAAAGGCTCCCAGATTATCAATTCTTATCTATTTGTTTGTTTGGTTTTTTTTTTGTCAGTCATAGGGCTTGAACTCCGGCTGAGCTTTTTCCACTGAAGGCCAGTGCTCTACACAATGAGTCGCAGCTCCACTTCCAGTTTTCTGGGGGGTGAACTGGTGATAAGAGTGTCATGGACTTTCCTGCCCAGGGTGGCTTCAAAGTGTGACCCTCAGTTCTCAGCCTCCGAAGTAGCTAGAATTACAGATATGAACCACTGGTGACCTTCAGCATAAATTCTCATAATGAACCAGGTCTGACTGGATGGGTTAGAAATCAAGACTCAACTCCAGTTCTGGAGATGGGATGAGTGGCCTTTGGTTGGTTCCACAATACTGGACCACCATATTTTCAATCTATTATCACATGGGGGAGAAAGAGAGAAAGAGAAAGGAGGAGAGACAGAGACACACAAGGAGACAGAGAAATGGAGAGAGAACAAGAGAAAAGGGAAAGATTCCTATTTGCTCATTTCAGCCCAGTCATCTCCCAAAGGCAATACATTTGAGTTTAGGGCTCTGATATATGGCTTTGGATGATGGGGGAGTGTGCACTTTACACCCATCACACTGGTACTAACCAGCCATTCACCCTGCATAGTGAAGAATGTTCTACAGAGTCAGAAGATAGCACCACCAGATGCAGGGAAGAGGGCTATCAGGCATGATGCTGGCACACCGTTGATGCTGCTTTATTCTAGAGATCCTGGCACTTCCCTTGCTTGGGTTCACTTTGGGACAATAGTCAGGAAACCTCATCTGTCATTTGCTGCAGGACACAAGTCCTGGGAGGAGCATTTATGCCTGCTAAAGCTCTGCAAGGGCATTTGGTTTCCTGTGCGAGCCAGCCCTGGGTACTAGTCATGTTGCATTGGGATCCTTTTAGTTTCCAAATTGCTTCTTCTCTTTGGATTCTCTGTACTGTTCTCTGTACTTTTTATCATTTTTTTCTCCCATAAATCTTCTTTTTTCATAAGCTACTATCTGGAGAAAGACATTCATTTAATAATTAAATTCTCCTCTGTGGTACTCTGTCTATTTGTTGCCTTGGAAATCTGACTATACTAATTCCCCTCCAAAGAAAACATAATTAGTAGTTCTGAATTTCTTTTAATTATGAGAGATCTGTTTTTTTTAAATAAAAAGGCCACACAGGAAAGAATGTGATGTTTAGGGAGAGAGAGGGGATGAACTTGAATGATTTATTCCCACCTGGCAGGAATGGGGGTAACACTCACATCGCATGTGTCTGCTCTGTGACAGGCACTTCATAGACACCATCTTCATTTTTGGTCACAGCCTTCTGTGAAGAATCTGTTATCAATTCATTTTCTAGATGAAAAAACATGATCATAAAAAAACCAAAGAATTAGTATATAAAGGAACCAGGACTTAAACCCAGGTGTGTGACTTCCAAACACTCTCATTTCTGTTTATCATTGTCAAAGATACAGGAATGCAAGACTTTGTGATGCTACATAAAATTTAAGGTCAGTAGCACATGTGAGTGAAGGGACGCTGTGGGCTGAGCAGAGAGTGAAAACCTTAGCCTCTGTCTTCCACATCATTTCTTACAGATGACCTCTGGGAAAACTGACTGACAATGAACATAAAAGTAACTCCTCTGTATTACATATGGAGAAGCAAGGCCCTAACATATTTCATTAATAATTTTCTCTACATCATACCCACCAGTGAGAGAGGCTATTTAACTGGCCAGTACTTGAGTTCATGGATGTTTGCCTTGAAAAGCTATCATTCCTTCCATTCTACCCAGCCATGTGGTTGATCCTTAGAAGATCAGGCTTATTCCACCAAGAGGGCTGAAGTTTAGTTAGAGGAAACAGGGCTGGACCCACCCCCTCAGCAGGCTCTTATCACCTGGGAAGATATAGGAAAGCAAGAGTTCTTTAAATCACCATTGGGGATGCAAAGACCTGATATAAAGTTATAGCCTTTGGGAGCAAATGCTCCTCACGTGGGCTGGTGGGAGTTTGGCCTTATTGCAGCAATCTTTTTTTTTTTTTTTTTTTGCCAGTCCTGTGGCTTGAGCTCAGGGCCTGAACGTTGTCCTTGGGCTTTCTCAAGGCTAGCACTCTACCACTTGAGCCACAGCACCACTTCCGGCTCTTTCTATATATGTGGAGTGCTGAGGAATCGAACCCTAGTCTTCGTGCATGCTAGGCAAGCACTCTTACCACTAGGCCAAACTCCCAGCCCCTATTGCAGCAATCTTAAACATGTAGGCAATCCATTTCTGTTCAGGCCCTGAGTCATTGACTTGCACAAAGCAGAGGTCATCAGATATCTCTTTTAGAAGGACTCAGCTAAAGAAGAAAATAGGCTGCACAGTAAAGTTTTGAAATAACTACTTAAGCTCAAGGAGTGCTTGCTGTTGGCAAACCTGAGAGAGATATTTGGTCCAAGCAGTCTCTTCCTTCCCCTCTTCCAGGAGGAGCTGGCATCCTCTTGCAATCTACTTCCAGTCCTGCCTTCTGTCTCTGACTACTTCCTGGTCATTTCCCTTGTTTGTCTTGTCTCTCCCTGAGCTATTCATCAGACCTTGTTTGGTTCATTCCATCTGTCCCTTGCCTGCTGCCTGTGGCCTCTGGACAAATTCCCATTTCTCTGATCTCAGCCAGCCCCATGATTCATTGTGGGGAACTTAGAGAATTGTTCGGATATTTTTTGTATGTTTGTTTTTATCTTTGTTTCTGTTGAGTGTACAAGAATGTGCGTCTGCACAAATGTATTATTTTCTACAAATTTAGGCAATTAGAAAACAGTGGAGTGACGATCCTGGGATTAGTACTAACGTATTCATTTGTTAGGGTAGAAGGACTGCATCTTGAGGCACAGAGAAGGTGCAGACTGGATGTCCAAGAGCCAAGATCTAATTATAGTCCCTCTGCTTCCCTGGTGATGGCTGAGTACACTTGACTTCTCTGTGCTCTGGATGCTTTTTTTTTGTTTTTGGCAGAGCCAAGGAAGCCTACGGGTTTCATCCAGCAGCCATGAGGGCTCAAGCATTATGTCTGAGATCTGTATGCATTGTAGTTAGCATGTCAGGTGTCTTTCTCTTTGTCAAGCTCCTGAACTCTGCTCTTGGGTCACTGAGCAGTCAGGACATGACAGCTCTCCACCCAGTTCCCTTTGTTGGAGATGCTGACTAAACACACACACACACACACACACACACACACACACACACACACACACACACACACACACTTCCCTTTTCCTAAGCCACCACCACAGCAAATTGATTAGGATCCAAAGTTGTCATGTGATCTGGAAGCTTCATCTGCAGTTATAGATTTCTCCAACATCAGGTACTGAACCTCAGGGCTTATTCTGCATTCCTTGAATGAGTTCTCCTGATTATGGACTCACAGAGTTGACCAGGACTTTATTTAGATCCTATTTCATGGATTTATATATGAGCAGCTAGTCTTGCTCTCCAGGCTCAGTATAGAAACCTCTGGCCATGTTTCATCTTTTCAAAATGTGTTCTGTGGCCTTCTGTCTGTGCTATGTGCCTCTAGGTTTCTCCTTTCTCCATCCCCTCAGCATTAGACATGTTTTTTCATCCTTTGCAATGACTCTCTTTCCCAGCTCCCTATGTAGGAGGAAGCTGTAATCTCATGATAACTGAAATATATACCATAGATCCTTGATATTCATAGATCTATGGTGCTAAGAATACCACCATTGGGGAAAGTCTTTATTGATTCAAATATTATCCCGTTTCTACTAAAGATATTCAGCTTTTTGACAAATCTCAAATTTTTCTATCACTTACATTAAATACAATCATTTGTATCTTGTTTTCAGGGCACAATTTGCTTTTTGAGGAGAGACACATAGGCTCCATGGCATCCCTCATTTGTAATAATTAGTACACATCTGGGATTCTCCTAGTAGATGATCACAATATTTCAACGCCTATGTACATATGGTCATACAGGATGACACTAAACAAAATGAACTCTAGTGTAATGAAACAAGAGGTTTATCTTTGTGATTGCTGCTCTTAATGTACTATGTAAAGTTACTTCTTTTCTCTTTTTATTTCATGAAGTTACTGTATCTGAATTTGTACACTGATATACCATATATACACTTATTTGTTTATTTGAAATAGGGAAGGAAAGGGAAAAACAAGATGACTGGGAGGGAGTGAGGGGAGGGAAAGGGGAAAAATCTGAGAAGGGGTATCAAGGGGTATTACTTTCGAGAAGTAATATACCTACTACTTGAGGAATGAATGTAATTGTAACTCCTCTATATATTATTCAGACAATAAAACACAATACAAAAAGGAACATAAAGTAGATCACAAAGTAACTTATACACAACTGTGAGCAGGTGTGATAGAGTTTTTTCAAAGCTACTGAGCCACATGATGAATGGAGGAAGTAAACAAAATATGATTGAAATTTTAGCAATTGGGACAATGCCTGTTTAAAACCACATGGACTAATTCTACAAGGGAGATGGGCTTACTGTTATTAAAAATAAAGGCATTGGGGAAGGGTCATTATCTCACACCAAAAACAGGGTGGCACAAGGAGCTCAGGGCCTCCATACAGAAGACAACCAAGCCCATTTTCTGTGTCAAAGGAGAAGACATAGTAAACAAACAGTGGCACCCGTTCCCCTTCTATGGGGATCTCACTGGTCCCCCAAAGGATTTGACTTGTGTAGAGAAAGGAGGGCCTTTGCAAACATCAACAGGACTGAGGGAAGTCATAAGAAGTGGATCTTAATCCTACAGGACAGGTGTCCCTGTAAGAAGGGAGACCAGTAGTGCAGGTACATGGAGTCAAGTTCACAAACAGAACACCTGGAGCGGACATCACCCGCAAGACCATGATAAAGGCTTATGAAATAAAAAAAAACAAACAAATAAAGACAAGCACTATGAATCACTGTACGTATACCAGAACCATCAACTCTCAGCTTCTAGAGGGTGAGAAATGAATTTCTGTTGTTTTAAACATCTGACCACTGGTGTTCTGTCATGACAGAATCAGCAGGAAAATATAACTTACTAGTTTCTACAATAGAACCCTAATAGATAGTGTTCTTCTTTTTCCTCTTTTTTTTTGTCGGTCATGGGGCTTGAACTCTGGGCCTGAGCATTGTCCCTGAGCTCTTCAGCTCAAGGCTAATGCTCTACCACTTGAGCCACAGGACCACTTCTGGTTTTCTGGTTGTTTATTGGATATAAGTGTCTCATGGACTTTCCTGCCCCGCCTGGCTTTGAACCATGATCCTCAGATCTCAGCCTCCTGAGTAGCTAGGATTACAGGTAAGAGCCACCAGAGGTATTACTCTTATAGATAGGTTTTCTTATGAACAGTAGATCCTAAGTATTTGAGGCATGGTTGAAATGATGGACATGTAGACAAAGATTGATTTACTAGCTGGGTGCCCATGGCTCACACCTCTAATACTAGCTACTCAAGAATATGAAATCTGAAGACTGTGATTTGAAGTCATCCCAGGCAGGAAAAACTTTGAGAGTTTTATCTCCAATTAACCACCAAAAAGCTGGAAATGGATCTGTGGTTCAAGTGGTAGAACACTGGCTTTTGAGGGAAAAATCTAAAGGACCAGAGTTCAAGACCTCCTGTTGACACATAAATACATTGAAAGAGTAAATTACTTGGATATTAGTTATTGTTCAGAGCAGGGGAAAAATCCTCTTCAATGTGCTCACTCAAAAAGAAAATGTGTGTACTCATTCTAATTAGCACACTAACTGACACATGATGGTTAATCAATAGCGTTCAACTTAATTGGAACCCAACCTTTCTTCTTAGTTGTACTTATTTTTCTAGAAACTAACTCTGGCTCTGATTTAAGGCAATAAAGTTAAGAAGTATTTTGTTCAGGTTATTTGACTGAGAAGACGTCCCAAGTGAAAGCCCCAGATTACCTTTTGTGGAGAACTAATGTTAATGAGAATCAGACCCTCTAAGATAGATCCAGGAAGCAAATGTCACAGCTCTGGTGAGGGTGCTGCCCACATCAGCAGCGCCTGAACTGACAATTCTCCATGAAGAAACTGGACAATGTCTGCCTAGCCTGGATAAGAAGTGAGGGCTTGAAGCAGCACTGGACATGAGCCCCAACTTTTCCTTGTCTTTCAGTGGATGCCTCTTGCTGAAAGTATTAATTCTCCAAAATGGGGCCTGTAATTCTAGCTACTCAGAAGTTTGAGACCTGAGGATCACTGTTCAAAGTCAGCTTGGGCAGTAAAGTTCATGAGAATCCTATCATCAATATATTACCTCCCCCGCAAAAGAAAAAGCTGAAAGTGGAGCTGTGGCTCAAATGATAGAGCAGTAGCCTTGAGCAAAAGAAGCTCAGGGACAGCACCTAGGTCCTTAGTTCAAGCCTTAGGGCTGGCAGAAAAAAAAAAGTGGAATAAAATGAAGACAATGCTCTGCTACATACATCTTTATATTTGCTGTATTTTAGTAAAGCTGACACTAAATATTTTGGCTTAGATTGAAGAGAATGATGAACATGAAACAAACTGTTGATACTTACCTTTAAAGTTAGGCTATTTGTAGAAGGTACAAGAAAGATCCTGGGCTTTGGAGCAAGGCTATGCTCCAACCTAAATTAGAGTGCAGTGTCTTCCAGTGTTTCCCCTCTCAGTCAGTTACGAAACTACAGACACTCAACTTTTATATCTATAATACAGAGCTATGCTTGACATTGTTGTATACCTCTGCATTCCCAGTGTTTGGAGACTGAGGCTGGAAGACTGCAAATTCAAGGCTTGCCAGGGCCTATGTAGCAAAATGCTATTTGGAAAATTTAGAGGAAAGCAAACAAAGAACAAAGACTCACAACAAGACAGAAATAGACTTGGTTTCCAGCAAGCAAGGTAAATTGAGCTATATGTAAAAGTCTTTTCTGTTCAGAACACATGAAACTGCTGGATAAAACATAACAACAAGATCAAAAACAACGTTCATAGCTGAGATCAAGAGAAAAAGAGGTGCAGAGGAGCCAGAATGAAGAAAGGCTTTGAAATGAGAGTTGAGAGCTGAGGATCCGGGTACTGTTACCTTGAGAAAAAGAGGAAGGAGTGGAGACTAGGGATACTGAGCCTGAGAGGCTGCAAGATAAGACATCCTCACATACAGATCCTAGGGCTCATGGTGGCTGCCTTAGTGAGAGGTGTCGATGAAAGCCTCAATTATACCCAATGGAGATGGAAAGTAAAATAGGAATCTAAAATGTATAATCACAGAATGATAGGTGTGTATATTAATATTTCTATACATACATATGTATGTATGTGTCTATAACATATATTATACACACATAGCTCAATCTTGGGAATTTACAAAAAGTCACAGTAAAACATTATTCTTTATTATTGAGGGTAGGTAAACATGTATAAAATATATTTTATAATTTCTCAGTATAATTATTTTATTTATCTTATATAATTATTTTATTTTGTTAATTTAAGTAGTTTATTTTTTTCTTTTTTGCCTCAGCCTCTAGAGCAAGAATTTAAATATTTTACCACAAACATGGCTGATAATTCTTTTATAATGAAAAAAGGTAAAGAAAGAATAAATGATCAAATGGAAAAGGCCAAGGGAGAAAATAGAATACTCCAAAGTCAAGATGGTAAAATCTGAACATTTTGAAAATGTAGATGGCCTTATTCTGTGTTTTCCTTTAAGTTTAAGTATTTCATGCTGAAAGAAAAAAGCAACTAGAGATTGCACTACCCATTTAAACTAATTATTGTTATCATTAGTACTGTATGTATAATTAGCATCATATAGCGACATATACATGTCTATATGCACATAGACATAGATGTCTACATACATGGCTATATATGTCTACATAGACACGTATTCACATATGTATGTTCTATTTGCACATATCTATATTGAATATTCTGACTGCATTCACTCATCCTTCCTCTCCATTCTTCTGCTATGAAGTTTGTCCAGCACCTAGTAAGTGCTATTTCTGGATAATTTCAAATGGAAAAACAATCCCTGAGACAAAAGCTCTATCTCTAACAGCTCTTTTTTTTTGTTTTTTTGTTTTTGTGGTTTTGCGACAGTATCTCAGAATTTTTTTGCCCGGGCTAAATTAGAACCTCTAATTCTTTTGCATCCATTTCTTAAGTAGCTGGGATTATAGATATAAGCTACTGCACAAAGGTGAATTACACTTTTGGGAAGTGTTAAGAGGAGTCTCTCACTTTATTCAAATATGTGAGCTCTTGCTCCAGATAACAAAGACAAGAGGCCTAATATTTTACAGATGTGCCAACTCTAAAATTCTATGAATGTCATTCCCAACTTTATTGATTGGTTTCCTGTCCTTCCTAAATTAACTTCTCAAGAGTTAGCTTTCTAAATCAAAACAACGCTAAGATTCCACCTCACTCCAGTTGGAATGGCCAGGATCAGGACAACTAATAACAACAGATGCTGGAGGGGATGTGGCCAGAAGGGATCACTACTACACTGTTGGTGGGAGTGCCATCTCGTTCAACCACTATGGAAAGCAGTATGGCAATGCCTCAAAAGGCTAAACATAGAGCTTCCCTATGACCCAGCAATTCCACTACTTGGCATTTACCCAACCATCCAGAAACCAGGGCATACTAAATCCACTAGCACAACCATGTTCATTGCAGCACTATTCACCATAGATGTCCCTCAGTTGATGAATGGATCAACAAGATGTGGTATTTGTACACAATGGAATTCTATGCTGCTGTCAAAAAAAACAACATCACCCCATTTGTTAGGAAATGGAAGACATAGAAAAAATCATATTAAGTGAAGTAAGCCAGACTCAAAGGAACTTAGGCTCAATGGTTTCCCTCATTCATCATAATCAGTAGAAACCTTGGGCTCTACTAGCAGAGATTTGCAATAGAGCAAAACCTTGATACATAAGGCCATATAGTATGAAGCTAATTGAATGGACCTCTAGGATATTGAAACAAAAGCCATATAATGAATGATTGTTGTCCTTAATGTGCTATGTTATCTCTCATCTCTTTTGCTGTCCCTTGGTTATCTCATATTGTTACAGTATCTGACTTTGTTATCTGATATATTGGATGTATTTGTATTTGGTTACTTGAAATTGCACAGGGAAGGGGGGAAAACCAAGATGGGGGGGTGGGAGGGTAATGGGTACCAAGACATGTGAAAGGGTATCAATGTATGTGAATTAATGCACCTTCTATCTGGCAAATATCATGTAACCCTTTTATTAATTACAATAAAAATATTAAAAAAAGAGTTAGCTTTCTGACTCCTTTTTGCTCCTAGGCCTGTGAAATCTACTTGTAACAATCTAAAATCCATCTGCAAAGGAGACTAATAAAGCAAAATGTATCAAAGTCATACCCAAGGACTATAGGCTATATTAATTTGCAGTTTCCATTCATACCAATGAAATTAGTAGGTTAAAATGTAATGAAATGAGCAAAGAGCAGACATCAAAAATTGCACAAACAATTCTTATGGGAAAAGTAAAAGTAAAAATGCACATCACATGGAAATACTAATATAGATTTATGGTTACCAGAGAACTTTTGTTATGAGAGTCATGTTTATAAAATTAAAAGGTACAGATGTACCATACCTGTTTCTGAATCCTATGATAGTGGAGTTGTAAACTTCCAGTCCTTTTCTGGTGATTTATTGCTCCAGGGACTTTCTGCTGGTTCCCCAGACAGCTTATTAACAACGACATCTGTCATTTACATTACATATTACCAAAACAAAACCTTTGTTTTTAGGAGATCCAAATACCATACTAAAATTGGTAATGATTTATCTAAAAATGAAACTGTCTCCAGAAAAATCAATCAATAATAAAATGCATCAACAATTATTCCTTCTATGATTATGATGTGGGCAAGATATAAGCTCTGAAATGTCTGAAGACTCTGAGAAGACTTACCTCATGGTATATTTCACAAAATAATTAGATCTTAAAGTTGGAGTCCAGAGGAATTGAAATGGATTTATATGTTTGCATATCTTTAGTTTTGTACCTGTGTATTAATTCGTTTGAGTGGCCATAACAAAATGAAACAGATTAGGCTGTTTACATTGTTTTGGCACAGTTCTGAGGCCAGAAGCCTGAGATCAAGGTGTTGGCAGCTCAGGTTTGTTTTTCTTTGGCTTTTAAATGGCCAAAAGCACACTGCATCTTCATACATTCATCTCAGTGTGTACCTCTGTCCTAATCTCTTTCAGTTAAGGACACAGTCACATTGTACTACGATGTATTCAGTTGACTGCTTTTTAAGTTAGCATCTTCTTAAAGATGCAACCTCTAAATATGCTCATAGTTTGACTTACAGTGTGTTGCAACTTCAACTTGTAAATTATGGGAAGATAAAATTGTTCCATAGTTATCCATAATCAACCAATCAATCAATTTACTATCTATATTAGTCATATATATACATATCCACTAATATACCTATTTATCATCTATATTTATCATACATACTCATAAATAAATATAATATCTATCATCTACCTTTACCTTTCTCTAGCTACCTATCTTATAATATTTACCTCTGGGTAGCAGTCATCTGACTACTAATAGGTAGATATCTATTAATAGATTTTTGTATCTATCATCTCTATCTCTATATATATGTCATTTTTTTTACCAGTCCTGGACTTAAGCTCAGGGGCAGAGGACTGTCCTTGGATTTTTCTCAAGGCTAGAACTCTACCACTTGAGCCTCAGCACCACTGCTGGCTTTTCGTAAGTATATGGTACCAAGGAATCGAACCCGGGTCTTCGTGCATGCTAGGCAAGCACTCTACCACTAGGCCAAACTCCCGGCTCACATATGTCATTTTTAACTCTACGAATAATCTATTTATTCATCTACTTAACTTCTTCTTAAGCTTTTATGTCTCTATATATCATTGTGCAACTATCTATCTTCCAACCTCTTTATATATATATGTATATATGAGTTTGTATGCACAAGCATATACATATATATATATATTTTTAACTGATCAATATTTTACACAGTACTAGGCCTTCAATTCAGGTCCTGGGAAGTGTCCGTTAGCTTCTTCATTCAGAGCCATTTAAGCTACAGCTTCATTTCTGGTTGTTTAGTGGTTAATTGGGAATAAGTCTCTGAAGGAGTCAATTTCATTTTCAGACTACCTTTGAACTGTTATCTTCAGAACTCAGCCCCCTTAGTAGCTGTAGTTACCAGTGTGAGGCACCTGTGCCCAGATAAAATTGTCCTTTTACTTTTCTTTTTCCTCCCTCCCTCCCCTTCTCCCTCCCCCCCTTCCATCCTTCTTTTTTTGGTGCAAGTCCTGGGGCTTGAACTCAGGGCATGGTGAGTTCTATCCCTGAGCTTTTTTTGCTCAAGGATAACACTATCGCTTGAGCCACTGCTCTACTTCCAGTGATTTTGCTGGTTAAATGGAGATAAGAGTACCGAGTATATAGTATATATGCTTATTTGAACTTAGAAAGGGAAGAGGAACAGCAAAATTAGTGCTGCAAAGGGCAAAGGGTAGAAAAATGCAACAGTAATACTCACAAGACAATATGTTGGAAATGAAGTTTACAACTTGGTAGGAGAAAGTGGGGTTAGAAGGATGGAATGCGGGAGAAACTCGGGGAGGGGGTAACAATGTTCAACAAGAAATTTATTCACTATCTTATGTACATAACTGTAACTGCCCTCTACATCACCCAGACAATAAATTAATTAAAATTTTTTTTTTGCAAGTCCTGGGCTTGAGCTCAGGGCCTGAGCACTGTCCTTAGACTTTGTCAAGGCTAGAGCTCTACCACTTGAGCCCCAGCACCACTTCCGGCTTTTTTTTTTTCTATGTATGTGCTACTGAGGAATCGAACCTGGGTCTTCGAGCATGCTAGGCAAGCACTCTACCACTAGGCCAAACTCCCTGCCTAATAAATTAATTTTTGTCAACTGAGAGAATTTAAAATTAAAAAATCCTCTGGATTTTTCTGCCCCGGGCTAGATTCCAGGAGTGATCCTCAGATCTCAGCCTCCTGATTAGTTAGGATTACAGGTGTGCCCAATCTGCACCCGGTTAACCTTACCGTTTTTAAACACGAAGTGATATAAATTGAGAATGCTTCAATAAGGAAAAGGAGTGTGCCATACACACACACACACACACACACACACACACACACACACACACACACACGCAGGATGACTGCTGAGTTTCCCTGAGATCCTTTCTCCTTCCAGTAATTGCAGCTGGTCATTTCACTTCTGTAATGGTTTCAGTTTTCACTCTGAGATAATTGTGGGTATTAGTCATCAGTACTTATTAACTTCTTTATTTTATATGTGCATTTTGATTAAACAAAGGGAAAATATATTTCTAATTACATATTGTGTGGATAAAGTCTCCAGATTACAGAACTAGCCAATTTTCATTTGTTCATGGTTATAAAAATTATTTAAAATGAAGACCTACTATATGCAACAGGCTGATAGGTAATGATAGCCTAATAAAACAGTAACAAAGTCTTACATTTGCTATTACATATTCCTTGTTCAAAGGATTTCAATTTGGTATTTTCATATGTGCTTATAGTTAACTTTGATCAGGTTCACATTCTCTCTTATTTTTTGTCCCCTCTAAACTTTTATGTTAACAATTTTAATGAGTTACATTATCCTACATTCACACATGCACATGAAGTACTTGAATTTTATTTACCACCCACTTCAACTTTTCCCTTCACCCCAAAGTCTTATTTTTAACAACAGATACAGCTTCATTACAGAAGCAGCATATACAGGCAATGTTCAGAATGGTTTTCTTATTTTAATTGGGGTTGAGTTTAATTAGAACCATTCCCTATAACATATATCATCTGACAATTTTCCTTAGAAGTAAATGCATCAAGGATGAACTCATCTATTTATGTGCAGCTAAACTTCAGATCCACGAAAGCAGTAGAGTTTTCCTAGACATACCAATGTAGTTGACTTATTTCATCCTGAGAAATCAAGGCTTCCAGATGATAAATACTGGCATTTCAAGTTAATACTTGAGTGATACTGAATAAATTTTCTCAATTTTCTCTCCTTCCTCCCTCCCTCCCTCCCTCCCTCCCTCCCTCCCTCCCTCCCTCCCTCCCTCCCTCCCTTCCTTCCTTCCTTCCTTCCTTCCTTCCTTCCTTCCTTCCTTCCTTCCTTCCTTCCTTCTTTTCTTCCTCTTTCTCTCTCTCATCTCTCTTGCATATGCCAGTACTATGTCTTAAACTCAGGGCCTAGGCACTGTTTCTGAACGATTTTGGCAAGGCGACCATTCTATCACTTCAACCACAGCTGCACTTCTGTTTTTTGGTGGTTAAATGAACGTAAGAGTCTTATGGACTTTTTTGCCATGGCTGACTTCAAATCACAATCCTCTACTCTTAGCCTCCTGAGTAGCTAAGATTACCAGCAGGAGCCACTGGCACCTAGCCTTTGATTTCTTCATCTATGAGACAGAAGAAACCACAGACAATCACAAACAAACAATTAGCTCCATGGGTGACATAGTCAATTTTTTGTCTCTCATGAAGTTTATGAAAATTGCATTTGCAAAGTATTGAAACATGCTCGGTTTATTTCTCTCAAATACTTTTGTCTTTTCAAAATAAATTACACATTAAATGATTTATTAAGCTTTACATGTTATTGGAACTATAAGAATAGAGATACCCCTTTTAACTTCTATAAATACAAACACAAATGTTGGCACCTTTGCTCATCTTTTCCTTTTTGTACAGTGTGTATACATGCTAAGAAGCACATCTTAGCTAAGTGAAATTATCTAATAAACGCTAACTCATCTCTGAATTTTCAATGTTTAAGGTCATTTTGTCAATATAGTAGAATATAGTAGGTATTCTGTGTGTGTGTGTGTTTGTATGAGTGTGCTCATGCCAGTCCTGGAGATTGAACTCATAGCCTCATGTCCTCACTGGGCTTTCCTGCCCACTCTATTACTTGAGAGACACCTCCACTTCTGACTTTCTGTTAGTTAATTGGGAGATAAGAGTCCTATAGTTTGTTTTCCTAAACTATCTCTGAGTTGTGATTTTCAGATCTCAAATTTTTGAGTAATTAGGAATATAAGCATGGGCAATTGGCACCCAGACTACTAGATATTCTTAATGATTTAAGTAGTGAATTTCTGTGTAAAAAATAAGTGTCTAGCTGGTTGTTGGTGACTCACGCCTGTAATCCTAGCTACTCAGGATGCTGAAATAAGAAGGCTAACAGTTAGAAGCCAGCTTGAGCAAGGAAGTCCCTGAGACTCTTGAGCTTATCTCCAATAAACTGCAAAAAAACAAAACAACCCCCCCCAAATCCAAACAAACAAAAAAACAAAAACAGAAACAGCAAAAGCAAAAGCCAAAAGTAGTGCCTCAAAAGGTAGGTCACTTCGACTGTCTTGGGACCATGCTGAAATTTGAGAGTTCAATCTTAAGGACAAACACACACACACACACACACACACACACACACACACACACACACACACACACACACACACACACACACACAAAGTCTTGTAAGGTGCCCCTAGCACCTTATACCTCCAGGGCCAGCAGAAATACAAAGGAGAATGGACTCTAGAGATGGTTTGGGCAGTACCAGGGGGGCCTGTAGCTTGTCTGCAACTGACACCCCCCCACCCCCGCAAGGTCCCATTCACAGGGTATTTACTGAATATCAAACAGAGGAATAGGCACAGAAAACAGGTGGGCAATCTCTTTCAAGTTACCCATACAGACAGTTGAGGACTTCTCCAGAGGGGAGACTTCTTTTTCTTAGGAGGTAGGCCAAAACAACCAACTGCCTTCAGTTGGCCTTAGGGCAGAAAGTTGAGTCTCTGCAATGCTTCTCCGGAATCGGCCTTCCAATTCTCTTTGAACTTGCAGCTCAGCATTAAGGGTCCCCTCTAGCATTTTACTCAAGTAATGAAGTACTTTGTGATAAACATCCACTGAACACCAGTACATATTAGGGCCCCTAAGATCAGAAACACAGGAGAGGTGAGTCCTTGAGAGCTGCTAGAATGAGATGTTGTGACATAAAAACTGGATTACAAAAACAGGGTAGGTGTTTGCCTGGCCAGTAAGTGGGTGAAACTGGAGAAATGCAAGAGGAAATGGGCAGGAGGAAACAGGATGGTGATGACTAGGTACTAATGGGTCCTTTTCCACCTGAAGAGCTAAGAAGCCAGTGTGGGAAGTTAAATCAATGGGATATTCATTAGGGGTAAAAGTAAGAGGAAGTCGAGGCACTCATTGGTCTGTAATTGTGATAGTGACAGAATAATAGTGCAATGTATTGAGATTTGAAGGTAGAGAATTTCATTCAAAATTGAGAGTTGGGTGCTCAGAGAGAATGCAACATGCATGAGGTAGACACCATTCATTCACTACTGAGTTATGGGCAGAAAAAGGGAGTGGCTGAATATGTGAATTAGATCTTTACAATATTATCACCCCATATATGTTAGAGATGATGATAAATTCAGCTTTGTTTACACTACTGGAGATCTATATGCATAGTAAACAGTGACAGATTCCACAGAATTTGAATAAAACAGTCTATGCTTTTCAAAGAGATGTTAAACAGCTGCATTGATCTCCCACTTCTCTGCGGCTTAATATTTATTAAGCAGGAATGGTTAAGAGAAAAATAAATAGAAAGAGGAAAGGCAATGAGTCAAGAGAGAAAACAATGTTCCCTCCCACCCTGCCCATGAATACAAGAAAATAATAGAATCTTTATGGTGTAAGGAGCTTTGGCTTTTCAATTAGCTCTTATTATTACTAGAAAAAACATAACAATTCTTCCTTGATTTTCTCTCCCTGTTAAATTTCCAATCATTCCTACCTTTTTTCATACTTCACTGTCTTTAGTATATGCACAGAATTATATAACTAGTAACAATTAATTTTAGAACAGTTTTCATCACATGCAAAGGACACCCCAGACCATGAAACCATCGGCACTTAAACCCACTCTTTCCCCACTCCCAGGCAACTAAGAAACTACTCTTTAAAAATATATGCTGATTACTGATAATAAAAATTTAGAACCAGATACTGTTTGTGTGTGTGGGAGCACATGCACGCATAAGTATGCCTTTTAAGATTGGCTCTTACTATGTAGTTCAGACATGTCTTGAACTAATGATCCTGTATGCTGACATCATAACTATGTACCAGCATGCAAAATTACTGATGCAATGTTTTGTTGACTATCTCACTTTTACTTAGCATAATGCTTTCAAGGTTCACTTCTGTTATAGTATGTATCAATATTTCATTATTTCTATAGCTTGTTTATTCTATATGCATGCTGAGTGGTTAATCCAGTTGTGTATTGATAGATAGTTGTTCTGTTTCCATCTTTGTAGCCATTGTAAATGCTGCAGTTATCAGTATTCATGTTTGTGTTTGGTATGAGCATGATTTCATTTCTTTTGAGTCTGACTTAAGAGTGGGTTGGTTCTGTCACATGGTAACATTTTTCAAAATCTTTTGAGAACATGACAGACTGCATTTGCATTATTTTGGAGATTCAGTAGTAATGAATGAGTGTTCTGATTTCTCATCCTCTAAACTAACAATTACTGTTGCCAGACTTGTGGATTATGGTTATGGAAGTGGGTATGATGTTATATCTCTTACAGATTTGAATTGCAACTTTCTGTTTTTGCATTTTTACTGTAATTAATAGAAGGGCTACATTTATATTGGCCAGATAGAAGGTGCATTACTTTACACACATTGATACCCCTTCTCATTTTTTGTCCTCATTTCGCTCACCCCATTAATTTCCCTCATCTTGTTTTCCCCCTTTCCCTTCTATATTTCAAATAAACAATTAAACATATATATATATATAATATACCAGATAACAAGGTAAGATACTGTTACAAGATGAGACTAACCAAGGTACAAAAAAAAGAGATGAGAAATAACATAGTACATTAAGAACAACAATCACATATTATATAGCTCCTGTTTCCATATCCTCAAGGTCCTTTCATTTAGCCTCATCCTATATGACCTTATGTATCTAGGGTTTTTTCCCATATATTTTTAATTGTAATTTATAGAAGGGTTACATTATATTCACCAGATAGAAGGTACATTACTTCACATACTTTGATACCCTTTCTCATGACTTGGTCCCCATTTTCCAAACCCCCCAACCCCTCTCCTCACCTTGTTTTCCCCCCTTCCCTATCCAATTTCAAATAACCAAATACAAATATATCTGATATATCAGATAAAAAGGTGAAATACTATAACAATATGAGATAACAAAGGGACAGCAAAAGAGATGAGAGATAACATAATACATTAAGGACAACAATCACTCATTATGTGGCTTTTGTTTCTATATCCTGGAGGTCCTTTCATTTCGCTTCATTCTATATGGCCTTATGTATCTAGGTTTTGTTCTATTATAAATCTCTGCTTGGAGTGCCCAAGGTTTCTACTGATTAAGGCAAATGAGGGAAGCCATTGAGCCTATCTTCCTTTGAGTCTGGCTTACTTCACTTAACATGATTTTTTCTAAGTCTGTCCATTTCCTAACAAATGGGGGCAATGTCATTCTTTCTGACAGCAGCATAGAATTCCATTATGTATAAATACCACATCTTGTTGATCCACTCATCAACTGAGGGGCATCTGGATTGGTTCCATATCTTTGCTATGGTAAATAGTGCTGCAATAAACATCACGGTGCTAGTGGACAGTTGGGTAAATGCCAAGTAGTGGAATTGCTGGGTCATTGGGGGAGCTCTATGTTTAGTCTTTTCAGGAATTGCCATACTGCTTTCCATAGTGGTTGAACGAGTTTGCACTCCCACCAATAGTGTAATAATGATCTCTCCTGGCTACATCCCCTCCAGCATCTGTTGTTATTAGATTTCTTGATCATTGCCATTCTAACTGGAGTGAGGTGGAATCTTAGAGTTGTTTTGATTTGCATTTCTTTTATGACCAGAGATGTCACACATTTCTTCATGTGTCTATAGGCCATTCTTATTTCTTCTTCAGAGAAGACTCTCTAGTCTTTGGCCCATCTTTTAATGGGATGGTTGTTACTTTGGAGATTAATTTTGGAGTGATCCAATTTTTTGAGCTGTTGATATATTTTAGATAGGAGGCCTTTGTCTGTTGTATGGTTGGTGAAGATCTTCTCCCACCCCACTCTGTAGGCTTCCTAGTTAATTAACTAGCTATGTCCTTTACCATACAGAAGTTCTGCAGTTTAATGCAATCCCACTTATACAGCCTTTCTCTGATTTGTTGTGATTCTTGGTCCTTATTCAGAAAGTTTCGACCTGTGCCAAGGAGACCTAGTGTATCTCCTATTCCTTCTTGTAAAGTTTTCAGTGTGTCGGCTTTTACCTCTAGGTCTTTGATCCATTCGGAGTTAATCCTATTGCAGGGTGACAAAGAAGGATCCAACTTTAGTTTTCTGCAGGTGCTTAAGCAGGTCTGCCAGCAATGGCCATTGACTTGCAATTTTCTTGATGACTAATAAAAGGTTGAGGATTTTTCATGTCTATTTGCATAACTTCCTTGGAAAAAATATCTAGAATCATCACTCATTTCTAAACTATTTACCTTTAGTCTGTTTTTGTGCAGTTAATCTATATGTTATAAATGTAAATTTGTTATAAATTAATGATTTCTAAATATTTCTCTCATTTTTTTAGTCTGTTTCCTTCTTCTAATAAAGTGATCTTGGTGTTGTAACATAGGCGTATGTATATTTTTGGTTTCTTTTGGTATCATGCCTGAGAAACCACTGCCAGATCCAAGATCATGAAGATTTACTCCTATGATTTAGCTTGCATAAATCTAAGATTCATTTGATTAACTTTTATAAATGATATGAAATAGACATTTTTCATTTTCATGCATGTATCTATCCAGTTGTTTCTACACTGTTGAAAAGAATTACTTATTTATTTCTGCACTGTGTTCCTTGCTGAAAATCAGTTGGTCATATATGCAGTTTTATTTCTAGAATCTCAATTCTACTATATTGATTTTTATTTTTATTTTTTTATTGTAATTAGTAAAAGGGTTACATGATATTTGCCAGATAGAAGGTGCATTAATTCACATACATTGATACCCTTTCACATGTCTTGGTACCCATTTCCCTCCCCCCCCACACCCCCCACCCGTCTTGGTTTTCCCCCCTTCCCTATCAAATTTCAAATATCCAAATACAAATAAATTCAATATATCAGATTATATTGATTTTTAAATCAGCACTGTAATCCTGATTGCTATTACTTTGTAGTGAGCATTGAAATCACAAAATGTGTCTTAAACTTTTTTGATGTTATAATTATTATGGATCATTTTGATCAGATAAGAATTTTAGAATCAATTTCTTAAATTCTGCAAAGAATTCCTTGGAGATTTTTTCTTCATATATTTTTATTGTAATTAATAGAAGGGTTACATTATATTTGCCAGATAGACGATGCATTAATTCACATACATTGATACCCTTTCTCATGTCTTGGTCCCCATTTTCCTCCCCTCACCCCCATCCCTCATCTTGTTTTCCCCCCTTTTTGGATCTATACATCAGATATGAGAATTATTTATATCTCAACAATATTCTTTCTGATGTTATTGTAATTAAAATTGTTTTCTTAATGTGATTTATGGACAGTTGGCCTGAACTCAGGGCCTTATATTTTCACTAATCTTTTTCTGTTCAGGACTGGTTTTCTACCACTTAAGCCATTTCTCTCCTTCTGAATTTTTGTTGGTTAATTGGAGGTCAGATCAGGGACTTTCTTTTTCAGGATGGATTCAAATCATGATCTTTAGATCTCAACTTCCTGAGTAGTTAGAACTACAGGCATTAGCCACCAACACCTACCTTTTCAATACAATTTAAAAGAGATGTAGAAAAGGATATATCTTTCTCACTCCTGATCTTAATATTTCAGCTGTAAAAAGCAGGTAGATACCATTGTTTGCAATTTCAGCTGTGTACCTTATTTTCCCCTTTCCTTTCCTTTTGTTTCCTGCCCTGCTCTTCCCTGTTCAACATTTTCCCTCCCCCTCTTCCTCTTTCCCTTCCTCCAGTCCTTCCTTTCTTCCCTCATTTCTTTCTTCCTTTCTTCCTTCATGACTCCCTCCTTTTCTCCTTCCCTCCCTTTCTCTTTCCCTCTCTCCTTTCCTTTCTTCCTTCTTTCCTGTATATTTCATAAAGATGTTGGCCTTAGGGTTCTTTTTATTCTTTTGAATTCTTTTCCAGGTTCCCCTAATTGGGTCAATATTATCCACATAGGAAGTGATAATGAGAAGTTTTGTTCCTTCTATAATTTTCTTTTTCAATTTTTGAGAGTTGTGAGAAATTGATATTCAGTTTTCTTTAAATGTTTGTTAAAATTTGCCAGGAAAGTGTATTTCTGGAGTAACTTTCAAATCACTCATTTAATCTCTCCTTATAATAGGTTGATAAACATTTTCTGTTTTTGAATTTATTTCAATAAATTGTATCCCTCTAAGTATTTTTCTCATCTCAACTAGGTACCCTAATTTACTACTATGCCTTTACTCATAAACTTTTCAATAAAACTTTATCTCCTATGAAATTTGGTTGTAACCCCTTCTCTACTATTTCATATTCCATTTCTTTGAGTCTTCTCTCTTTGTCTTGATCAATCACCTACAACTTTAATATATTCACTAATCTTTCCTAAGAATTTTTTGTTTTAACTAATTTTCTTTGTATTTATCATAATCTTATAGTCCATCTTTATTGTTTTCTTCGGGTTACTTATTTTATGCATGACTAGCTATTGCTTTAAGGCAGAATAATAAATTGTGAAATTTTTTTTAACTGTATTTTTTTGTCTTTTCTGTTTTGGCACTGGGGATCTAAGAACCCAGGACACTGCACTTGCTAGGCAAGAGCTTTGCCACTGAGCTATATCCCAGCCCTGAAATTTTAAATTCTTATTCACAGAGATACTTATGGTAACACCTTTTATTTCTGCTTATTTCAAAATACTTTATGTTTTCCCTTTTGATTTATTCTTTAAGTTTGGGAGCAAGATGTTTCACTTCTATATAATTGCAAGGTCTTAATATTTGTGTCTGTTAGTACTTAATTTGAGTCCAGTATTTACAAAGATTATGCTTCCTTAAGTTTACTTTGATATGTTCATCTGCCCATGAGAAAAACGTGCACTCAACTGCTGTAGAATGGACTGCTCTATAGATATTTATTGGGCCTCACTAGGTATTTAGATACTGGGTTTTGAACTCAGAGCCCTATGCTGGCTTGGCAGGTGCCCCACATTTAAGCTGTGCCCCCAAATTTCATTTGAATTATAATTTTATTTAAATCTTCTATTTCTTTTTTTATTTCACCCATGTGTTTATTTATGTATTCAGTCTAATTTTTGCTATTTGGTTATTCTTCCTAATCATTAAATTGTTTTATCTATTTGTATTTTTAGTCTGCTTAGTTTCTATGTGCATTTCAGAAAGTGATATACGGAAATCCTCACCTCTTCCTGTAAAATCATTAATTTCTTCCTTTAGTTTTTGAGATCTTACTTTATGTCTTCTGGGGCTCTGTTCTTGGGTATATATGCATTTATAATTGGCAGATACACATTTTATTTTTACCCAATGTGAGTATCTCCAGTATCATTTTTTTGCTCATCTTGGAGCTGAAGTCAAGGCCTCACTACTGTCCTTGTGCTTTCTCAAGGCTAGCACTCTTCCAGTGGAGCCACAGTGCCACTCTGGTTTCATCTGTGCATGTGGTATGGAAGAATCAAACCCAGGGCTTTGCGCATGCTAGGCAAGGCAAGGCAAGCACTCTATCACTAGCCATGCTCCTGGCTCCTATAGTAGCCTTTTTTTGTGTTAGAAAAATAGATTTTGTCAAACGGTAAGGCTACTGTAGCTATAGACATGATTCACAAATCTAAGTGTTTTATTGGACTACATTGCTATACATGAGTGTTAATGCTATCTGTCATTTTATAATTTGTTTTCTACATGTTTCATCTCTCTGTTCTGTATTGACTTAGTTATATGTATATTTTATAATTTGTTTCCTAAGAGTTTTTCTCTCTGTTTCCATATTGACATAGTCATATTTATCATTTTATAACTTTTTCCTATTTTTTATCTCTTTGTCTCTATAGGTTTTGGATTTTTCTTTTTTCTTTTTTTTTTTTTAAGTAACTGCCCTAAAGATTGCTACAAATGTTTGCTTTTCTTAAACTGTATTGCATGTGGTTCTATCTGTCCTGGCCATACAAGACATTATGTTGAAATGTTTGTGTTGGTTTTTAGTCAGTAAGCTGTTAGATCTGTCATCTGTCCTATATATCAAACTATCATAGATTTATGGTTTACAAAGCCATACATTTCCCAGTGTGTGAAACTCATATATTCAGGTTGACTTAGCAGGCTAAATGTATCTTTAATTTTTTTTCCTGTTTTATTATATTATTATTATTGTTGTTGTTGTTGTTGGTGTTGTTGTTGTTATGTCTTACAAATCTTGTAGTAATGTTGGAAATAGCCATAGTATCATCTGTCAACTCAACTGATAGCTTGTCCACTTCTGAGTTCATGTGGTATTGACTATTGGCAGTTCTTTGTAATTGGAGAGCAACTTCTGTTACTTTTTGAATCTTTTTCTCTTTAGGAGAGCATTCAGGATGGCAGTTTGAATCATGAGCTTGCAGGGGTGTACTAGTAAAACAGGTTAGAATATTACATTAGGTGGCCATGAAAAGATAGCCAAATTTGCCAAATTCTATTCCTGACATGTGGCTTTTATAAGCCCTGGAAAAAGGAACAATTAAATGAGATCATGTTTTCAAAAGTAGAGACTTAACAGTCATCTGGATTTGGTCTGCCAAAGTTTAGCAGGGTTCTTTTTCCATCTTGAGTCATTACTGGGGCTGCCAAACAGGACAACATAAGAGAAAAAGGGAGCCGGGTGTGGGAAGAACCTACCTATCCTTCTCTAAATTCTTCTTTCCTGTCTCCTATGAATAAAATTCTGTTGACATTTTGCTTTTATAGCCGTGTTCTTAACTAATGGATCTTATTCTTGGAGTATTTACACAACCTACATTGCAATTTATTTTCAGCTTCTAACTTACAAGTTCATCAACTTGGTAGGATAAAAATGAATGAATTTTAGGGTGTCTGTAGTCACCAACTGCCTCCCCAAAAGAATGCAAATATCTGCAGAAGAATGTATTTTCACTGTCTTACAACTAAACAATTTGAAGACAATGCGCATGTTTACTTATTGAAACAACTAAGTATTCTCTATAATTCCTTTTCCTGACTTCTTGTGATGTGTATGTGCATATATGTTTATGTATTTACTTCTGAATGTATATTACATCATGTCTCTTCTTAGAAACTTTTGATTTGTCCTACCTGGCCACAGAGGGACTCAATTTTCTTCAATAATCACTTAAAATCCTTCACTACTGTTTCAATGTAAGTTCACCACCTCTTCTTTTCTGCAGCCTATTGTCTTTAATCAGAATACTACTCCATGATTTAATAATGTATAATATTATTCCTTATTTTATTGTCTAGTAGGATCTTAATACTCAGAAATACAAGGTCAAACACGAACAAGTAAAGGTAAGATAAGAATAGTAATATAGGGATATGTAAATATGTATGTAAATGTCCACTAAGAAAAAAGTAAGACTTCATTAGTCACTATAAATACAAACCCCTCTTCTCTTCCACAATTTCATCTTCCTACCCTCTCCCTTGAGCTACTTTTGACATTTGTAATAGTATTCCTTTCCTTTTGTAAATATGATTCTATCATTTAAGCATGAATATTTAAAGAACAGAATATTTGATTTTGCCTGGTTTTGAAATTCATGTGATGAGAGTCACAGTTAGCCTTCTGTGGCTTGCAGACTTTGCTGCAAATTATAGATCTAAGATTTGTCTCATCCCCCATATTCTTTTTTCCATATAATTTTAATGTAATTAATAGAAAGGTTACATTATATTCACCAGATAGAAGGTGTATTACTTCACATACATTGATACCCTTTCTCATGTCTTGGTCCTCATTTCCCTCCCCGCACCCCAGCCCCTCATCTTGTTTTCCCCCCTTCCCTATCCTATTTCAAATAACCAGATGAACATATACCAACCTAGATTTCCCTCAGTTGATGAATGGATCAACAAGATGTGGTATTTGTACACAATGGAATTCTATGCTGCTGTCAGAAAGAACGACATCGCCCCATTTGTTAGGAAATGGAAAGATGTAGAGAAAATCATATTAAGTGAAGTAAGCCAGACTCAAAGGAACTTAGGCTCAATGGTTCCCCTCATTTGGCATAATCAGTAGAAACCTTGGGATCTCCTAGCATAGATTTACGATAGAATGAAACCTAGATACATAAGGCCATATAGTATGATGCTAAATGAAAAGACCTCTAGGATATAGAAACAAAAACCATATAATGAATGATTGTTGTCCTTAATGTGCTATGTTATCTCTCATCTCTTTTGCTGTCCCTTGGTTATCTCATATTGTTACAGTATCTCACTTTGTTATCTGATATATTGGATTTATTTGTATTTGGTTATTAGAAATTGGATAGAGAAGGGGGGAAAACAAGATGAGGGATGGGGTAGGGGGGAGGGAAATGGGGACCAAGACATGTGAAAGGGTATCAATGTATGTGAATTAATGCACCTTCTAACTGGCAAAATCATGTAACCCTTCTATTAATTACAATAAAAATATATGAAAAAGGAAAAAAACCATATATACAATATATCAGATAACAAGGTAAAATGTTGTACCAATAAGAGATAACCAAAGGACAGCAAAAGAGATGAGAGACAACATAGTACATTAAAGACAACAGTTGCTCATTATGTGGCTTTTTTTTCTATATCCTTGAGTTCCTTTCATTTAGTGTCATCCTATATGGCCTTATGTATCTAGGTTTTGCTCTGTTGTAAATCTGTGCTAGGAAAGCCCAAGATTTCTACTGATCATGACAAATGAGGGAAACCATTGAGCCTAAGTTCCTTTGAGTCTGGCTTACTTCACTTAATATGATTTTTTCTAAGCCTTTCCATTTCCTTACAAATGGGGCAATGTTCTTTCTGACAGCAGCATAAAATTCCATTGTGTACAAATACTACCTCTTGTTGAAACAATCATCAACTGAGGGGCATCTGTGCTGATTCTATATCTTCACTATGGTAAATAATGCTGCAATGAACATCGTTGTGCTAGTGGAGTTAGTATGTCCATCACCCATAATCTTAAGTGACCACAGCATCATAATGTAACTAATATAGTTACATGTCACAATGTAACTAATCTAATGTTGAAAGAAATTTAAATCATGTCCAATTTTTGGCTCCAAAATTTATGTATATATATATATTTGGTTTTTGTGTGGGTTGTCTTGAACTGAGGACTTGGGCACTACCTCTGATTTTCTTTGGCTCACGGCTTTTGCTCTACCACTTGGGCCACAGCGCCACCTCCCGTTTTCTGGTGATTAATTGGAGATAAGAGTGTCACAGACTTTTGTTGGGTGGTAGTTTGGCCTAGTGGTAGAGTGCTTGCCTAGCATGCATGAAGACCCGGGTTCGATTCCTTGGTAAGAAATATATAGAAAAAAAGACAAAAGTGGTGCTGAGGCTCAAGTAGTAGAGCTTGAGAAACTCCAAGGACAGTGCTCTGGCCCTGAGCTCAAGCCCAGGACTGGAAAACAAAAACAAAAAGGAGTGTCACAGACTTTTGTCCTTGAGCTGGCTTTGAACCGTGATCCTCAGATCTCAGCCTCCTGAGTTGCTAGGATTATAAGTGTTAGCCACCGGTGCCTGGCCTGTTTTTGTATTTAACATGTAGTGTGGATGCAGTGTAAGCAATGGCATATTTCTTCAACTAGTGAGTGGAACTTGATTTATGATCTCCAGGCTTGGGAAAGGCGTGTATGAAATTGCTCTTCTTTTATTAGAGTCATTGTTGATTTATGCTGTTGCAGGAGAGGCTCAGATGCATGTCTCTACAGCCATCTCTGCAGAGAGTTAGCTTAGACATGTGTCTCTGTGTAATTCTCTGAAGTCAAACTGTCCAGGTACATAAGGGGTAAATGGGCCATACAGCCTTCTTTCCAATAAGGAGGATATTGAGTATCACATATTGTAGATTTTGGTACATTGCCCCTCCAATTAACAGAGGAAAATCTTTCAGATTAAGTATTTTTTCCAAGAAAACATTTGTCTAAATTATAAAATCTTTAGAAGCCCGTGGACTCAATGATTTCATTCAGTCCCTCTGTCTCTCCTTTATACCTGTGTTGGTTGGGTATCTAACACTACAGAAGGCAGATGATACTTGGCTCTGCACCTGTCCATTTATTCCTGCTTGTTCCTCTCTGACAGATCATTCTCACCTCAGGTTCCAACTGCTATCTGCATTGTTAAGTTGTTCTGGGTCAGTCTTCTTACTGAGCCATATTGATTTTAGCTTTTTTCCTCACTTCTCAGGAAAGTGTCAGTAATGACCAAAAGAAGCAAGAGCTGGGTCTGCAGTTTAAATCCCAGTACACACTCATCCATACCCTCCTCCCACATAAAGAACCCTGGAACTATTTAAGAAGGTGTGACATTGTGCAACTGGAATGTATCAGGAGGGAAAAGAGAGAGCAGAGATAAGCAAATTGAAGCAAAAATAACAAGGAATCTGGTATATTGTATATACATCTATTTGTTTATTTGAAATAGGGAAGGGGGAAAAGCAAGATGAGGGGAGGAGTTGGGGGAAGGGAAATGGGGACAAAAACATGAGAAGGGGTATCAATGTGTATGAAGTAATGCTCATTCTATCTGGTGAATATAACTGTACCACCTCTATTAATTACAATAAAAATGAAAAAAACCCCAAAATACTAAGGAATATCTCATAACTAGTGGTGTAATAAAAACAAAAACAGAAACAAACAAAGAAAAAACACTTCACAGACATAGGAGCTCAGGAAATACCAGACAGACATGTTTTTCTAGTACAAGGGCTTCAACTCAGGGCTTCACACTCACCTTATTTGGTTGCCTGCTGCTTTACCATGTGTGCCATGCCTCCAGCATGGATTTGTGCTGGTTATTTCCTTATTTCAGATATGAAGAATCATGTATTCTATTGCTTGGACTAGCTTTCAGTGATCATCCTGTGGAGCTCAGCTCTCTGAGTGGCTAAGCGTATTGACATGAATTCTAGGTAGCTGGTGATAAGTTAGGCAAAATGTTGGAATAAGGTTCAAGATGAAAGAAAACTAGACAAAATAAAACAGTAAAGAACAAGAAAAGAGGATGATCCTATTACCCAAAGCCAGAGGGAAATACTGATGATGAAATTACTAGAATCACTCACACAAGAAGGAAGTGGAATGAAATATTGAAGTGAAACAAAGCTATATCTCCAAGCTATATTTAGTAACTATATTCTGTAGCTAATGAAATCATTCTGCAATATGGATAAAGAAGAAGGAATTCCTCATATAAGCAAACCCTGAGTGACTTCATCATCAATAAACCTGCTCTGGAACAACCATTAAAAAGACAGTGAGAAGGACATTTCTAAGGATCAACTTGCACAAGGAAAGAAAAGCATGGATGAGAACTAAATAGATCTAAATAGATATCTAATTTCCTTTTGCTTAATTAACTTATGAGGTAAGAATTTAAGATAAAATAGTAAGAATATGTTGCTTATTTGTGGTATATTGATAAATGAGGAATAAGCATGATACATTAAATGAATAACAGTAAGGGCTGAGAAATGTGAATATATTCTGTTATAATATATCATTTTGATATGGGGTTACATTAGATAAAAACACATATTACAAACTCAAAGGCAGCCAATAAAATGCAAAGTAGAACATAATTGCTGTGAGAGAGGTGATAATACACAGATCTATCAATTTCCTAGTTACAGCCAGAGTAAGGAGAAAAATATATAGAAGAAAGAAACAATGCATACAATAAATAGGAATGAATTAGAAATTAATATGGGCTCATTTATACAATCATTTTTTTGGTTGTTGTTGTTGTTGTTTTTTGTGCAGGGTCATGGAGCTTGAACTCACCCTGGGTACTGTTCGTGAGCTCTTCAGCTCAAGGCTACCACCCTACCCTTGAGCCAAGCTCCACTTCCTATTTTCTAAGGGTTAATTGGAGATAAGAGTCTAAAGTCCTTTTGTACCTGGGCTGGCTTTGAACCTTGATCCTCAGATCTCAGCCTTCTGAGTAGCTAGAATTACAGGCGTGAACTACCACCCCCGGCTATACAATCATTTTATGTGAGTATTTTATATATAACAATAAGAACAAATAAACAGAAGAGACACATGGTTGAAGATCTACTAATGAAGGAATCTATCTACAAATGTATAATTATGTTATTTTATCTTTGTGTGCTCATCAAATAGAATGGCATGATGTGAAGGTGTAGGCCTACTGTGATATGTATGGTCCTTTACTTCTCTATGGCTTTGAATATAAAATCTCATATAAGTTTAAAGTAAAAAAGTAGTTTGAACTGTGATAACATAAATAAAAGAAATAAAGCACATTTCATTGGGATGAAAATGATCAGGGATAAAGAGTGTTGCATCCTGACTCAAAGGTGATTATTGATGATAAATCAATCCAATAAGTATGGATCTAACCATGGAGCAGAAGCAATAACTAACACAAAAACTACAGTATTAGTTATTAGACTTTATTGATCCTTTATAGGAACTGACAAATCAAGCAATGAGAAAAATCAATGATCAATGGAGATATAGTTGACTAATATAGCATATCAATCATATTGACCTAATTGATATTTATAGGATACTTTAGGAACCACAGCAAAATACACTCTGGTTCAGTTCACAGAAATGATTCACCATAACATAATCCATAGCACTGTATACCAGAAAATATGCTTCAGAAATTCTTTCAGAGCTGGAAATCAGATAGGTACCGGTGGCTCACAACTGTAATCTTAGCCACTCAGGAGGCTGAGATCTGAGCATCACAGTTCAAAGCCAGCACAGGCAGAAAAGTTCCTGTGAGATTTATTTCCAATTAACCACTCAAAACCCACAGGTGGCTCTGTGGTTCAAGTGGTAGAGTGCTAGCCTTGAGCACAAAGAGGCTAAGGGACAGTGCCCAGGCCCTGAGTTCAAGCCCCACAGCTGTCAAACAAAAGAAGAAAGAGAAAATAGAGATGATACTCTTAATTTACCAACCTGATAACTGAAACCAATCATAAAACAATAGCAAAACTTTTAAGTAAAATTTCAACAGCACACCTATAAATAACATAGGACTTAGAGTAAAAGCTTCAAGAAAATTTGACAGTTACTACGAACTATGAAAATCTTGTGAATTCATCGAATGCAACGAGAACCATGTTTAGAGAAAAAATATAGAATTATGTGAGTATGTTGGAAAGAGAAAGACATTTCATTTCAATAATTGAGATGTCTAAGATGGCTAATGTAAATTGCTCTTTTGTATTTCTTTGTAAGGTATGAAGAAAAGTATCTGAATCAATACTCCATGCTTTTACCACAGGAAATTAGAGAAATGAAGCAAGTTAGGTAAAAATGTAGAACAAAGCAGAAAGGAAATAATGAGTACCCAACAATGAAGTTATAGACAGTCAAATAGAAACTCAACAAAGCCAAAACTGGTTCTTTGAAAAAATAAGCAAAATTGATGATCAGTTTTAGTTCAGAATTGTTACCAGGTTAGGAAAGAAAAGAGGGAAAGCTAAAATTATTGACAGGAATAATGTCGAAATGTAGGAGGTCACACACACAGACAGTATACAAAAGAACGCTATGAAGACTCTAGCTACAAAGAAATCAACAATGTAGAATGGAGTAAGTGGGACAATTCCTTGACATAGACAAATTTCCAAAGATCATCTGAGGATAAACAATCAGAATACGTGAAAGAACTTAAAAAAGAATTTAATATTCCAAATAACCAGGCCAAAATATCTTCCCATCCCACATTGACACAGGATTAGATATTTTGCAGGTTACATAATATAACTGCACTGCATGTAAACTATTACCTCTGCATTTCTTTCATATTTTTTGGCTGATTATTGATTGTGAACAAAGAGTTGAAAATGGATGAAAAAATGAGAAATGACTACCTTGAAAAGCCCAAAGTGTGTCACTTAGTCACATATTACTATAAAATATAAATTGATTAGTGGGAGTGCAGTGGCTTCTTAGTAGAGGCCTTCCAAACTGGGACTCTAGACAATTTTTTGGCTTTAATTAATATATATATATACCCATATGTTAAATCTTGGAGCAATCTCTATTTAAAACTTTCAGTCTGAGATACAACTAAAAGTTTCTGAATCTCCCAAAGGAACATAGGCAAAATGTTTTCCCTCATTGTAATCATTAGTACACATCTAGGACTCTCCTAGCAGAAGATCACAATAGCTGAAAACCTAGGTGCATGTGGTCATATAGGATGAGGCTAAATGAAAGGATCTCCCGGATATGGAAACAAGAGCTTTATTTTGTGTGATTGTTGTTCCTAATGTACTATGTTATTTCTCTTTTCTTTTTTTGCCCTTTGGTTAATCTCTTATATTTTCTGTATCTGACTTTGTTACCTGGTATATTGTATATATGTTAATTTGTTTATTTGGAATAGGAATGGGAAGCAGAGAAGCAAGATGATTGGGAAGGGGCGGGAGGGAAATGGGGACAAAAACATTAGAAGGGGTATCAATGTGTGAGAAGTAATGCACCTGCTACCTGGAAAATGTAACTGTAACCCCTCTATACATCACCTGGACAAAAAAAGAAAGAAAGAAATAGTTGACAAACATTTTCTACAAGAAGAAGAAGAAGAAGAAGAAGAAGAAGAAGAAGAAGAAGAAGAAGAGGAGGAGGAGGAAGAGGAGGAGGAGGAGGAGGAGGAGGAGGAGGAGGAGGAGAAGGAGGAGGAGGAGGAGGAGGAGGAGGAGGAGGAGGAGGAGGAGGAGGAGGAGGAGGAGGAAAGCTTTCTGGCATAAAGAGCAAACAATGAAGCCCAAATCTGGCTATCAAAAAAGACTTAGAAAAAATCATATTAAGTGAAGTAAGCCAGACTCAAAGGATTCCCTCATTTGTCATAACCAGTAGAAACTTTGGGTTCTCCTAGCAGAGATTTACAATAGAGCAAAACCTACATACATAAGGCCATATAGTATGATGCTAAATGAAAGGACCTCCAGGATATAGAAACAAAAGCCATGTAATGAGTGATTGTTGTCCTTAATGTACTATGTTAGCTCTCATCTCTTTTGCTGTCCTTGGTTATCTCATATTGTTACAGTATCTTACCTTGTTTTCTGATATATTTTATAAATGCGTATTTGGTTTTTTGAAATCAGATAGGGAAGGAGGGTAAACAAGATGAGGGGTGAGGGTAGGGGGAGGGAAATGGGGACCATGTGATGAGAAAGGGTATCAATGTTTGTGAAGTAATGCACCTTCTATCTGGTGAATATAATGTAACCCTTGCAATAAAAATATATGAAAAAATGTTCTGAATCTATTCTGTAAAATGATGTGTTTTTTATTTTTACTTTTTGCTACCTAATCAACATTTTATTTATAGAAAGCAAAACATGTTGTTGAGTTCTGGTAAAAATCATTCAATAACATGTTATAACCAATTTTACAATTGCTTTTTTCCCCCTGTTCTGGTCCAGATAGACAATCCTATCCTGTGGGATAGTCCTCTCTCTGCACTGTTTGGAATAAAACTTTCCCTCTCCCATCATGGTTTTTATGGGTTCAGTTTCACCTATAGGCAGAGGAACATTTTCTTTATAGAACCCAATTGTGTCACTTCCATTTGTAAAATCTTTGGATGGTAAAGCCCAGGGGGCTGAAGTCCAAGGCTGTTACTGTATCCTGTTACTGTCTCTCCATTCCCAGCTTCAAACCCAGTCACTCTGCTCTGTGTGGTGTTCCATCAAACCATAGCAACTTCCCATGTACTTGTCTCTGCCTATGTCACCTTGCTCACTGCCAGAAAAACAGCTCTACTTTCACATGGCCTTTCCTTCAAGAGGAGTCAAGATGCACCTGCAGCATTACAGCAAGTAATGCTCAAGCAGCATCCTTCAGCTGTTCTGGTTGTGTTCACGTATTAATTCATTTACATTTAAGGATTTATTGAGCACCTACCAGACACTAATTGTTCAAGGATTCTGAGATCTGCAAGTAGGAGTTGAGGATATACATCCATCATTTTTACTTTCTCAAATCAACAAGAGTAAGAAATAATTGAGCTAGATGCCAGTGGTTCATTCCTGTGGTCCTAGCAACTCAGGAGGCTGAGATCTAAGAATCATGGCTCAAAGCAGCCAGGGCAGGAAAGTTCATGAGACTCCTTATCTCCAATTAAGCATGACACAGAATAAAACAAATAAAAAGATCAGAAATGGAGCCGTGGCTCAAGTGATAGAGTGTTAACCATGAGCAGAAAAATTCAAGGACAGGGCCTAGGCCCTCAGTTTAAGCCCCAGGAATGGCAAAAGCGAAAGAAAGGAAGAAGAAATGAAAGGAGGAAAGGAAGGAAGGAAGGAAGGAAGGAAGGAAGGAAGGAAGGAAGGAAGGAAGGAGAGAGGGAGGGAGGGAGGGAGGGAGGGAGGAAGGGAGGGGGGAGGGATGGTGGAGGGGGAATGGGGTAAGGAAGGAAGGAAGGAAAGGAGAGTGAAAGAGGAAGAGAGAAAAAGAGAAAGAGAGAAAGAAAGGAAAGAAGGAAGGGAGAAAGAAAAAAGAAAGAGAAGAAAAAGAGAGAAGTAAACCAAATAGGATGATAGAAAGTGATCATAGTCTATTGGAGATGCATGTGGGTGTTCTATATGTAGAAAAAATATTGAAGGAGGATAAAGAGTTAGCTCCAGGGATTCTTGAGGGAAAACACACCTAGTCAGGGTTCTAAGTCTTGAATTGAAGACTGCATCAGGAGAGGGAAGGTTGGTGTGGCTGGCAGAGTGTTCAGGGAAAAAGAGGATAGAAGTTGAGCCACCCGGAGAGCTGTATACTGAGAGTCTTGCTCCTCTTGGGGCCATACCTCCTCTTCCTGAGCTGGGCGAGAAAACCTCACTAGTCAACTCTTTCACCAGCTTCTTTGGAAATAGAATATGCAGGAGTAACCACCTACTGGTGACTCTAACTTAGACACTGTTCAGTGCATAAAGACATGTGGATGGGAGACATTATTTCTTTTTTGGTGTGACAGTCTCACTTTATTTATTATTTTTTTTGACAGTCTCACTTTAGATGCAGCTGTAATGCCAGAACAACACCTAGCTGTGCTTCAGGTATCATAGAGCAGTTTGTCCAATGGAAAGGAAATTAACTCTATGAGAGGGAGAAAGGGAAAAGAAATCCCTAACACATCTTTTGAAATCCCATGTCTGCAATGGCTAAAGCTAGCTTCTACCTTGGATCCTGAGAAAAGTTTGCTTGAATTTCCCTCACATACAAGCTAGACATATCACAAATACAACTCTCTGCAATCCCAGATACTTTTCTGGGTTTCTCTTTTTGGGAATACCATGCTTCAGGCAGGTTCTGATCATCATAGGTGTCACTGAAATTCAGTGAGTAGGGAGCCAGAAATTCAGAGCCAGGCTTGTCTCATTCATAGCCTCAATCACATCTCTTCTTCAGTCATTCAGACCAATCTTGGATATCATGGAATTTTATCCTTAAGAATCTTGGTGTATCCCCAAAAGATCTAGAATACATTTCAAAAGTATGATTGCAAATTGAAACAATAATTTAGAATGTTGAAAGGGGCAACAATGGTTAAGATGCATTGTATTCATAATCTGCTTTGCTGCAATTGTACAGCTAACTGAAGAAAAAAAATATTGTGAAAGGACCAGGAGTTTGACCGAGTGGTAGAGTGCTTGCCTAGCAAGGTACCATATAAATAGAAAAAGCCAGAAGTGGTGCTGTGGCCCAAGTGATAGAATTCTAACCTTGAGAAAGCCCAAGGACAGTGCTCAGGCCCTGAGTTCAAGCCCAAGACTTGCAAAAAAATTGTGAAAAATAAAACAGCAATAATGATTTTAATAAGATGTACTTATTTAGTGTCCAACTCTGCTATAATTTATCTTCTGCCTTTACTCACACTTGAACTTCAAACTCATGAATATTTTCCTTTTGTTCCAAATATCTTTCCATGTTCAGACAATCTGGACCTATCGATTTCTAGTTTCTACAAGTATAGAGAAATTTCATAGTATTGATTTAGGCTAGAAGGACGATGACAAGATTAATTGTAACTCCCTAATTTAAAACCTTCTACTGCTTCCTTTTGCAGACATTTTTCTGTTTTTACTCCTCTAGAACTAAACTTTTTGACCTGAGTAATGCTTAAGAAATATTATTGATAACATTTTCTATTAATTTCCATGGTTTCCCTAGCTTTAAGTCTCAGAATATTAGTAAATCAAATTGTTTAGTGGGGATGGTGGCCTTGATAGAGGCAAAAACTGAGGCACATGATTTAAACTTACCTAATAAATATACAGGATGGAATAATAGACGAGCCTCCCACCCCACATTTGCTTCTTTGTCTGCATTTGAAAATGGCAGCTTATTTATCTTTCTAATACTAATTTAAGAATGCCTAATAATTGTTCAACAATTGTTTATCAAGAAAAGGAAAAAAGGCTTATCTGCTTTTGTTTTGGTAATAATGGAATTTGAAATTAAAACCTCATACTGGGCAGATGTTCCACCAGTTGAACCAGACCCCCATTCATTTCTAGTTTAATGAATTCTCGTCTAGCATCTTGGTTGTGTAGTTGGAATTTCAGGTGTGGTACCAACACTGCATGTGGCTTGTTTAAGATGTTTTTGCAAACTTTCTGCCTTCCTTTCTTGAGAACTGTGATTCTCCTCTCTCTGCCTTCTGAGTAGCTGGGGTTGTAGGTGTGCTTCAGGACTCTCTGCAAACAGATAAGCTATTATCTGTTTGAAGCTTTCTTTTGAAATAACCTCATACTTTCTCAAGGGCTATGTGTGCTAGAACAGCCCTCTTGAAATAACTATCATAACTCCATGTGCCATCATTTTCTCTATAATTACCATGGAGGGCACAGCAGCTGGGATCTATGGATTTTGTTAAATAGCCTGGTGTCATGTAATCTACTTTGGCCGCACATTTTCCCCTCAAAAATGGGGAAGGACATCATGAAACGTTCTGTGGAGTTAGGGTTGGTAGCATAGAACAATCCCTTACACCTCATGAAGAACGTGTGTGGAGCTAGCCAAAACTTCTATGTTGAAGATATTTACTGACAAATTTTCCCCAGACTTTAGATATTAAAGTCATAATGGAATCATGATATTGCACCATTGCAGTCACATGAAAAATGGACTGCCATCACAGTGTCAAGGTTTGATAAATAATGACAGCTTGTTTAGTATCAGGATAGTATGCAAAACAACATCCTTAAAGTGTTTCGTCAGTGGTGATTTTTAACAACATGTACCCAATCTTACAGGCAGAGCCACCCTCATATCCACACTAAGGTGAGTTTGACTACCATATCTGCATCGCATTTTATCCATCACCTCCATCATTGCATGTCATTGTACTTGTAAGTTCCCAAGTAAAGAAGATTTAATTTTCTCTTTTTGCCTACTCTGAATTCCCTCAGACAGTATACACACATGTATACAAACATGTATATAATCCAATGTGTGTTTTGTATATGTTTATTTTTTAAATCTAGCATCTGAATCTGACTTATTTCCTTAACATGATAATCTCTAGTTTCATTCATTTCCCTGCAAGTGATTTATTTAATTTCATTCTTCTTAGAGGAACCCTACTGCACTGCTGGTGGGAATGTAAACCTGTACGACCACTCTGGAAGGTAGTTTTGAGGTTTTTCAAAAAACTAAAAATAGACCTTCTTTACAATCCAGACATACCACTACTGGGTATCTACCCTGAGAATCATAATCCAGGATATGATAAGGATACCTGCTCAGCCATGTTCATCTCTACACTATTCACAATAGCCAAGCAATGGAAACAACCCAGATGCCCTACTGCAGATGAATGGATACAAGCAATGTGATATATATGTGTGTATATATATATATATATATATATATATATATGCACACACACACACACACACACTCAATGGAATTCTACATAGCCATCAGACAAAATAAAATAATGACATTCACTGGGAAGTGGATGAAACTAGAGCAAATTGTGCTGAGTGAGATAAGTCAAGACCAAAGGAACAAAAGGCTCATGGTCTCCTTGATATGTGGATATTAGATCCGAACAATACAAGAGTGATGACTAAATATAGAGGTATCCAAGGTTATTGACACAGTCTTGGATATATAAATATAATTACATGGACATAAAAATCTATGATGGGATGTATACTCTATAGGAGTGATGTTATATAGATCACTATGTATCTATGACATACAAAGTCTCAGCTTAATTTTAATTATGTTCTAAAATTTATGTGCCAGTGATTTATATAGAGAGATTCCCTTCTTGAATACTTGTTTGTTAAACATGGCATTTAAACTATCATGTAAAAATCAGTGTTAATAAAAATCTTTCAATAAAAAATTTTCATTCTTCTCTGAGGTTGAACAATTCCATTGTGTGTATATTCCACATATCAGTGAAGTCATCAATTTTAATACATCTGGGCTCTTGCCATATGTTATCTATTGTTAAACATTCATTTAATGATTTAAAGAACAATGAATATGATATGACATGCTAGAAGAAAAACAGAAGAAACAGATTTTGTGGGATAAAAAGAGACAATTTAATTCCATACATGTAGGGGCAATATTCATGTAAGAATGTTACTCATACAAGTTTGTACTTAGATGATGTTTCAGGATTAGAGTGAATGAAGTTCACCACTACAAAAATGTTCAAATATATACTATGGGCTTTCCTAAATGCCACATTTGTACATACTCATTTTTAATTCCTTTGGGATTGCCAATAATGAGATTATTCTTATTCTTATATTACAATGACACATTCTGAAGAAAGCTGGAAGTACACTGATTCATATGGAGTTCATGTGGCTAGTTTGTGGTTCATTTGAGAACCGAGTGAGACAAGATCATTTGTCTAATTCTTGTTTTCTACTGAAATCTATATACAGCATATTTCACATGTGAGTGGCTGAGGCCTAGTCAAAGGCTTCCAGAAGAAAGTTCTAGAGATCATGGTTGCTACTTTTCATCATATGCCTTGTGGCTTTCCCTTTTCTCCCTCCCTTCTTAGCTTGGCTAACCAGATGTCACACAACACTTCAGTTGAATTTAGCTGTAGAACTACACTAGTCCCTTAATATGTCATTTGTGTTTTAGAAAGATAAAATAATAGCAGAACCAAAGGAACAAATCAACATTTAAACACTTACACATATAAAATTCAACTTTAAAAAAAATCCAACACAAATCCTGAGTGAAATGCAGAGGATATTTTCGAACTCATCATGTGTATACTCTGTCTCTTCTTCACTCAAATGAACTGCAATAAATTCCAAGCTTGAAGGAAAATTTAACACTGGGAAACATTTTATCTAGTTACCCTTTAACAGCTGTTTAGGAAATATTTCCTTCTGATTTTTGACTTGGAAAATTTCAATTAAACACAACATAATTATAACTGTAGAGGTAAAAATCTCCCTAAACAGATGTCAAATGTCTTCAATGCAATGATCTGTAATTCATCACTCTACTGCTACATGTCCATAAAAGCTCACATTCTCCACTTTTTCAAGATCCTTTATCCCTCTTTATATGGTCAATGCTACTTTTTATGCTCTTTTGTCTCATGGGTGGCAATGTGTTTAAGCACCACTAGAATTTTTAATCAAATTGAATAATAATGATATAGTTCACCATAACATATTTATGATTATTGAGCCATTTAAAATGATATGCAACTGTATGTTACATGCAGTATGCAGTTAAAATGGAACTAAAATTCAAATATATGAATTGGATATAAATCAGGCATTATACAAGACAAAACAAATAACAATGAAAAATTAACCAAACTTAAATGGAAAAATGGGACATTTCGAATAAATGTGAATGTTCAAATACTGAACTCATTTCTCTCCCAGAAATGAAATGTTCTGCTCGTATACTATATCAATATGAATTCAGGTGCTATTTGAGAGAACTTAGAGTGGGTCAAAAGAGACCTTCAACTGCTTTGCTAATATGTGCTTCATTTTTTCTGTTTACAAAATAATATATTTAATTTGAAACAGGGCAATAGCTTGCCACAAAAATAACATAATACCAAAGTAATCGCATTCATAATTCATATTTTTGTATATTTCTTTCCTTTTTTTCGCCAGTTCTGGGCCTTGAACTCAGGGCCTGAGCACTGTCCTTTGGCTTTCCTCAAGGCTAGAGTTCTACCAATTGAGTCACAGCACAATTTACGGCTTTTTCTATGTATGTGGTACCAAGCAAGCAAACCTGGGTCTTTGTGCATGCTAGGGAGGCACTCTACTACTAGGCCTAGGAAGGAAAGGAACACTGCTGTATACATTCTATGACTCAGATCATTCTATGTAGAATCTCCAGCGTTATCTGAAGGAGGATAAATACATAACAGAAAAAGAAAACTGTAGAACAATTACCTTGATGAACATAGACACAAAAAACTTCAATAAGAATGCTTTCAAACTGAGGGCCGGGAGTTTGGCCTAGTAGTAGAGTGCTTGCCTAGCATGCGTGAAGACCCTGGTTCGATTCCTTGGTACCACATACGTAGAAAAAGCTGAAAGTGGTGGTGTGTCTCAAATGATAGAGCTTTAGCATTAAGAAAGCACAGTGTTCAAGCTCTGACTTCAAACCACAGGACTGACAAAAAGGGAGAATACTTTCAAACTGAACCCAACAATACATTAAGAATAAAATAGAGAAAAAGCAAAGGAAGGGATGATATTCTCCAAAAGGAAACAAAGTCTTTGTCTAACTTATGTAACTATATCTCCTCTGTTTATAGCATTGTCAAATAAATTCTGTAAAGATAATAATGGATTGAAAAGAGAAAAATGCTTATCTATGGACTATTACACTTAGGAGTGAGATAAAATTTTACACACAGAAACAAAAATATGTAATAGAGCATGCACATAGAATCAGGAAGAAACTACATGGTCATCTCAGATGCATTAAAGGCCATTAACAAAACTCAGCAGAAAAATCTCTGAAGGAACTGGAAGTATAAGAATCATATTTTATCTAGGTACTCATGGCTCATGCCTGTATTCTTGGCTACTCAGGAAGCTAAGATTTGAGGACTGTTGTTCTAAGCTATTCTGAGTAATGAGACAGTCTTATCTCTGAACAACTACCAAAAATATGGCATAAGTGGAGCTGTGGTTCAAGTGGTAGATCTCTAGCCTTGAGCCAGAAGCTCAGGGATAATGTCCAGGCACAGAGATTAATCCCTAGAAATGGCAGAGAGAGAGAGAGAGAGAGAGAGAGAGAGAGAGAGAGAGAGAGAGAGAGAGAGAGAGAGAGAGAGAGAGAGAGAGAGAGAGAGAGAGAGACAGAGAGAGACAGAGAGAGACAGAGAGAGAGAGAGACAGAGAGAGAGAGAGAGACAGAGAGAGAGACAGAGAGAGAGACAGAGAGAGAGAGAGAGACAGAGAGAGAGAGACAGAGACAGAGACAGAGACAGAGACAGACAGAGAGAGAGAGACAGAGAGAGAGAGAGACAGAGAGAGAGAGACAGAGACAGAGACAGAGACAGAGACAGACAGAGAGAGAGAGACAGACAGAGAGAGAGACAGACAGAGAGAGAGAGGGAGAGAGACAGAGAGAGAGACAGAGAGACAGAGAGACAGAGAGAGAGAGAAAATAAAACAAAATCTGTTGGGGAGGAATGAGAACCAGAGGAAGGAAAAAATAACTGAAGGAAGGAGGGAGCTGGGCAGATATCATGCAGTCAAAATATCCAATATATACTGTGGAGATGGAAGCAGGTGGCTTGAACAGGTGGCAGAGATGTGGGAGAATGATGGCAGGGGTGACACACACACTGTGTGAACTCACACACTATGTGTACTCACACATTGACATGTTGAAATGAAACCCTTTTGTACAACTACTTAACGATAAATTTGTAAGGGATATAGAATTGAATAAAAAAGGATATATACTTTATCCATGTTACCCAAAATATTACTTTTATTCTTACAGCAATAAGCAAAAGAAAGAAATGAAAGAAATATAAATCAGAGAGACAAGAAGTCGAAGTATTGCAGTTTCCCAGTGAGATGATTCTCTACTCACAATATCCTACAAACTCTACCTGAAAACACTTACATCAAATAAACACTTTAAGAAATATAGCATGATGAAAAATAAGCAAAAGAGATAAGTAGTTTTCTATATAGCAATAAAAAGCATGCCATGAAAATAATTAGGAAATACCCTTCATATCAGACCCAATTAAACAAACCTAGGAATAAATCTGAGAATCACTAACTTCTTTGTTGAAATAGTGATGGTTGAAGACAACTTGGTGAACAATTTTTTGAAATTGTTGAGCAGCCAGATACAAGAGAATGAGCAACTGTGAGAAAAAAATACAAAATCTACAAAAACATCTTTGCTGAATGAGTGAATGAATGAATGAATGGTTCTTAGCAGCACAAATTGAATATTTGAATCTGGAATTACATAAGAGAAGCTGGCAGTAGTTTTCAGCATCCCTGTGAGCCACTGGTGTTAATAAACCTGCATTAATAAACCTGTATTTGGGTTATTTAAATATTCTCATTTTCCCCCAGAATGTTCTCTAGTTCCTTTTTCATTCCTATGCCTCTATCTCAGTGTTGCATATTTCTCTATGAGATTGTTTTTGTTCATGAATAATATGAATAATATTTTTTCCTCTCATCATCCTATTCTCTGATTTAAATGTAGGATTTCAAGCATTTACTTCACCTGCCTCTGTAATTCCCACCAGCTTGTTTGCACTTCCATATCTGAGACCTGCAGAACTATAATAAATACATGTATCCCAACTGGGGCAGAGACCTACATCAAAAAAGCAAAGTAGCCATCAAAAAACAAGATGTCAAACAGTGTTCATTAATTAAGACTCTAGAGTCTTCAGGCCATGCCGATTCACAGAGGAAAAGCCAATAATTAACATGTGTGAGAGAAGGTTTAAATGAAGGAAAGAATCTCAAAATCATTCAACGCGTTTACAATTAGAGAGATAAATACTTTTTGTACACAGAGTCTAATGGAGAAGCCAGCCGTGAAACCTTCAATATGTGGTGTTTACAGAGGCTTATGATTAAAAAAAATGTATAAACACACATATGTAATTGCAGCACTAAACAGAAGGCATTGAGTGTATCTCCTCAAGACACTCAGTATGCTGTGTCAAACTTGCCGATTTAGCTGGCTTGGAAAGGGTTTCTCAGCTCTATGGCTCGTATCTCTTGAGTGCAGATTCAGGACCACAGCAGCATCCTCCATCTTCTCTTTGGGCGTCTCATCTGACATCTCACCACCCTTTTTCTTGCTCTGTTCCAGGAAGAGAAGTATCACAGCTGCCAATTGGCCAATTTAGACAGATTAAAGTAGGCACACTTCTCTCAGTTCACCATTTTGCTCCAGAAATTGCTCACAAGGACCTGTGTCTATCTCTCCATTAATCGTCCCCAGGAATGACGAAGCTAGACTGTGTCTAGGACTGTAAGGGCCTCATTTCTATTGTTCACACTAACTGTATTGAATAATGTCTAAATCAGACAACATCCAACATTACACAAACAAGACCTGGAAATCTTTTAGTAACCCTGTCTGCAATTTATAGAATACTTAAGAATAAAATAAATGATATCCACTGAGTACTTTCCATACATGACAAAGCAAGCTATGGAATAATTGATTTAAAAAAAACCCACTTGGACAGTCACACGAATTTTAGAATATCCCACAATGTACTGTTCTCACTGTCTCTAGTATAAACAGCAGTTTCTCAAAGAGTCCTATTGTCAGAAATACAAAGAGGTGAGATGAGAGACAGACGGACAGAGGCTTTCAGCTACTAGTTCAACAATCACTGATCACGTGTCAGGTGAATGTCTTGAGAGGAAAAGGCACTTTTTCTGTTTGGCAAAGAATGATTAGTTCCTTAGAAATTCCATAATGGAAAAAAATTCTTGTTTCTACATCCTGGAGTTCATTTCGTTTAACATTATCTTATATACTCATATGTATATAGCTATTGAGCAATTGTGAGCCTCTGCTAGGAAAATCCTAGACATATACTAATTATTACAAATGAGGGAAAACATGGAATCTATGTTTCTTTGGTTCTGGCTTACTTCATTTAATGTGATTTTTTTCCGTGTCTTTCCATTTCATTACAAAAGTGGCAATGTCAGGTGGCTTTGTTTGTGGTTGTTGTTTTAATTTACTATATATGAAGTTATTTCTTTTTCATTTATTTCCCCCCATGGTTTATTCCCTCTTGTCACTGTATCTGATTTTGGTACCTGGTGTATTGTATATATGTTTATTTGAATTAGGGAAGGGAAACAAAAAATGGTGAGACAAAGGACAAACTGTGAACCAATGTAACATCAATACTCACAAGACAATATATTGGAAATGAACTCTACAACTTGAGGGGTAGGGGAGAGGGAAAGTGGGAGAAAAACCTGAGAAGGTTAACAATGTCCAACAAGAAATGTACTCACTACCTTACCTATGTAACTGTAACCCTCTGTATATCACTCTGACAATAAAATAAAATTAAAACAAAACAAAACAAAAAAACAATAATAGATGAATGGATGAATGGCCACAGATTGGGTGACTGAAGATAATAAAAAGCCATTCATTATCTTACAGGTGTGAGTGTGTGTCGGGGGGTGCACGTGCATGTGCCAGTATTGAAGCTTAAATTCAAGTCCCAAATGCTGTCCTTTAGCTTCTTTGCTCAAGGTCAGCCCTTTACCCCATAAGCCACAGCTCCACTTCTGGCTTTTTGGTGCTTAATTAGAGATAATAGTCTCATGACTTTCCTGCCCAGGCTGACTTTGAACTGTGACCTTTAGATCTCAATCTCCTAACTAGCTAACAGGCATGAACCACCAGCACTCAGCTCTTTAAGAGTTTTGGTGGTCTCTTTTTCTTTCTGCAAGGATATCACTATTAGATTTAGAATATAATTTAAATCCAGTATGGACTTATCTTGGTTCCCATCCTTTGATTGCAATTATATTGACCTAATTTTCTTTCCTTTTTTTTTTTTGCCAGTCCTGGGGCTTGAACTCAGGGCCTTGGCACTGTCCTTGGGCTTTTTCAATGCTAGCACTCTACCACTTGATCCACAGCAACATTTCCAGCTTTTTCTACGCATGTGGTACCGAGGAATCTAACCCAGGTATTTGTTCATGCTGGTCAAGCACTCTACCACTAGGCCAAACTCCCGGGCCCTGACCTTATTTTCAAAGAAGAAGGGGTTCATAGATACTGAAGTTTGAACTGGGGTATTATGTTTATGGAAGGCAATAGAAACAGACAAAAAAACAATCTAAATTTGCATCAATGAACAAATGAATGAATAAAAAACTGTAATAATCAGGAATGAATGGATGCACAAACAAAATGGACCTATCCATACAATGGAGTATTATTTAGTGATTAAAAAAAGAAGGACTTTTGCATTTGCAACAGCATAAACTTACAAAGATTATGCTAAGTGATAGAATCTAGATTTTATCATGATATAATTTTGTTCTATTGCACACAGCACCAGAAATCTATTGACAAGGAAAAGTATGACAATTAGAATATTGTTGAAGCTTGTTGCATGGAGAAAGAGGCATTTTATGGACTCTGTATATTCAAAGACTGAACAGAGAAAAATAAACACAAAGTGTAAATTTATGCAAGAACTCCATAAAACTACTGCTCCATTTTAAGTATAACTTGGAATATTTCATCAAAAAGTGAGAAATTGAAAATATAACTTGATTTGAATTTATTTATAGATACACTTCGTGATACCTTTAAATGTATTTATTTAAATTCTGGTAGATAACCTAATATTAAATTTAGAACGGTTCATGTAAGTTGCACAAATGAGTAATGAAGAAAAGTAAAATTAGTCTCTTTTTTCTGAAAAGTAAATAATAATAAAGCTTTTTTATATTGTAGAGGAGAGTCAAATTTACTCAAAGGGAAATATATATTCCAAAATAGAAGTAGCCAGTAAACCCTTATAGTGTTTAATTTAATTAAACACAGAGGAGCAAATCACAATCACTTACAGAGTTAAACTTAGTGCTGATATGATTTTTAAAATGACATACATTTGATAAGAAAGAAAAATTTGCAAAATCTTTGACATCAGACTGGCTGAGAAGCTGAGGAAGATTGAAGACTAGTCAATAATCAATAGTTTTTTTTAGGTCCTATGAACAGTATAAAGGGTTTCTTGTTATATAAATTTAATATATTGTTTTTAATCAATTTCAACCTGTTTGGTTCCTTTACTATCAAGTTGAAGTTCAAACTATCTAATCCCTCTTTTTATTTATATTATAAAAGAGCTGACCTACTCAAGCCAGATATCACTGCATAGGAGACTGAGTGTTGAAGATTGACTCTTATGTCCAATGAAACAACAAAAAGCTAGAGTGCATGTTGCAGAGCATTATATCCAGGGTTTAAGTCTCAGGATAGGTGTGCATACATATGAACTGATCAATTCTAAAAATGAGAAAGAGAGCTCTGTTATCTATCTCCCCTACACATATGAATGCAAGAACAGTTACCATGTAGGAAGCACGTTTTCTTTGTAGGCATATAAACTCGTATTGCCACTTACTCAAAAATCCCTGCGGCTTAACCTCCCATTGGATGGAGTTCATACAAGACATGCATAAAGGTAAAACTAAAACTAGTAAACTTAATAAAATTCTCCCAATACATTGATTGTTAACATGGTAGCATATATAGAAAGCCTAGTGGGACTTATCTTTATAGTCCTGATATGGTCTATGGGTTTGGGGTCCTCTTTCTCTGTTCTTTAAAGAATAAAAAGGGAAAAAAGTGTTTAAATGGAATTAAGTTTACTTGAATGTGAACAGAAGAGAGAATTAATTGACTCATGGTGGTGTGAGGGGAGAACCCCTCGTTTCTTTATCTAGTCCCACTAAATATTTGGCCCTAGCTCTCCCTTTTGGGGGATGTATCTTTGGTTTGATTCATTAAGCAGTGTCGGGTCACTGGCAAAGGTCTTTCCAGTTAGTTCTTCTATCCACTGGAAACCACTCTGATTGGACCCTCCCATTCCTGGGACAGGAGGTCTTCCCTGGTATGTAAATTCTAGACTGGCCGGACTCTTCACATTCCAGAACACAAGGGCAGAAGGAAAGGATCGAGCCTTCAGCTTCTTGATTCTGTTGCAGGTACCAGTCTTGAAACCTGTTGCCCAGAGCAGGAACAAGAAAGGTGATTGGTGCACTTCCTTCTTTTCCTGCCACATCAACCTTTATCTTCTTGTAACAAAGCCTGCATTGTCTTAATATTCTGCTGACATTATATAATTACGTTGTTTAATAAATGCAAAAAATGAATTCAGTAAAAAATACATTCAGATTTTAGAAATTACAGAACTGTCATTGTCATTTATCAGCTGTATGTGCATGTGTGTGCACACGCGCCAATTCTGTGGCCTGGGTACTATCCTTGAGCTTTTATACAAATGGCTAGAGCTGTACCATTTTACGCACAGCTCCAGTTTAAGCTTTTCAGTGGTTACTTGGAGATAAGAATCACAGACTTTCCTTGCCCAGGTTAATTCAAACTGCGATCCTCAGATCTCAGTCTCCCGAGTGGCTAGTCAGCCTCTTTGGGGGCAGTGGTAGGGTGGAGAACGGGGGTGAATTGTGGAGGTCCTTCAGTAGTGGGGCTTGAACTCAGAGCCTGGGCTCTCGTCCCCACATCGGTAATAATAAAAAAGAAAGCAACAATGAAGGAGTGGACAGATCCAGCTTTCCTTTTAATCTAGGCCATTATTGTCTATTTTAAATGATTGAACAGGAAAAAATCACTGAAAATAGGGATTTCCAGTGGAATCCTGACTGCATATTTCATAGTAGATTAAGATGCAGTTTAATGGTGAGCTTCTCACTGTAGAAACAACAAAGTCCTGTGGACTGTCTGGCCCCGAAGTGCCCTTCGGCTCTACCTCCCTGACTACTCCGTAATTGTCAGTATCTCTTTTCATTGGAACTCACCAAGCTGAGCCTTGGCTTCTCTTCCGGAAGTTCTTCTGGCCCATTACAAGCTTCATTGTTTGGTCATGTTTAACCAAAGGGCAGTAAATGATGCTTGAGTTCAGCTCAAGAAAAAATGGGAAAGAGGGGAATTTTGGATGCATATAAAATGGAGGCACTCTGTGCAAATTTGAGAAATGAATTATTTAACAAACTCAAGAAAAGAACAAATTCAAGAAGTGTTGATTCTTTAACAGATGGTGCTAGGCAGGATATGTCTAGGCTCTGTGGTTCCTGATGCTTACATAATTTGGAGCCATTTCGAGTAAATGAATACAAAATAATGAGTGCAATTTAGAAGAGGAAATAGGTTTGCTCAAGTGTAGTTTTGTTGGCATGGAGGATAGGGAGTTAGTTTGAATTTCTTAGGGTCTCTCAAGTATGTGGTTACTTTTTGAATCATTAATTCTCTCTGTACATGTTTTCTGGGTCTTTCTTAATATGCTTAACTAATGGTGGTTTTGCTCATTAAGGAGCTATATATTATGGTGAAAATAGAACAAACATGTAATAGGTAGTTATGTGTCAAAGCATGCTGTGTTTGTAGAGTCATTTTATGAAGCCCTTACTTGATCTGTGAGAGAGTTTATACAGAAGGTGCCCAAGCAGTGTCTTTCTCCAGTCTGCTCTGGCTATTGGATATGTCATTGATCTTCCCTCTCAAGGAGCTCCCAGCTTACGGGGAGGTCAGAATCACAAGAGTCTCCTGCAAAGGAGCCAGAGCCAAGGCAGAGGAGTAACAGGAAGCTGTGCGAAGAAGAGACAGATTGCAAACAATGAGAAAACTCAGGACTGAAAGTGAAACACATTTGGGGTGAGTTAACCCTCCAGATGTCATTCCAGACCTGTGTCTACAACTGGCAACAGGAGCAAGCTTTACCCAGCTCCATCAACTGATGGGACTGATTTTCTTCTTCCAGCCCCCTGCCCAGGTGAAAATAAAAATCGCTAGTGAAAAAATATTGCTCTAGATGTGCAAATCCCCAAAGAACTTTGATCAGAAAATGCACCAGACCTATTCATTAGCATCATCTGAATGCCAAATTTGCATCTTGAGTAGATAATATAAACACTCTGAGGACCACTACTGCTCAGAGTCACCTTAGCAGGTTTTTCTGATAAGAATGTCAACTGACATCCAAATTTATGATATATCTTTTTGGGTTCCCCATATGAGCAAGGACATATGTATCTTATTTGCCTTTCTGTACCTGGCTAGTCTTATTTAACATAAGCATAAGAACAAACCTCTAGATTCTTAGCGTAGAGGAGAAATTTCTAGATTCTTTCATGTTGTCACAACTGGCATGCTTTCCTCTTATAGCTAGATAATACTCTATTAAATGTGTAGATACCACATTTCTTTATCCTTTTATACCTCACAGGGCATTACGTTTGACTCTGTATTTTGGGCTATTTCCTTCTGATTACATTACCCATGAAGATGTACTCAATACTGCAGTGGCATTGCTGATTAAATTTCAGAAGAAAAAGATCTCACGGAAAATGAGAGTAGAATGAGGTTATGTGAAGCTGGGGTGATGAGAGGAGATATGGAGTTGAAACACTGGTCAGAAGATAATTACTTGTAGTTAGAAAATGAGCAACACTTGCAAGAGATATATGTACAGTATAATGATTAAAGTAATGATTTATCTTCCTTGAAAAATGCAAAGGGAATGAATAGTAACTATTGCTTTAGCAAGGCATTTATAAATTTGCTAGATTTAAACACTCCACAATGTGTGTGTATATATATGTCTGGGTGTGTCTACATAGAAAAGCATTTCAAACTATGGTGCTGTATGCAACAATAATGTTTGTCTATTAAAAATAAAGTTAGAAAAATGACTAGTAGTGTCACTGTCACTCAAGGGGTAGGATGGTAACCTTGAGCTGAACAGCTCAGGGACAATGCCTAGACCCAGAGTTCAAGTCCCATGACAAATGAAAAAGAAAAAGAAAAATGACTGGAATACCTGCACTATTCAGATGATATACATTCTTCATAAAAATATTGGCATTGAAGTCCTTGATGTTTGAATTTCAAGAAGAATGTCAGCCAGCATCCAAATTTATGGTACAATTATGTGAATTGGGGCAAATGTATAAGGAGGTTATAAATATTGCATTTCTAATTATAACTGTAAGTAGGTTATATTTATTACATATGTCAATGCTTATGTACCTCATTGTCCCTCTCTAATGCCTTCATTTGGAAATGTAAGAAAGTTATGCAATGGGAGGTCTTCCAGTAAAACTTCAAAGTTTCTAGGATTAGTATTTAAGAGTTGATTCAAAGTGGATCCTAGATTGTGAGGCCATTGCCCCATCCTACACTACATTGAAGACTCAGATCACCCCTTGTTATAGGATATGGTGCTTAGGACCTCTCTCTAGACTCCACATCTTTTATTTTATTTTATTTTATTTTATTTTTTTGCCAGTCCTGGGCTTGAGCTCAGGGTCTGAGCACTGTCGTTGGACTTTCTCAAGGCTAGAGCTCTACCACTTGAGCCTCAGCACCACTTCCAGCTTTTTGCTATGCATGTGGCACTGAGGAATCGAACCCGGGTCTTCATGCATGCTAGGCAAGCACTCTACCACTAGGCCAAACTCCGGCCCTAGACTCCACATCTTAACGTTCCTTCCTCCCTCCCTCCCTCCTTCCCTCCCGCCCACCCTCCCTTCCTTCCTTCCTTCCTTCCTTCCTTCCTTCCTTCCTTCCTTCCTTCCTTCCTTCCTTCCCTTTCTTCCTTTGTAATCAAACTGATATTTAGACTACTGTTTTGCTCTTGCTTGCTTGGCTGGCACTCTAACACTTACACTTTATTTTGGTTGTTTTAGAGATGACATCTCTTGAGCTTTGCTCCCTTGGATAGTTTTGAGCAGTGCTTATTTAGATCTCATACTCTAGAATCGCTTACATCGCAGGCCTGAGCCGCCTGCACCTGACTCCTTCTAGTTCTTAGCATTGATACCTTGAGGACCCATTTCCAATCCTTGAAAATGGGAAGACATGCCAAACCATATTGTTTTATATTAAACAATAAAAAAAGGAGTTGAGACATATAAGTCATTAGGAAAAAGATAAATGCTCAAGGAACAAAACTTTTTTTTTCTTTTTTACTTCCCTCTCTTTAAGCTTCACCATTGTTGCTTATTTTTAAAGAACCCTTGATTAGGCCTATTATATAAGAGCTATTATCTATGATTTCCTTGAGTTCCTAAAAGAACTCCAACAAAATGTGCCAAAGTCTTCAGAATTTCTGCCACCTCCTCCTGCTCAGCTTAAGGTGCCATTTTAATAGAGAACTGATAATTGGTAAAGCAAGCAGAAAGAACATCCTTTTCTCTAGTCTCTTCTTTTGCTGTATTCCTCTGTTAAAGGATGAAAGTCTTGCTTTTTCAGTTTGGAAAGCTGGTCATAATATTGAATTCATCATTTGAAAAAGCCATGAAAGAAGATCTTGGCCACATTTTCTCACATCATTTCCAATTTGTTTATTTGTACTGAGGCTTGACTCATGCTTTAAGCTCAACTTTTAATTGGTTAATTGGAGATGTCCTTGATGGCTTCAAACCACAATGCTTAGAACTCAGGCTCCTGAGTAGCTAGGATTACAGGTTTGAGCCATCAATGCCTGTCTTCTCCACAGTTTGCCCCCCCTTACTTCCTCACTTCCTGATAAAAATCAAAGCTCAGAAGTCACAGCCTATAATACATGAAGGGCCCAGACTGACAATTAAATTGTTACCAATTACATACAGCACATTGGTGTGACAGAGGAATCAGAAGCCTGCAGTTTATTGCCTGCATTTGATAAGCAACAGGCAGATACCACAGCAGAATGCCCTGAATCGACTACAAACCAAGGACAAAGCTTCACTGCATAGGTAACCATCAAACTTAGAGTCTAGTGGAAATAACAATCTTTAAAAATAGTAAAGGACACCTGCATTAGGTCATAAGAAAATTTCTGTATTAGAGTAAGGAGAAATATAAGTAAAAGATTATCTTCAGTCTTTGATATTATCTGTCTCTCTAGAAATCTGCATTTTAAGTCCAACCAAGAGAAACCCAAAAGACAGGGGTAGGGTGTAAAGACTGATAAGACTGATTGAATGTAGGTGGGGTGTGTGTGTGTGTGTGTGTGTGTGTGTGTGTGTGTGTGAAAGGTGGGGAAGATTGTTGTGCCGGTACAGGGGCCAGATCATTCTCCCTTAGCTCTTTCACTCAGGGTTGGTGCTCTACCTCTTGTATCTCAGTGCCACTTTGGGCTTTTTGGTGATTAATTGGAGATGTGAATCTCATGGATCCAGGCAGCCTTTGAACTGTGATTCTTGGCTCTCAGCCATCTGAGTAGCCAGGTTTACATGTGCAAGCCACAGTGTCCAGGTGAGACTCAAGGTTGAAAAATATTTAATGTTATGGACTTTCTGAGAAGTTTTGAGGTTTAATGACTTAAGTTCCTCCCTATTCTTTACAGCATATTCCAGAGCTTCCAATTTCTTTTCTCTCATGATGTTCACTTCCTTATTTGAAGCTTGGAAGGAAAGATTTTTTTTTTGTTTTTTTCTTTCCCCAGTTCTTCACACAGGCCCCCTGTAAGAAAGAAAGATCTAAGAGCCCTGAAATGTGCTGTTAGAAAGGCTCCACTGTGGTAGATAAAATAATAAAAAAATCCTAAGTATGCATCCTTACACTGGAGAAAATAGACACATTTATTTTCTTCTGAGAACTTACACATTGATTTGATATTGAAGACTCTGTAGTTCAGTACTCATGCTGAATATTTAAGTATTTAAAGAGTTTTAAAGTTTTCTCATTAAGAAATAAAATTACACGTATTTGTTTGATGTTTTCATGCATATATATGTTCTATAATGTTCAAATTGGAGTAAACATAGACATTTTCTCACCTTAGTGTTTTCATTGGGACTGGCCTTTGAACTCACGGCCTTGCATTTACTAAGCAAGCACTCTACTACTTGAACTAGTCATAGACATTTTTTTGCTTAATCATATTTCAGATAGAGTCTTCAATGTGAGCTTAGGGGCTAATTTTGATCATAATTCTTCTACCTATGCCTTCCATGTAATTGAGGTTATGTATATGACACACCAGATCCAGATTATTTCTTGAGATGGAGTCAAATTTTTTGCCTAGACTGACATAAATCATGATACCACATGATCTGAGTTTCCTAAGTTGCTGGAATTATAGATCTGAGCCACCACCTCCAGCCTCACAACCAACATCACGTCTTGATGGTGAAAACATTCAAAATTCTTTCTTCTGCCTTTTTTTAAACTACAGAGTGTGCTATCATGATCTATAGTGACCCAACGTAACACCAGAACACCAGAATTTCTTCCTTCTATCTAGCTATAACTTAATAACCTCTGAGGTGGCAATATGACATTTAATAAATGAGCACAGTGACATCTGTTCTTGAATAAGTCTCACTGAACTTCCTGGGGAAAAAAACTTTCTGAAGATTCACACATAAAAGTTTGTCACAGGGGCCGGGAGTTGGGCCTAGTGGTAGAGTACTTGCCTGGCATGCACGAAGACCCGGGTTTGATTCCTTGGTACCATATACATAGCAAAAAGCCAGAAGTGGTGCTGAGGCTCAAGTGGTAGAATGCTAGCCTTGAGAAAGTCCAAGGACAGTGCTCAGGCCCTGAGCCCAAGCCCAGGACTGGCAAAAAAAAAAAAAAAAGTTTGTCACAATATAATTTCAAGGTTCGTGGTTAGTTGTTTTATTAAAAAGAATATTCTCATTTCTGCCACTTGAGCCATTGAGAGGGAAGTTAATTCATGAAGAAGACCAATGTTCAGGCTAAGGAAGCTATAGAAGCGGTGGTACTCTCTCAAAATCCAGAGAGATTGGAGCAGGAAGTTGGAAGTAATTAATTTGTTACTTCTGAATTTCCCCAAACTTCCTGGTTCCTGTTCACCCACATCAAACTGAGACCTGGGACACTGAACCTTGGCCTTAGTCAGTGGGTAAGAAAGTTGGAGAGGGGATTTAGCAAGCCTTATCTATTACATAAAACATCCCCTAAAGCCAGAGGGCATTAATTTGCAAAAGGCCTTGTTTGCATAGCAGAAGAGAGTTTGAACCTATCTGACCCTGTACACCACCCACTACCCCCTTCCCCTGCTTATAGTTTCTGATTAAGCAGTTGAACAGTTACAGATTCAGAGAATTAAAAGTAAACCAATTACGTTTGCAGGGACAGCATGGAATTGACTTACATAGAAACCTACACATATATTTATTTGCCTATTCTCTTTCCTTTTGGTCTTTCTATGTCTTGTCTTTATCTCCTTCTTCCCTTTATTGTTATCACTCTCTTGCCTCTTTCTCTTTGCTTTTACTGTCTCTCTCTTACCTGTTTCTTTTCTGGTCTTTCTTTGTTACCTGTTTCCATTTTTCTACGTATCTCAGCTCAAACCATGATTCTCTCCATTTCTACTTCATGAGTAGATTAAAAGCATGAGCTATTGCTCAGTTCTGTTCATAGTTTACCAAATGCAGTTAATTTACTTTGCTATAGAAATTATATAATTTTCCTATTTTAATGTATTTTTAGTTTACTACAAATACAATCAATCCTATTTTCTTAAAACAGCCATTATCTCTAAATCATGCAGTATGCTAACTTTATTCTATACTTTCCTTTCCGTTTGGTATATTGTGAATAATTTATTTTATTATAATAATACTTAGTTTTCACGGCATTTGTTTCTTTTCCTTTGGGGCATATTGGGTTTTGAACACAAGTCTTTACATTTGCTACGCAGGCACTGCATTGTTTGAGCCACAGCCCCAGATCATTTTACTAAGGTTATTGTTAAGACAGAATTTCATATTTTACCAGCTCAGCCAGTTCCATGCTCTTCTTCCTGTAGTTGGGATGATGGAAATGCACCACCATATTCCACTTAACTTTATTGAAAATGCATATTCTAAATGTCTTTCCTATGATCCTCCTGATTTCAGCTTCTAGTGTATTTAACATCACTTATAAGTGTGAGCCACTAATGTCCAACCCTTTACATATTTACAATAGGTTTAAGTATTTCCAGCACCTGTTATTTTCTTTTATAAAAAGTAATCTTATTATCTTTAAACAGTTAGACAAAGGAGTTTCAATTCTATGTCAACTGATGAATACAATGCAGCTTAATTAGTGTCACCCTGTTCATCATTCTCCCACCACCTATCATAAACCCCATGTGTTCTTCAAGTTAGCTATATTTTTCTACATCTTAATTTGCCTTGCAAACATTAGAATGGATTTTTTTTCATAGGCTCTCTTCTTCCATAATTATATGTTTCTTTACTCATGGAGGAGTTTTCATAGTGTTGAAAATGAAAATAATTCCCAGATAAGGGTATATTGTTAATAGAAGAACTATCTGTTAGATGCCAATGACTCTCAGATACAATACTAGCTACTTAGGAAGCTGACACCTGATGATTGAGGTTGAAAATCAGCTTGAGCAGCGAAGTCCACAAGACTCCATTTCTGATCAACAAGCCAACAACTGGGCTGGAGTTGTGGCTCAGAGGATAGAACAGCAACAGAGCATGAAAACTAAGCAAGAGCAAAGGCCTGAGTTCAAGCTTTGATACTGTAAAAAGGAACGAGAGAGAGAGAGAGAGAGAGAGAGAGAGAGAGAGAGAGAGAGAGAGAGAGAGGGAAAGAGAGAGAGAGAGAGAGAGAGAGAGAGAGAGAGGGAGAGAGCTGCTATGTAAATAATAGGTAATCCCTTTTCTTTGGAAATTAAGTTCCCATTGTATTTGCTGGACCTATGTGTGATGGGCAAAGACAAGAAACTCTCCATCTCTACCCAGGCCTCCATTGCACCACTACTTGTCTAGACACAGTCAGGATTTCATAGGTTTGTAAGCAGAAATGTCTAAAGTGGAAGTGTGTTCTTTGTGGCTGTTCGCACACCACTGAAGCTACCCTTCTGCTAAGTTCATCTTTTCTTTATTCCTCTGAGGACCTGCAGTACTATTGATGGTTTTCTTTTTTCCCCTAAATAGGAATTGAACTCAGTGCCTCATGTTTTCCTTGGGCTTTCTTTTCTCCTGGTTGCAACTGTGACACTTGAGTCACACTACTACTGCAACATTTTATTGGTTAATTGGAGATAGAGTCTCAAAGGCATTTTACCAAAGCTGACTCTTGTAAGAGATTCTCAAATCTCAGTCTCCTGATTCGCTGAGATTCAGGTGAAAGCAACCAGCCCTTGGGTCCCATTGATATGTTAACTGAAACATGGACTGTAAGTAAAGAATGAATATAAAATAATGTGAGGGTAGGAAATATTAGAAATGTGCTTAATTTCTATAATCTTATCTCCATTTTTTCTTTGAAGAACAAAAAACACAAAAGTAACCATGACATATAGTTGATATGTGCAATATGAACTGGGCTTGAGCTCAGGACCTGAGCTCTGTCCTTGAACTTTCTCAAGGCTAGAGCTCTACCACTTGAGTCTCAGCCCCACTTCTGGCTTGTTTTCTATGTTTGTGGTACCAAGGAATCAAACCTGGGTCTTCATGCATGCTAGGCAAACACTCTACCACTAGGCCAAACTCCCGGTCCCCTGAAACTCACTTTTAATCAAAATTATAGAAATTAATTCCTAAGAAATGAAGTCAAGCTTTGCAATATTTCATTCTATATAAACCAGTTTCAATGTTAAAAATATGAGTGCTAAATATTTTATTTGAAACTATAAATCCATGGGCTAGGAGTTTGGTCTGGTGATAAAGTGCTTGCCTAGCATGCACGAAGACTTGGGTTCAATTCCTTGGTACCATATATACGTAGAAAAAAGCTGGAAGTTGTGTTGTGGCTCAAGTGGTAGAGCTCTAGCCTTGAAAAAGTCCAAGGAGAGCGCTCAGGACCAGAGTTCAAGCCCCAGAACCGGCACAAAAACCCCAACAAACTGAATATCCAGAGGATAGATAAAATATGTTTATATTAAATTACCTGGCATATTGTATACATGTTTATTTGTTTATTTGAGATAAGAAAGGGAAAGGGGAAAACAAGATGATTGGGAGGGGTGGGGGACAGAAATGGAGATAAAAACATGAGAAGAGATATCAATGTGTGAGAAGTAATACACCTACTATCTTGTGAGAATAACTGTAACCACTCTATACATTACAATAAAGAAGAAATTATAAATCCAGAGAATAGATAAAATGTTATTGAATTAAATTATTTAATTTTGCTACTGAAATTTGAACTCCAAGTCTTGTTTGCTGGATAGATGCTCTACTACTTGAGCCATGTCCTCAGTTCTCTATTTTTCTGATAGTGTTTTGTGGTTTCATCTTGGGCTAGACTTGGGCTACAATCTCCTCCCTAAGCCTCCCACATAGTTAGCATTAGAGTCATGAACCACCACAACTGGCTTGTTGGTTGAGATGGGAACTCACTAACATTTTGTCCAGACTTGTCTGCACTTACAACACATACATATATAGCTGTGTCCTTACTTTCCTTGTTCTTGATATCAATGACAGTAAATATTTCCCAACAACCAGATAAATGGCTATCTGACTCTTTGAAAACTAACTTCCCTGTGGGACCCCCCTGAGAGAGGCAGACTGATCACTTCCAGAGTGACAGTCAAACAGAGGTCAGTCACAGTCAAAGTAACTTCCTGTGAGCCCCAAATTGTGTCAAAAACAGACTAAATTCATCTCTGTACAAGTCTGCTTAGACTCTTTTTATTAGTAGTATTGCAAACTATCACCTAAAGATATGAAACTAGCATCTGTTACTTTGTCAATTCTTTTCTTCTACCCTTCCCACTTTCTCTCTGTACTCTTCCTTTTCTCTCCCCTCCTCTCCCCTCCAGTATCCTCCCTGCCCCTTCCCTTCCTTTGCTATTTTATGACTGCAGAGCTCTAATATTTCAATAATTCTTATGGAAATTAAACTTGTCACCTTAACAATAACAAAGATTATGGGGAGACACAGAACCTTTCTGATGAACTTACTAGGGGTCATATTCAGAGCACAGGCAATGTGGTTTCCTCTGTCTCTACTGTTACTGGGACAAATTCTCTTCACGTATAAGAAAAATAGGGGCGCTGTGAGTTTGACCTACTGGTAGAGTGCTGGTTTAGTATGCACAAAGACCAGGGTTCGATTCCTGGATACCACATACATAGAAAAAAGCTGGAAGTGGTGTTGTGGCTCAAGTGGTAGAGCTCTAGCCTTGAGAAAGCTAGAGGACAGTGACCAGGTCCTGAGTTCAAGCCAGGACTGACAAAAAAGAAAGAAAAAAGAAAGAAAGAAAGAAAGAAAGAAAGAAAGAAAGAAAGAAAGAAAGAAAGAAAGAAAACAAAAAAAAACAGGGTTCAGAAAGGGCAAAAACTGCATGTACAGTTATTAATCACTGGATAATGGAGTGTGCCTTTTGTTCTTGGTTTAATAACTATTAATTGCATTGCTGAACTCCTTTAACTATTCACTGTTACACTTATTTATCTGTTTCATTTCTTTCACTTCACCTCATTATGCACCCACTTTACATATCAATGAAACAAGCTCCTCTAGCCTGGCTATATAAGACCTCACAAAGAATAACTAGCAAGTTCCCTCCATTTCTCAGGCTTTCCATTCTAGATCTTTAGTTCTTTTCACTATTCCACCCATGAAAGAGCAACTGAAAATATCTCTACTAGAATACTGATTGAAATAAAAGAAAAAATAAACGAAAACAAACCCCAAACAGCCCATTTTTAAGAAGAGCGGTAAGTGTTGAATCTGGGGCTCATGAAGACCATTGTATCCATACTTAATCTCTTACAGAACAGATGTTAAGAAGGGTACATAGATAACAGAAGCACATTTTTTTTCTTTTGTTTCTTTGTTTGTTTCTTTTTTTTTTTTTTTTAAACCTGATTCTTCTGGGACTTAAATTCAGCCTGGGCTCTGTCCCTGAGCTTCTTTTGCTCAAGATTAGCACTCTCTCATTTGAACCACAACTCCAATTCTGACTTTTTCGGTAGTTTATTGGGATAAGAGTCTCATAGACTTTTCTGCATAGGTTGGCTCCAAACAGCAGTCCTCAAAGCTCAGTCTCCTGAGTAGCTAGTTTTAGAGGCATGAGCTTGACATACTGTTGCCTGGTTTTCACTGTTTTCTGTTTATTTGTTTGTGTTTTGTGTTTTTAAATAAATAATGCTTAGGCCATCTTGAATGATTGGTAAATAATAAAATTAGTGAATAATAGACTTATTTGAATGAGATCTGCTTTTTTTTTTTTAAACACTGGCTGCAGAGTAAGGAAATGTGACTGGATTTTGAGTGGTGCTGGCTCTGAGTACCCTTGTTAGGGAGTGTGTAATCCTGAAGACTTTAGCCCTTTCCTTTTTCATGTGTTGGTTTCTGATTAACACCACATAGCTTTGTGCCAGGAAAGTGCATGGAAAGTTTCTGTTGCTGTTGACGTGTTCGATGTTTTCACATGGCAAGCTAGGATTACGATCATCTTTTGAGTTGAATGGCTGTGAATAATTGGGAAATTTCTTTATAAGTAAAATGATTTTAGAGGTTGAAATAAAGAACATAGATGATAGAAAAACTGTCAAAAATAATGTTGTCTTCTTTTCTATCTGAGGGTTTAGGATAAATATAGGATTTAACATATTGAGGAGTGCATGAATGAATACAAAGTAATAATTTAATATGAAAATAGTCACACAATGACAAAAGCACCATAGTAATTCACAAGCTAAGCAGATGCCTCTTTCTTTTATGTATGTCTGATAATAGAATTAATGAATTATAAATGATCTTTGGACCGAAATATAAAATATCAAATGTTAGTGAAGATAATATCTTCATGAAGCTTAGGGTAATGGTGAAAGGAATAAAAAGATATGTTGTTGTTTTCTGTTTAAGCGCCCTATTGGTGTTAAACAGAATTCTCTCTCTGTGAAATTTATATTTATATTAATAGTCGTGTAATGTAGTACTTTAGTATCTATCTTGACTGAGTTTGGACACAGGGCCTTTAAAGGCCAATTAAAATTCAGTGAATTTTTAAAGGTGGATTCTTGTTTTAATTAGACTGGTGCCAAGTGAAAAAAGGAGGTGTCATGACTCATTTGCTCTCTGTGTGTCTGTTTTTATCTTCCTTCCACTTATACTGAAAGAAAGGCCATGGGACACCACAGTGAGAAGATTGTGTCCAGAAGGAAGTTTGATTGGTAAACTAAAACTTCTCCAATCAAGCTACCAGGTACTCATTTATCCAAGAAAAGATGAAGATGACGGAATTAGAAACTTCTCTGTCTCTTAATGAAGTCTCTAAGGGCATCATTTGTGCCTCTATCATGGCATCTGCCCAATGGAAATGGCAGAAAGGGACTTACACAGTGATAGTGGGAATGTCAACTGTTTAGTCACTATGGAAGTCAGTAGGAGAGATCAAAACAGGATTGCCATGTGATCAGCTATTTCTCCTGGTGCATAGGGCAAAGAATAAAAATCAGCTTATCACTGAGATGCTTGGACATCATGTTTATTATTATGCTATTCTCAATACCCAGGCAATGGAATTGGCCTAGGTATCATCAGCTGAATAATGAGTAATGGATATGGAAATATATTTGTATAGATGCATGTGTGTATGAAAGACACATATATGTGTACAAATAAATCAATATATTATATGCTATCTACATTATGAATTATATAACATGTTATATATTTTATTATATACAGCTATAACTAGAAATTATGTCATTCCAGCGAAATAGATGAAAATGGGGATTATCATGTTATGTGGAATATACCAGTGGCAGAAAGGTAAGTGCCACCTGTTTTCTGTCATATGTAGAACCTATGTACAAATGGGTGAGGGGAGGAAAGCAAAAAGGAAACTATTAGACAGGAAGGAAAAGGGGGAGGGGGAAGGAGACATGAAGAGAAGATAGTGAATGTGATCAAAGTAGATTATATGTGGATGATTTATGATATGCATGTCATCTCTGACATACATTTTATTTCTGCCATGCAGGCCTTTTCTAATATGCACCATTTCTGACACATGTCATCTTCACATGTATGCCACCCTGACATGCATGGCATTTTTGACATGCATGCCATCTTGACATATTTGCCATTCTGACATGCATGTGATTTTTGGCATGCCTATTATTTCTGACATGCATTCTTTTTTAAATAACTGATCCTTCTGGGACTTAAATTTAGTCGGGGCTCTGTCCCTGAGCTTCTTTTGCTCATTATGGTGCTGCCCTTTGAACCACAGTACCACTTTGAACATTTTCTGTCTATGTGATACTGAGAAATCGAACCCTGGGCTTCATGCATGCTAGCCAAGCACTTTACTATTAAGCCACATTCCCAGCCCCAAGAATTTAACTTTTAATTCATAGTTTGATTTAAACTTCACCTAAAGTTAACTTCAAAGGATGTTAAATAGATAACAATTTTCACTAATTTTGATGACGACCACAACATTAAACTAAAAACAAATAAATTACTCTGCAGAATCTATTTGGTTATGAATTGAATATCCAAGGTCTTCAAGACAATTTTTGTAAAATCTACACACTTATTTTTATTTATTTTTTGCCAGTCCTGGGCTTGAGCTCAGGGCCTGAGCAATGTCCTTGGACTTTCTCAAGGCTAGAGCTCTACCACTTGAGCCTCAGCACCACTTCCAGCTTTTTTTCTATGTATGTGGTACCAAGGAATCGAACCCGGGTCTTCATGCATGCTAGGCAAGCACTTTAACCACTAGGCCAAACTCCCGGCCCAAATCTACACACTTATATTTTTTTTATCTACTTGTTGTTTAAGGTAACTATCAATAAATCATAGTGAACGTAACTTTATAGAAAGTTTGATCCTGAGTAGACTGCTTTCACAGTAGATAACTCTTGTTTTCAATTTGTTTGTCTTTATATTTAAATTATATTTATATTAAATTAGCTTGTCAATGTATACTTTAATACCTCCATAAGCGGTTACACATATAATCCTAGCCACTCAAGACCCTAAGAGCTAAGGATGTGGTTTGAAGCCAGCCCAGGCAAGAAAAGTCCAGAAGATTCTTAGCTCCAATTAATGAGAAAAAAATCTGGAAGTCCAAAGCTGCTTGTGGTGGTTCATGCCTGTAATTCTAGCTACTCAGGAGGATGAGACCTGACGATTGTGGTTCAGAGCCAGCCGGGGCACTAAAGTCCATGAGACTTGTGCTTCCAATTAACCACCAGAAAACCTGAAGTGGAGGGATAGCTCAAGGGGTAGGATGGTAACCTTGAGCTGAAGAGCTCAAGAGAGAACCCAAGCTCAGATTTCAAGCCCCACAACAGAAAAAAAGCTTTAAGTCAATTTTTGACTCAAGTGCCAATGCTATAGCCTTGAATGAAAACACCAAGCAAAAGCACAAGGCTATGAATTCAGGCCTTAGTGTACACACACACACACACACACACACACACACACACACACATGCATGTACACACACACAGTAGAAATTCATTTGGTATTAGATTGTATGAGAAGATGAGTGTATGAAAAATGGTCAAATTAGATCAGTACCTCAATGTGTGAACACAGCACACTAGTCCATATCCTTTATAAACTTAACTTTTATGGATGTATGTGTACATGATAATGAGCTTTGGTTATACACATTTATGTTTAATTGTTTCTAAGCTATTTCAAGCTATTCCTAAGCTATTTCAAGGTACAAGTAAAATTATAGGTTTGAAATGATAGTTGAATTATTTCCTTTTCAATATTCATATTGATTTTCTTTGCCTGAACTATCAAGCACTTTCAGTGCCCATTGAATAAAATGATGAAATGTTCTTGCCTCATCCCTAATGTCTTGGGAAAGCTTTCAACAATTATTGACATTTCCAAACTTGATGAAAATGCACTAAGATATTAAGATTAAATTGTAATTTCTTTGTGTCTATAACACAGATAGAAGAGATGTGTCTTAGAAGGGTTTGATACTCATTTTTTGTTATACTTGATTAATAACTTTATTGTATTTTCATTTTCATTTCATGTTTAATATATTGTGTGTTATAATTTCTTTTCAAATGTCTTGTCAATTAACTTTGTTTATCTCTGTTATGTTTACAGTCAGTTTTCCCTCTTTTGATTATTATTGTTCTCACATTTTTGCTATTATTTCTTTCATCTACATGAAATTTCTTGGTTTTTCCTTATTCACCATTATGGTCATCATCACGTCAAATGTTAATTTATTCTATGTCTCAGATGTGTTTATAGTTTGGCCAAAGCATTGCATGTTAAAGTATTTCACTTAAGCTTTGTGAGCCTGCCTGACATCTTCTAGCTTGTGATTGTGCCAGTGGAATGCTTAAAGAGTGACACATATTTGATTCATGTTACTTACAGAATTTTCAAACTACTCTCTTTAACCCAGTGGTTTATAATTTTGATCATAATTCTTTAAAGATGCATATTTTGGAGGCATTATGGAGTTACAATGAAATGATTTTTATTCTTCAACTCCTGGAAATAATCTTCTAAAACTTAATTATTGACTCCACTTTATTTACAATCAGCTTTCTTCTTGGAAACTTCTTTGAAGTTGGAATATTCCTTCATTTGTTCTGTTTAGATTGATTTATTTATTAAAGTGAAGTTTTTATTTTAGAACAGCTTTCATACATAGAAGTCTTTTTCACATTTATAAAAGTTGTAAAGTCAATATTAAGAGAGACTGCCTGGTTAATCTGTACTCAAATTCCCTAACTAACAAATGTCTAAAAGTACAATATATATTTTAGTGTACTTACATACAAAATTCACCATAATGTAATTGAATAAAGTCAGCCAGCCATTAACACTACAGCTCAAGCATTTTTGTCATAAGAGGCATCTTCTCAAGAATGCAGAATAATTTTGCTATTGTTTTTAAGTGCTCCTTTACTTCCTGGGTCTGTAAGAGACTCTAAGTTAACATTTGTGGAAATGACAAAGGATAAAAAGGTCTCTCAAAATAGACTTCCTCAGAAATTAATAAAAATTTGGGAAAAGCTTATAAAACCAAAGAAAAAGTGTTAAACTGAACAACAGCATCAACAAATGCAAATCCCAACAGAAAATTAGAGTTTTGCAGCATTTTAATTTATATGGTGCATATCTCTTGATTTTCCCCCAGTATTTTCTTTTCTGTATAATATTTTTTATTGTAATTAATAAAAAGGTTGCATGATATTTGCTAGATAGAAGGTGCATTAATTCACATACATTGATACCCTTTTGCATGTCTTGGTCCCCATTATCCTCCTCCTCACCCCCCCATCTTGTTTTCCCCCCATCCCTATCCAATTTCAAATAGCCAAATATAAATATATCCAATATATCAGATAACAAAGTGAGATACTGTAACAATATGAGATAACCAAGGGACAGCAAAAGAGATGAGAGATAACATAGTACATTAAAGACAACAATCATTCGTTATATGGCTTTTGTTTCAGTATCCTGGAGGACCTTTCAATTAGCTTCATACTATATGGCCTTATGTATCAAGGTATTGTTCTATTGCAAATCCCTGCTAGAAGAGCCCAAGGTTTCTACTGATTATGACAAATGAGGGAAACCATTGAGCCTAAGTTCCCTTGAGTCTGGCTTACTTCACTTAATATGATCTTTTCTAAGTCTTTCCATTTCCTAACAAATGGGTCGATGTCGTTTTTTCTGACAGCAGCATAGATTTCAATTGTGTACAGATACCACATCTTGTTGATCCACTCATCAACTGAGAGACATCTAGGTTGGTTCCATATCTTTGTTATGGTGAATAATGCTACAATGAACATTGTTGTGCTAGTAGATTTAGTATGTCTTTGTTTCTGGTTGGTTGGGTAAATGCCAAGTAGTGGAATTGCTGGGTCATAGGGGAGCTCTATGTTTAGCCTCTCTATTACAGAGCTATAATTATCAAAACAGCTTGGTACTGGCACAAGAACAGGCCTGAAGACCAATGGAATAGAACTGAGGACCCAGATAGTAAACCACAGACTTATGGCCACCTAATCTTTGACAAGGGAGCCAAAAAAAATAGAATGGAAGAAAGATAGTGTCTTTAACAAGTGGTGCTGGCAGAACTGGTTAAGCACATGCAGAAAACTAAAGTTGGATCCTTCTTTGTCACCCTGCACTAGAATTAACTCCAAATGGATCAAAGACCTGGAGGTAAAAGCTGACACATTGAAAACTTTACAAGAAGGAATAGGAGCTACACTAGACCTCCTTGTCACAGGTCGAAACTTTCTTAATAAGGACCAAGAATCACAACAAATCAGAGAAAGGCTGGATAAGTGGGACTGCATTAAACTGCAGAGCTTTTGTATGGCAAAGGACATAGCTAGTAAATTAACTAGGAAGCCTACAGAGTGGGAGAAGATCTTCACCAACCATACAGTTGACAAAGGCTTCATATCTAAAATATATCAACAGCTCAAAAAATTGAATCACTCCAAAACCAACCTCCAAAGTAACAACCATCCCATTAAAAAATGGGCCATAGACTTAAAGAGAGTCTTCTCTGAAGAAGAAACAAAAATGGCCTATAGACACATGAAGAAATGCTCAACATCTCTGGTCATAAAAGAAATGCAAATCAAAACAACTCTAAGATTCCACCTCACTCCAGTCAGGAAAACTAATAACAACAGATGCTGGAGGGGATGTGGCCAGGAGGGATCACTACTATACTGTTGGTGGGAGTACCAACTCGTTCAACCACTATGGAAAGCAGTATGGCAGTGTCACCCAGTATTTTGTTAATGAAAAAGCAAATTTGGCTTTTCGGTGCTCAAAACTAGAACAGAGTGGGCAGAACAGGGGTATGTTTAGGCCCAAAGCTGGACAGCATAGAAGTGCTTGCCTTTGTTTAGTGTAACTCAAAATTCTCCCTGGCTAATTAACCTCCCTGAGGGTTTGTATAAAACACTTAAAGATAAATGAATAAACTATACCACTTGAGCAGAAATAAGTTATGGAGAAAACAGAGCTTAAGTGAAAAAGCTTGGAAAGTCTGGGATTACAATTGTCTGGGAAATCTGGGCATTGTTGGTATAGGCCTACAATCCCAGCTACTCAGGTGGCTGAGAGCTGAGGGTAACAGCTGGAATTCAGCCTGGGCCAGAAAATGTTTGTAAGGCCTTTAGTGAATTAATTGATTAATGAATTATGGGAAATTGGTCTAAAGAAGGAAATTCAGTAGGTACAGTCAGCAATAACAGATTCTGTTTAGGAGGGAGAATCTTATCTCTAGAACTGGAACATGATAAAGTCTAAAAATGTCTAGTTTCCAAATAAAAATTTATGAACATACAAAAACAAAATGAAACAAAATATAATCTATATGAGTTGAGGAATGAGTCAATAGAAATTGTCCCTGGCACACTTAGGCACAAACTTAACTTCCCTGTTTTGTGCAATATGAAAGAACTGACAGAAATCATGGGCAAAGTGTTAAAAGGAAGTATGGAAAATAATTTTTTTTACCAAAAGCTGAATTTCTGTAAAGAAGGCAGAGATAAAATAATATAACTGAAATGACAAAAGGAATTACGAAAGGAATTTAATTATATGATCCAGCTTAATAGACTTATACTCTAATAATAACTTGATCAAATGATTAATTAGAATAACCAAATGAAATCATTCAATCTAAGGAACAAGAAAAAAATTCAATAAAAATAGAGACTAAGAGACCTGTGGAATATCCGTGCTGTTTCTTGATGTACCTGTAATGATGAGTTTAAATGGAAACATGAAAGACAAAGTATCTGAATGAATATTTTAGAAAACAGAGTAAAAAACTTTCATAACTTGAGGAAATACATGGATCTATAATTTCAAGAAGCTCAAAAATCCCATGCAGATAAAGATAAATTCAAAAATGAAAAGATAGAAATATGATCAATGTTTTCAAGGTAAAAAAGTGAGACCCTTCCACATAGAAGTGAAAAAGTACCTTTTCACATACCTAGCATCCCTAATAAAATAAATGCTGATTCCTCACAAAAATTATACATGTAAAAAGCTGACATTTTCAAAATGCTGAAGATTGAAAACAAAACATTAACCAAGACCTGTACATATTGTAAAACTGTTTTTTAAAAATAGAAGAAATAAGACTTTCCCTAATAATAAAATCTAAGGAAGTTTTTCTTTTCTTTTTTTTTTTTTGTGGGTCATGTGGTTTGAACTAGGCCTGGGCGCTGTCCCTGAGCTCTTCAGCTCAAGGCCACCACCCCAATCTTGAGCCAAGCCCCACTTCCCGTTTTCTAGAGGTTAAATGGAGATAAGAGTCTCAAGTTCTTTTGTGCCTGGGCTGGCTTTGAACCTAGATCCACAGATCTCAGCCTCTTGAGTAACTAGGATTACAGGCAGGAGCCACCGCACTCTACTAAGGAAGTTTTTCATTACTTAGAATGTCCTGTAAACAATTTAAGGCTCCTTCAGACTGAAGTAAGAAAAACTAATCTGTAAGTTAACTCACACAAAGAAAAAAAAGCCATTTTTGACTATAATGATATGTATAAATAAAAAAGTAATAACAAAGCATATTCACGTTGTAACCTTTCTTACAATTGTATGACTTACAAGATGACTACATAAATGTAAATTTCTGTCTATACATACACAATATATAAGCTTTAGTTCATGACAGTAACAATATATTTGGTAGACTGATCTGTACATGAATAAATGTTTCCATCATATTGCCACTGAGTTGGTATTAACTACATGTAAGATGTTGATTGTTCTATTGTGTCTGTAGCAAAGAATTCAACTGGTCTTCATCATTGACTCTGTGTAAACCTAAAAATCACTGTACTTTCCTGAATAAAGGCCACAAGATACTGTCTTTCTCTCTGTGAATGCCTTGTATTGTGTGAGTTTTTGCTGATGAGTTGTCAGGATAGAAGAAGCTGGTGAAAAGAAAGAGCAATACTGTCATTAGAAATGTGGGACTTCGAGGCAGTCTATCATCTGGGAAGGAGAGGGGCTGTTGAGTTCATACTTGTGATCAGATGCAACTAACCATGTGCATGGATTGAATTCTCACAGAGCTGTGGAACCTCCTCGCTTAGCACATGGAGATGCTCGGAAGGTCCTGTATGCTTATTATCACAGGAAAAAGCAGAACAGCTCTGGGCTTTCTCTGTGTGTTTCTTTACCTGGCTTGTCTTGATTTTTCTCATTTCTAATAACCTTGTAATTTTAAGTATAGCACTGTCTTATATTCTTTGAGTTGTGGTGAATTATCAATGTTATACCCTAAAAACATTTGAAAATATGAAACCCAAAGTCAGTGAAAGAAAGTAAGTAATAAATACAATGGAAGTAAATGAAATAGAAAATAAAACAAGATAACACAAGCCAGTTTTAAAACTGGATAAAATGACATAATTGTTGAAAATTTAAACCAGCAAAGAACAAAACCAAGTACTCATATTGCTAGTGTCAGAAATGGATTACTAGGTCAAAGCCTGAATCTGGATATTGCATACTGTCAGGCCCAACCACACGCCCAAGAGAAGACAAACAAAAGTGATGATGAAAAAGCAGAGAAAAAAATCTAACCAATATGGACATTTGGGGAAGATGGAGCTTAAACATCCATTCCATATTCAGGGTACTCATATGAGCTTTAGTTGAGATAAAGGAAGACTTGAGGCAGGATACAGACTTTCATATAACTAAGGTGCCTGTGAAAGAGTGATCTGATTAATAATGATCTCAGTTCTATTTTTGCAAGATGACCCTCGGGAAGTTCTTATTTCCTCAGAGAATGATCCAATTCTCATGAGATGGTTTCTCTTGCTTAAAGGTGATCTCATTATAGCGTGACCTATTTGCAACTTTCTGTTCTTGCTAGAGTCAAGGCAGCTTCAAGTTTAGGACAATGGCCTATGACTTCTATGTTCATTTTTGGAGATCTGTAACAGGTCATTGTAAAGGTTGACAGTAAAACACTACTCCTATATTCGTGCCTTCATCTTTGACGAGGGATGAGGTAGATTAGTGATTACCAGGTTGAGATCTGGACATCTCTGTTTAAGACAAACCAGGCAGAAAGCCTGCGAATCTTTATGTTCATTTAATTAGTAAAACACCTGATTGTAGGCCTGGATCAAGTAGGAAAGTGACACCAGGAGAGAAAAAGCTGAATGAGAGTGTGAGGGGCTGAAATCAAGTCCAGTACTAGCACACTCTTGTGCATCTGCACATGCATGTGAGAACACCCACAATCCCCTCTCTTCTCCCACCTTTCTGTAATTCTAGCCAACTCTATGAAGGTAACCTTTTTTTTTTTCATTATAGCTGAAATTTAATTTCAGAAATCCAATGGTGATTCAACAAGCAAAAATGGTTAGTTCTGACTAGGTTTTATAATTGTTTACAAGTCTCTGATTAAATATCTCTGGAAATTTTAAATGGACATCAAAATTAGTCAAGTGCCTTACTTTTGAAAAAAAATCACACTTCCTATGCACTTAACAACAATGCATTGCATTTTCAGCACTTGATTAATTTTTCATTTTGCTACTGACTGATTTTTCTTTCAGGTGTACTGAGGAATTTTCATAAATGCAGACTGTTCCCCCTAGTGTAATTCATAAAGCATGATAAAAATCAAAGAAACAAGAATTTGTTGAATCCATAGATTTATAGCAATTATTTTACTACTGGAAATGTTAAAGGAATATATTACCCAAGAAAATAGTCTTTGAGCATGTTTTAATCTCTGATTTTTTCTGGAATGTTAGATGACAAAGCAATGTACTTGACCATGTGATTGAAGGATTAGTTTTAGAATTGAGCAAAATCAGTTGATTTAGCCTTAGCACTCACATTGTTGAACAATTTAATTATGTAGCCTTTTACCCCTAATTAACCCTTTCAATCTTCTTAACAAGCTAACTGCAAATTTAGAAGGCATAGGTTATTTTAATGCTTTAATCTGCACTGGATGAATCAGATAAAAATCAACTGATTCAGTTACTGTAGTTAAAATGTCTGTAGGCACTGAATTTTAGATAATGTTAACACACATACCTAACAAATAGAGAACAACTTATAATATCTCTAAGGTATTTAAGCAATCAAATCCCAGCCCAAAGGAAGGCAAGGGAAGTGACATAACTCAGCCAGGACAGTCATTATTAGAAGTGTGATAGTTGTTTCAACAGTGCAATAGTAGGGTTCTACAAAGTTTTATTATAAAACAAGTATAAAACAATTTTGTCCTCACACACTGGATAGAAGATTTCCTTTGAAATAAACACTGCTGAGCAGGCACCCACAGCTCTCATCTGTAATTCTAGCTACTCAGGACCCAGGTTGCATGCTAAATTAAAAAAATATACAAATTATGATTATTTCATGGAGTTGTAAGATTTCCGTTAATTAAAAAGTCAGCAGTAGTAATGATTTCTGTTTTTTTTTTCTAACTTTCATGTAGATATTTCTTACTTCATTTGCTTGTTTGGAAGTCTACACAAAGTGGAATCCAAAGAAAGCACTGGAAGGGAAGAAATTCCACTTCATTTACATAGTTTACATAGCTTGTCTCCTAATCATGCAGTAAGCATCAGCACCTCTTCTCTGGGTGTGAAACATATCACTCAGAAAGATGAGTGTAGGATTTTATTTACGCAATAGCCAGAGTCAGGGAAGATGTTACACTGATTGAACGTAGTTCTACCTAATGCAGGGTCCTTAGTTTCCTCGAGAGGAAATCTGTGTTTTCCAAGTTGATAGGTAACCTCATCCAGAAGGTTGTCTACTCTAGAAACACATGATTTTGTGCAAAAGAAATGCATCTTTGTTGTCAGTCTCAATTCTGTGCTTCTCCTCAGATGGACTCTCATCTGTTTCTGAATTGCTTGGCTCTTCAAGTTTGTTTCTTTTAGATGATGATTCAAATGTTTAATGTGACTGCTTTTACTTGGCCCTTGTCAAGTGTATAGCTCTGGGAAAAAATTAAAGATCAGATCCAGCAAGGAAAGGTTGCTCTGACACACCTGCTTAGAACTGTGCTTTACTGCTGAATCAACTAATGGTGGGCTGTTCCCAGGAAGGGGAAATTTCTTACCAACACGCATCCCTTTTTTTTTTTTTTTGCCAGTCCTTGGCTTGAGTCCAGGGCCTGAGCACTGTCCTTGGATTTTCTCAAGGCTAGAACTCTACCACTTGAGCCTTAGAACCACTTCCGGCTTTTTTTTTATGTATGTGGTACTGAGGAATCGAACCTGGTTCTTCGTGCATGCTAGGCAAGCAACTAGACAAAACTCCTGGCCCCCAACAAATATCTTTAAGGAAGATGCACTAGGGATCCAGGGCAGCTCACGTTTCACACGCCAGTGACCTAGGAATTTGCAGGGCAAGATGGTCTATGTTAATTCTCAGCATGAATTAAAGTTATTTTGTGACCTAGATTAGACTTCTTTCCATGATTATGTGGATAGGTATATTATTTAAAGACGTTAAAGACTTATGAGAACATGCCATAGTATGTCTCCCAAGATGATTAGGACATAGGCTCCTTTCTTCCTTCCTTCCTTCCTTCCTTCCTTCCTTCCTTCCTTCCTTCCTTCCTTCCTTCTTCCTTCCTTCCCTTCTTTTTTTCCTCCCTCTCTCCCTCCCTCTCTCTTTTTTCTTCTTCTATTCATTTTGGTACTGGTCCTGGGGCTTACATTTAGGACCTGGGTGTTGTCCCTGAGATTCGTTTTCTCAAGGCTAACACTCTACCACTTGAGCCACAGTGCCACTTTTGGACTTTTGTGAGTAGTTTATTGGAGATAAGAGTCTCATGGACTTTCCGCCCTGGTCTAGCTTTGAACTATGATCCTTAGAACTCAGACTTCTAGGTAAACTGGGATTATAGACATGATCCACTAGTGCTTAGCTTCATTTTTCTTTTAGTTCTTGTGTGTGTGTGTGTGTGTGTGTGTGTGTGTGTGTGTGTGTGTGTGTGTTTGTGTGTGTGTGTGTGTGTGTGTGTGTGTGTGTGTTGCTATTAGCAGTTAAACTCAGGACCTGGGCACTGTCTATTAACTTTTTTGCTCAAGATAATACTTTAACAATTTGCGTGATGGCTCCACTTCTAACTTCTGCTAGTTAGTATCTCATAAACATTTCTGTATAGGCTGGTTTTGAGCATGATCCTCAAATAAGAACCTTTTAAGAAGTGGGGATTACAGAAATGAGTCACTGGAACCCAGCTAAGACCTAACTCTTCAAATTTATCAATCAACAGCGAGGCTGACAGTGTTCTAAGATTTGTGACCCTGTTGTTATCTTGATCTCTTCCTGAACGTGACTCAGAAATTCATGAGTCTGCCATGTATAGTTGTGTAGATTGTATGCTGCACAACACAAAGAGATCCTATGTCTATTGTAGCTCAAATACAATTCACTTTTGTGGCACAGCCTAGTCCCTTCTGCACAGCAATCTTTGGCCTTAGGGAACAAATTGAGCATGAGAGGGCTTCCTGTTGTTAATTCCTTTTGACATTTCTAAAAAACTGAGAAAACTATTGGCAAGAAAATATGAAGTCAGTTGGATATGTGTTTTGAATGGGCAACTATGGGTTATGATGATGTGATCCAAATGTGAAATTTGCTATATGCTTCATATTCTTGTTCAGAAAGGACCAATTCTATCTTGGAGAACAACCAAAGTTCAACATTCGCTGCCTCTGTCTGCCTCAGATGGAGAACATATCACTCCAAACAAGAATATCATGAGGGTTAAAAACACCACACAAGGAAAACAATATTCATCAGCCTTATCAAACAGCCATTCAGGTCACGACCCTGAGTCATAGCCAACATTTCTTTCAGATGGGAAGGCCAGAATGCCTATTTCAGCCTCTTGGGTCTCTAAGTGCCTTTTGCAACCTTATGTCTCTGTTGGTATAGTCGGAAAGCAGATACAGGGTGGAAAAATCAATGACTATTTCATCAGTCCTTTACTTGCAAAAACAAGCTATGGCTTATTGGTGTTCACTGGCCTAAAAGGATGTATCTTAGTGGACAGCAGTTCTTCCAAATCTTCTAGAGAGGAGACTAGGTCCAATAAGGATCTAAGGTTGAGAACAGGATTTGTGTTCCACATATCTACTTGGAGGAGGTATTTTGCTGTCACCTTTAGTTTCTGAGCAGACAGGTATTCCTGGGTAATGTTGAATGTGTGTCTTGGTCCAAATTTCCACACCCTTGGAATATCACAAGAGGTGAGTGAAGGACCTTTTCTGATGTCTTCATAATTCAAGATTCTATTTTTCTGATGATCTGAAGGCTGCATATAAACCCACTTCATGGAGACGAAATTTGTCAGAGTCCAGCCCTTGACTGGCCCTGCTGGAATAGCCATCAGGAGTCAGAGTGGGACTATGGTGGGCCAAGCTGGAACTCTCCAAGTAGATGGAGAGGATCTAAAGCTGGGAGTACAAGTTTATTTGAAATCTTTGTGCCGTAAGCTAGAAGTGAGAGCAAGAAAATTGGTTCAGAAGAGCTGTCCACCGAGGCACAAGTGTAAATAAGGATAGAATCAAGAATCAGAATCAGAGACAAACTGGACCAAAGAATTTCTTAGCTTCAGGAAAGACGTCCCAATGATTATTGGCCACATCTCAGAAGATTGCTATCTCAGAAGATTGCATGGCTGTGACAGGCTAACCTAAAAGAAACAGGAAAGATCTGATTTACTGTAGTCAGTTTTGCCTCATAAGTAACAAACAGAATGTATTAAGGATTTTAACTTCCAAAAGTCTTCAGTTCTCTTTCTCTTTCTTAAAAAAATTTATTTGTTATTCTCTGTGTAATGCATAGAGGGTGGTTATAGTTACATTCGCCAGATAGTAGGTGTATTTATTCTCACACATTGATACACCTTCTCATGTTTTGTCCCCATTTCCCTTCCCCCACCCCCTCCCAAATGTCTTGTTTTCCCCCCTTCCCTTTCATACTTCAAATAATCAAATAAACATATATACAATATACCAGGTAACAAAGTCAGATACAGTAAAAATATAAAATAATATATATTATACTATACTACTATTTTCTCATATTATGGCTAGAGGGTGTGTTATATGGTAGAAGTGTGTATGTGTGTGTGTGTGTGTGTGTGTGTGTGTGTGTGTGTGTGTGAATACTGGAGCTTGAACTCAGGGCTTATGCACTGTTTCTTAGTTTTTTCATACAAGGTTAGCACTCTACCAATTAACCACAGCTGTACTTCTGTCCTTTTGCTGATTAACTGGAAAGAAGGGCTCCTAGACTTTCCGGCTCTGGCTGATTTTTTGAATGGAGATCCTCAGAGATCTTCATTTAGAGAAAATCTAAATGGAGCCCAGAACCCACTGAAGAAAAGCAAGACGCTCATCCTCATCTATTTGAATGTGTTCTTGATGATTGTTTCTACTGTAACTCTCTGGCCTTCCTGAATTCCATGGAGCTATTTCACAGTGAAGGCCTGTCTTGTTTGTGTTCTTTAGAATAGACAAAGTTAATATTTATGTATTTGCTAGGAAGGGCTTATTCCACCTCTATTATGTATATCTCCATCATGACCCCCTCACGTGTTGGTGCCTTTCAGCTGTCATATTATGAGCCTTTGAGGCATTTTATGTGGGTTTGAGTACAAGTAGTAGAGGAATAGCTGATTTACTTGAACAGGAGAATTCTATGGGATGCTGTTTTTAAATATGATGAGTAAAGATTTAGATCTGTATGCAAGATTTAATTGATATGCATCCTCAGCAGAGGAAAGAAGATTAGCTCAGAGATGCCAATTCATTTGGCTTTCCTGAGAATGATTTGCAAATATACAAATCACTTCCTCGGAGTAAATGGAGGGTGGTATGGCACTCAATAAATAGTGTGGGTTGAGGTAGTGGAGGAAGCCTGACTCTTCTAGAGAATGTTAGATCATACGGAACATGGCATACATTCAAGTGGCTGTGATCCATGGTGTGGATTCTGCACAAATACCTCCCATTAGAATCTGGGTTATGTGAGAGCAGAAGTGTCATCTAAGGAGGCCAGCTGGCTTCTTGGGCTGCGCCATTTTTAGGATCCCCGTGATCTGGATTCTTCTCCCCAGCTTTGCCATTTCAGCAGTTTATAGTTTTAAAGGCACCCAGAGCTGATCTGATGCAGGAAACAAGACAGATATTGAGTAAGTATAAAGCATTTCTGTCTGCTTCAAACTGAAGGTCATTCTCTTAAATTGGAATGGGCAGAGATATCCTATTAGCATCTGTATGTCATATCCCCTGACTAGGCACTGCCCTCCTTCCCATTGCAGGAGATAAGTTGACAGTGGTTTAAATGTGAACCACAGCAATGCATAAGCAGAGGTGTGTTGAGTAGAAATCATGTGGTGCTAGGTATAGTGTCAATGCTTTATTTAAAAAACAGCAACCTAAATGATAAATACTGCTATTATTACTGCTATTCTGAAAGAAAGCAGAGGCCTTTATCGGTTTGTAGGGACACAGTTTATGAGTGGTGGCATTGCACCTTGCATTTGTCAGAGAATATTGGGCTAAGCTTTCCCTGTCCACTCTCAGCAAACATTCAAGTCAGCATTTAGGTATCATGCCTCGAGCTCTGTCCAACACTTACTAATGTAGCTCTTTCTTTCTTGACTCACTGGAGTAGGTTACATGTACTGTCCTAAATGACACTTATTGAAAGACTATCTTCAGAACCAGGATTTGGAAATCACATGTAATACTATCTCATTAGCAGGATTCCTTTACAATTCATGTTTCAGTTCACTCAGTTCAGCATTCAGTGAGCATGTGTTATGTAATTAATTCCTGATTATGTTATTTTATCATATCCTCCCAATAATACGAACATCAGCTTTTGATATATGAAGAATTTTGTTTCAGATATCTTAGTCAATTCTGTGTGAAGTGGAAAAAAATGTCATGCTCAAACTTGTTGTAAAGAAGCATTTGGGAGGCCAAGAAACCTGGTTCTTAGCAAGCTGTTGCCTCAATGATGTCTGGTAATGTATAATCTTGGATGTGATTGCCCAGCCACACAGAGATACCAGTTAGATAATAGGCACTCATTCATATGGAGATGCAGCTCCATTGCAAACACTAGGCAGCTAGTCTCAGAAAAATAAATTTTACACATTGGCACATTGGGCTAAAAGTCCGTAGGTACTATCAATCTATAAATCTGTAAGAGTAGATCTCTTTCTCTTTCTCTCCTCTCTTTCTCATACACACACACACACACACACACACACACACACACACACACACGCACATGCACACACATGCACATACGCACATACAGGAAAATTAGTGTAGAGAATTATAAATACACACCAAATCTGTTGGAAGTTAGATCCCAAATATATGCCATGTGGTACAAGTCAAGTTCTTAAAGAAAACAAACCATAACCATGACAACTCCCATATTAAGAATAGTGAAGTCAAAGACATCTCATCAGAGGTGTTAATTGAAAAACCAACACCCCTGAAAAAGAGGAGAAACATCAAAGATTAGAGAATAAGTTATAACAACCTTCTTTATGAAGCACCCAAACATATATCTATTGCCTCCACAGAAAAGAAAATTATGTAATTCAGCAAGAGTTATAAAAAAAACATCTGTAGTAATATTCATCTACTAATTACTATCAGGGGAGACATTGAAGATGCTGTCAGTTAAGCATTGGCCAAATATTGTGTGTAATCCATTAAAACCCATATGAATATTAATTAGTTGGCCGTAAGACTGCAACCTCACTGGTTCATATCATTTGGATTAGATAGAAGACTAAATCATCAACAATATCAATAACCTTCAGAACAGGAGATGCTGATGCCTATAAATCAAAGACAGAAGTATAGATCTATGACACGAGGCAAACTTACTAGAAAGTTCTATGATATTCAGTTGTACACAAAGAGATGTCGCTGATTATCCAGGAATTATATCTTGTCTTCCTCGAGAGTGGCAGTTGTAATGACTGGCATGTCAGAAACTTAAGATCTCAGAACAGCAAATGATAGACTTGTTAAAAAGGAAAGTTGCAGGAAAGTTTGGCCTAGTGGTAGAGTGCTTGCCTAGCATGCATGAAGACCCTGGTTGGATTCCTCGGTACCACATACATAGCAAAAAGCTAGAACTGGTGTTGAGGCTCAGGTGGTAGAGTGCTAGCCTTGAGAAAGTCCAAGGACAGTGCTCAGGCCCTGAGCCCAAGCCAAGGACTGGCCAAAAAAAAGGAAAGCTGGACCTCTACTGAGTATGTTTTGCAAGGTGTAAAAAGTTGACTGGAGTGACAGTCATTTTATTAGAACAAATTGGACTCTATAATGAGAACGTCTATACCTAATAATTCCACAGACCTATATAAGGACTTTCTTTTGATTGACAAATCAAATTTTATGTATTTATCACATACAAATATGTCTGGATTTATATTCAACATAGTATTTTATTCATTTATTCATTTATTATTTATTTAGCTAGTAGTTGAGCTTGAAGTAAGGCCCTCTCACTCATGCGGCTTGCTCACTTCCAGCATGTAAGCCACATCTCCTGTTCTGGCCATTTACTAGCTAATGTGAGATACAGACTCACAGATGTTTCTGCTCTGGCTGACATCAAATCGTGATCCTCTAGGTCTTAGTCCCCTGAGTGGCTAGAATTACAAGAGTGGGCTAGTGATGACTATCTCAACATATAGTTTTAAAACACATGTATGTATACTGCTGTATACATACACCAGTGTCTCACATCTGTAATCCTAGCTATGCAGGAGTCTGAACTATGGGGATCACCGTTTGAAGCCAGTTTTGGTAGGAAAGTCTGTGAGACAATTATGATCAACAAACAGCCAACTAGCTGAAAGTGGAGGCCTGGCTTAAGAGGTACAAAACCTATCTTTGTGAGAAAAAGCTGGACAAAAGCACGTAAGTCCTCCTACACAAATGACCCCTCCACAAAATACACATACATTATGGAGTAGCTAAAATATATTGTATAACATGGTGGATGTAGTTAGTGACAACATATTGTAGTCTTGAAAAACACTAAGAATAGATTTAACGTCTCAATTAAGATAAGCTTTTAATCTCTCTGGGTCTGCTTTACATCCATAATAAGAGAGTCAAACTTCATACCTTAGGGTCTAAATGATCAATTATTATAGAATACTCTCTGAAACACAAATAAGAATCACTTCAATATCGTTTCTAATTCCCTTGTAAAAATATAATATTTATATTCCATTGGTCAGGAGAGACTTTATCTAGCTAAAGCTTACTAAAAGAAGAGATTTGAAGGCAGCAGTTAAATGAGCCTTTATAATCAAGGCTAGGAAATTGCTTCAGTGGTTTTCAGGAACACCATTAAAGCAGATTTTCATTTTTGAACCTTTGAGTTGTTTCGTTCAGTGTCTCAGTATTTCCTGTTTTTAGTTATTACTCAGCAGTGCTAATTACACACAAAGACTACGATGTAATACATGAGGAACCCAGTTCTCAGAGAAGCAACAAGACATATTTTGTGTGAACATTTAGTCATCATCTGGCTGAAAATGGCTACTAATGGGTACTCTGAGATGATGAGACTAATCAGGCACTTCCCAGGGTGACTCTGTGACCTCTCCTTGGAGTGAAGAGTCCTATTCACCACCTGCTGAATTGCACTATGTAGTTGTAGTCAGAGCAATTAGCACAAAGGAAACTGCAATGTGATTTCCAAGTTAGGCTGCCACAGGAAAGGGTCGGCATCTGACTGCACTGGAGAGGAGTAATGTATGATGGCTTTGAAAGCCTCTCAATTCAGTCAATGGATTGACCACATCGAAAGTTACTCGGAGACTCTAGTCTCAACTGACATCTGGTGATTGTTATCCTCCTCCTCTCTCTCCTCCTCTTTCTCCTCCTCCTCCTTCTTCTTTTTCTTTATTTTCACTACAACCTAAGTGATTTCAAACACTTAAAAATGGATAACATGTAAATTCAGTCAAACCATTCTAGAATATGATGGTAATATATTTTCACTTCAGCTAATGAAAAGTCACAATTGTAAGTTATAAATTTGTGATTGGGAAACTTTTTTTCTCCTTATAAAGGTTTAACTTCCTCACATCTGTGTTCCCTTGTGTGGTGATTATCAAAATGATTTCCTTTTATCCATGCAACTAAGGTGACTTGGTTTCCTGTTGAATGTGTTTCCCAACAACAATAGTAAAAAAATCTCAAAAATATATCACTAATAATGACAAGCCAGAATGCTTTAAACAATATTATACTTGTTAGGTGGCTCCATGGGTTAATATAAAGGCTGGTCTACCTTCTTTCCATAAGAAACACTGTTGGGAAAACATGGAAGACTATTTCTGAGCATTTTAAGCATTCTCCCCTCCCCCTGTTTTCTCTTGAAGAGACAGACAAGAGAGTCCAATGTCCTAATAAGGAAATGATTTGGTTATGTGATTTCAATCAAGGATGTATAGATAACATGCTCATTGATTATACAGGGAAAGGTATGGGAAAGGGAAAGGTGGGGTGGGGAAGAGGAGAGGAAAAGGGATAGAGGGAGTGAAGGAGGGAGAGAGAGAGGAGAAAGAGTAGAGAAATATAAAGAGAGAAGAGGAGATAGAGAAAAGAGGGAGTTGTACTTGTTGGATATGGTCCCAGATTCCTTTCTAGGATATATGTCATTTGGGTGCCTTGATACATGACTCCTCCAGCTGTTGGGGATGAAGGGACAGTGAATTTTGAGCTATGTTTAATTATTAACATTGGTCTTCTGCCCATTGTTTTACCCTTGTGATCAAGGGACAACATCAGGGAATTAAGATTGCATACGTAATTCTTGTGGCATTTAGGTTAGTAAATCAATGCATTTCCATATATGTTTTATGGAGGCATTTGCTTGTCATCTTTTCTAGCAAAAAAACAAGGCAAGATCTTTGATTTTCCTGAACCTATTAATCCAAGAATTCTAAGCAATTGGAGGGACAAGTAAGAAGTTATTGAATGCATGAAGAATTTTACTCTCATATGCATACACAAAAATCAACATGACTATCAGTGATATAAAGTTGAGCAGGTCTATCTATCTGATCAAATTATTTTGTATGTTTGTTCCTAATTCCTGCGTATATGATGGTGACATGACAAATAATCCCCAAATCATATGAATCATATGAAAGTTCAGGTCTTGCTTTTGTTGATATGAATACAGAGCAGATTTTGTCTGTATAGTTAGAGACCCAAATTAACACAAGATCTATTATATACGCCATTTATCCCCAAAATGAGAATTTGGCTGGTAAATTATCAAAAGGTGTCCTCTTCATATTACATTCAAACCACTTATTTACTTGCAAAAATTTTGGATGAGGGAATATGAGTTAGCTTCCTTACTATTTGTTGCAAACACACATAAATACACAAATACATGCACAAACACACAATTTTCTTCCCAGAAGCATTATTTGAAGAATATGCTATCATATTATTTCACAAAGAAGGTATAAATAAATATTTTTAATGAAATGCTTCTGTAACAGAGTAATCTAAGAATATAAATTTAAGTAATTCATTCAATACTATAAATTATAAGAATAAGATGGGGATAATTGTGACAAACAGAGCTCATTTTTTTTAATCTATTATCAAGGCAAATAACAGAGAGTTCTGGATATAGACCTTGAAAATAGTGAAATATCAAGTCTTAAAATAAAGCTATTTTCTCCTCTCCTTCCTATGTCCTCCTCTGCTGCTTCTTTTTGCACAGTACTAGGGCTCGAACTTGGGCCTTAGTATTGTTCTTTATCCTATTTCTCTCAAAGCTCATGTTCCATCATTTGAGCCATAGCTCCAAACCTTCCAGGCACCTAAACTATAAAGACTTGTTAAAATATAGCAGCTACCACCAAGATTTCATAGGAAACTATGGAGTAAAAATGATGACGGTAGCCAAAAGGTAGCATTTATGAATTTTCACTTCTTGGCAAGCAATTTCTCTTATGGTATCTCTTCAATAATGAGAAACAATGTAAAAGAGAAGGGTAAAGCTTCTCAGAAAGTGGGGGAATGTGACTCTGAGAAAATTTTCCCTCATATGTAAAAAAGTACTCAAAAATGATCCCAGGAAATATAGAAAAAATACAGGGAAAATTTTTGAAGATATCAAGGATGCCTTCTATATCTTGATATCTGTTTCTACATTAAGGTCTGCTTGGGGATAAAACTATTGCATAAAATTTCCTCCAAACTAGAGCAGTAAGGAAGAGTACAAACAGAAACAAAACGATAGCTGGAGATGAATGAGCCTATGACAACAGAGGAGAGAGAGAGAAAGAGGGAGGGAGGGAGGGAGGGAGGGAGAGAGACATAGTTACACACACAGAGAAACAGTGAGACAGAGACACTCAGAGAGAGAGACAGAGACACAAAGAGACAGAGAGAGAGAAGGAGGGAGGGAGGGAGAGAGAGAGAAGAAGAAGAATGCAGTCAGAATTAAATAAATATCCTTCAAAATTTACAGAAAATGAGGGAAGGATTGGGCTGGGAGGGACATGTGAGAATGTGGAATGGGTGATATTGACCAAGGTGAACTGAGCACATAAACTGATTTATTGGATGGTAATCCCTATCTATAATTACTTAAGCGTAATAAAACTATTTTTCAAAAATCTCTGTTGACATATGATATTGCATATGTAAAGACAAAGTAACTAGATTAGTAAAAGCAAATGTGGAATTTTGATAGATGTGGAAAAATCAGACATGATATTGCTGATTGGAATGTAAGATGGCAATTATCATGTTGAAAAGAAAACTTATGTTGACTTAAAAACCTGTATACAAATGTGTCCAGAAAATGGATTAGCAATGGTCAAAACCCAGAACCAAATGTGGTTCAATGGGTGAATGGCTAATCAAACTATGATCTCTTCACAACAGAATACCCTTAACAAAGGAAGAAACTTTTGCTTTTTTCAACAACTTTTATGGTCTAGTGCATTGCACTTTGTGCTAAAAAATCTAATACTGGAATGTTACATAACATCAGGTTCAATTTATATACCATTCTAGAAATAACAAAAATGGAGATAGAGACCAAATGGATGATTTTTAGTCATTAACGATGGAAGCAAGGGAAGATGTAACTGTAAAAGGGTTCCAGGAGTGTTCAATTGTGGTAGTTGGCTAGGTCTGTGACTTGGCTGTGATACATTTACATGAACCTGTGTATGTGATTCAATTTTATGAAACTACACACACATATATACACACACACACATTTATAGAAAACATAATCCTTTTCCCATTCCTAGCTTTACCTTACTTCCTTTATCTCTTCCCCTGAATCATCTTTCAGATGACCAGATCTTTCTCATTCAAAATTGCCCAGATCTTTATGAGAACATGACAAATTTTTAATTTTTAAATACAGTATCCTGTCTAGAAATGATGTTATACTAATATTAATTTTGCTCTAGATAATATACTCAAATGAAGATTGCTACCCTGTGGATAAATTCATACATCCTAGTTTCATTTTTGTCTCTTGTGAAGCCACAGACTTTTTACGTGTTTTTTAAAAATATTTTTCATTTTGATGGAATATATTCATTGAATACGTGTGTTTCATTGTTACATTTACTTACATGTATCCAATATCCCCAGCCTTCATTTTTCCCTCATCATATTTCAAGATATTTTTAACATATTTAATTGTTTAAGTTCTTTCTCTTTCCTTCTCTCCCTCCCTCCTTCCCTCCATCCTTCCCTCCCTCCCTCCATTCTTCCTTCCATCCCTCCCTCCCTCCCTCCATTCTTCCTTCCATCCCTCTCTTTTTCCTTCTTTCTCTTCCCTTCCCTTCCTTCCCCCCCCTCTCTTTCTCTACTATTAAATTTCAGGATTTGAATTCAGTGTCTGCTCAGCATGCTTGCCAGTGTTCTTCCTGTTCAGCCTTGCCTCCGGTTCCACTGTTTGTTGTTTATTTTGGAAATATAGGCTTTTGGATTTTTTATTTTTGTCATCGGCTAGCTTTGAATGTCAATCCCCAGATTTCAGTTTCCTGAATACCTAGGATTATAGTTGTGAACCACTGAAATATGGCTTATTATTTTTTCATACAAACACACAAATACACACACAAACACACATATATGTATATATTTAATGTACTTTGACTATATTTTCATTCGTTTTCCCTTTCCATTGGTCATCACCCAACCCACTGAAACCTGCCTCCGCCAGATTCTGTTATACTTTACTGTTATTAAAAGGTAATGTTAAGGGGCCGGGGGTTTGGCCTAGTGTTAGAGTGCTTGCCTAGCATGCATGAAGACCTGAGTTCAATTCCTCAGCACAACATACACAGAAAAAAAGCTGCAAGTGGTGCTGTGGCTCAAGTGGTAGAGGTCTAGTCTTGAAAAAGAAGTTCAAGGACGGTGCTCAGGCCCTGAGTTACAACCTCATAACTGGCAAAAAAAAAAAAAAAGTAAAGCTAAGGCAAAATCACACCAAAATTTATTCCAGTGGTAATTTAGGGAATGTCAGTAGAAAGGAACTTTATCTATATATCTATAGTTATAGATATATTTATTATCTCTATATATCTATATCAACATTTTGTGTCTGGATGAAATTTGTGTACAAAACAATGAATTGTTTAAAAAAAGTGAAACAAAATCAAAGAGAGTTTGCCACTGCCAATTGTAAATAAATCTTACTTTAAGTTGACAAACCCTTATCTTTTGAGGCTGAATTCAAACTCCCACACATTGTTGTTCTTTGTGTTGCTACTTAAGTTCATATTAGAGAAATTCAGACTTTCCTTGTGAAAATTTCCTGAGTTAAATGATCTTCTAAAATATGCAAAAATTCAGCAAGTAAAACTATCTCAGTGGAGGATAGATGGAACAAGCCTTATTTTGTGAAGCATGGGGATTTGAGCCCATCAATCATACTGGTGAATTTTATTCTCTATGTCTCTTATTTTTATTGTCAGACCACCCCCTTCTTTCATTAATGAATTCCTCTCAGAAGTGTAACTTCCAGGCTTTTCCAGAGGAATTAATTTGAAAAGAAAGTTGAGAGATTGAATGGTATAACTTCTGTTTGGAGAGCGAGAGAAGTCACAACTCTTAGAGCTTCTAGCGAAGGAATTTTAAGTCCAGAGGTCTGCTTTCTACAAATCCCATTTTAGTTTGAAAGAAATTGGAGACAGACTTCTACACATATAGATTTACATACAAACAAGATTTGATCTTGTAGCAAATAAAACTTACTGAATGCTATTTCTTATTTGGCCTTTTACTAGCTATGTAGACACAGACATGTATGTGTGTGTTGTGTGTTGTATGTGTTGTGTGTGTGGGTGTGTGAGACAGAGAGAGAGACAGAGAGAGAATAGAGAGATGGGAGGGGGGAGAGAGGAGAGAGAAGAGAGGGAGAGAAGAGAGAGGAAAGAAATGAGAGAGAGAAGAGAGAGGAGAGGAGAGAGAAGGGAAAGAGCAGAGAGAGAGAAGAAAGAGACAAGAAAGGACAAAGAGAGAGTGGGGAGAGAGGAGAGAGAGAGGAGGGGGGAGGAAAAGAGATAAATAAAAGAGTAAAGGATAGAGAGAGAAGGCCCACTGATGTTTAATGGAAGTCATTAAAACATAAATATTAGTGCCTGGGGCTAAGCTGACCCCAGAGAGGAGGGACAGTTTTTGTCTAGAAGAGAGGCTATTATTAGAATGGCCAAAGGGTGTTCACATTGTCCGGTCTGTGATTCTAATTTTCCTTTCACAGTTACTGTGGCACTTATGTGGGAGATTGCATCTTGGTATATATGGAGCTCTGAGGACTTCATATTAAAGTGAAGGAAAGAGGACATGGAAAAGGGAATTCTTCAACCAAAATATTGTTCAGCCTGTGGCAGGGGTCAATCTGCCACAACCAGAATATTGTCAGCAAGAAGCCTATCTACAGCTACACCCTGAGCTCTGGCAGGGATTGCTCAGGACCAGAAAGCCCCAAATCAGTCCATCAGCACACATGAGACCCCCTAGATTAGATCCAATTAAGTTCTTCATCATGGATAAACTCAGCTTTTTAGAAAGTCGCCCATATTTGTATGGAAATCCTGAGAAGTTGTCAGGATCTCAACAGGGGAAATCACTTAAGTATTTCCAATAATGGAAGAGCATTATGTTGTCCATGTGAAGATGCTCTTGGAAGAACACAAAACAAGAAGAACAATTCATAAGAAGCCATGTTTTCTCTGACAAAGGGACTATAGTAGGCTACACACCCTAAGGAAATCTGTCACATACATGCAATTTAAGATTTCTAGAGAAATAGAAAATTGAGAAAGATATCATGTTCAAAGAGAAAGGGGCTAGTTCTACAACAGGAAAATAATCTTAAATTTGAGAAAATAGATTTATCTTCTGACCAGGATTAGTAAAACATAATCATGGCATGGTATTCCTGTAAACATTGCCAGCCTGGGCAGAAATCTTTATGAAGTCCTAGTCCAATTAACCAGTAAAACCTGGGCTGGAGATGTGGTTCAGGTAGTAGAGAATCCATCTTCAGTAAGCAAGCCCAAGCCCTGAATTAAAGCCTCACTACCATCAAAACACAAATAAATAATAATTAAAAAAAAAACTTCTACAGTCCTACAGAATCAGGAAAACATGAAATCTGACAAAACGATGGTATTCTTCCAATGATATGAACTAACAGAAAAGAATATCACAATGTATTCCAAGTACTAAAGAAAAAACTGGCTATCAGGGCCCTGTGCCACCTGACATGAACCAACCAGTGAGCTAGAATAGGTCCTGGCATTTAGAGTTCCACTTTCAGGCTGTGCCACTGATTACTTCTCTGCATCATTTCTTGTGCTTGGATGTATTCAAGTGTTTGGAAAATGATTCATCATTTTCTACAAGCCCTTTGACATTAGAATTTGGGGTATGGTAAAGATCATGCCAATAAATATACTAACCTGAAGCTGACCTGAGAGGAGGCAAAGGAGAGGCAGCTGCTGGTCTTGAAACATTAGACCTGCAAAGTCTGATATGGGAGGCACCATTCCATGCTCCCTACTTAGGAGCTCCTTGTTTGGCAAACACAATGGCAGAATCATGTTTCTGAGGTTTGTTTCGTAGCTGCAGTAATGCACTCACTCTTAAAAATACACTCCTTATCCTCATGAGATTTTTTCACAAGTCTCTTTGTTCACGATACATATTATATGCTGTAATCAGACCTATATATCTGCATGTGTGTAGATACATATGTATATCAATGGCATCATATTATAGTCTATATGCATATATATACTGTAATATGATATAATATTTGCTATAGTATATCTTGTTATAGTTCTATGATACGTGAAGTCTCAATCTGATAGACATTGTTAGCAAATATTAGATTAAAAAAGAAACAGAATCATTTTTCATTAAGTTGTCACAAAATTGAAGAATACTCTTTGAATCACTGGAACAAGTTTTTCATTTTATCAGCAAACCAACAGTTACTATATCAACAAATTAGGGTGTGATTAGTCTTGAGTCCTGGATCCAGTTTTGTGCCTTCTAGTATATGCATCTACATGAACTGAGGATACCTTGAGTTCTATGACTCTGATGCATCATTTTACAAAGTTGCCTGTGAGTTTTTGAATTTTCTTATTCTACTGTCACAGTAATGTGTTATTCTAGTTGCTGAAACCCAGAATTGGAAGGGCGTCTTTCTTTTGAACTTTGGTAACAACTGTCATTCTTAAGTTGCCTGAGGATGCTTACAAAAGATAACATATTACCAAATTATAAACTGGGCAGAAATACCATAAAAATGAAAACAGCACCAATCCTCCTTTACCTTCTAGTTTCCTCCAGCTATTTCACTCAAAAGATGAATAAAACCCTTAACTAAAATGGAAAATTGTACCCCTTTTTACTGTAATTTCTCTGCTGCAAAATTTTAGGCCGTTGGTTTTTCTTGTGATTATTGTCATTTCATCTCACTGGAATGGTCATGCAGATTTTCAGCTGTAATCAGTATTCATAATTTTCCCATTGAGGAAAGATTTTACTTCTGAGAAATCACTATCATTATTCCAAAATCAAATCATGTTCTGCACAAATGCACCAATAGGAAGTTTTATCCTATTCATTCCTATCATTATCTATCCATCTATCTGTCTTCTGCATACTTATATTTTAAGTAACTATACAAAATGGTTTTACCCCAATATCTCAGGTTATGTGTACAATGCCTTTGTGTACAATGTGTCACCCCTTTCATAATTCTTTCCCACCGCTCCTGATCCCTCTCATCCCTCTTGCCTTCCTTCTTACTCTCATCACATAAAACTCCCTTTACTGTAATGTAGGACACTGGAGCCTCATCTGATGCCTCTCACTTCTCTATCAGGATCTGCATGAGATCTGAGAAATAAAAGCATTGTTTAAAAGGCTAGAGCTATTCTAAAAGTCAAAGGCTTCTGTTGGAGTGTGTGTGTATGTGTGTGTGTTAAAGGGGACAAGGATGTGGACTCTTTGGTAAGACTTGGATTGGAGGGTTAATTCTGACTGGCAGATGCCAGCCCTGGAGAGCTGACAGCTGAACATAAACATCTCAAAGAAAGATGTAAATAGAAGGGTTTTTTTTGGGGGGGGGGATATTTGTTAATAGCCAATTTTGTAAATGTCCTTGGTTTGAATGCTATAAATGATGATGATTGGACTCCACCAGAGTGCATAAAACAAAGTGGATGTTACTCTAACTTTGTATTTGAACAAGTCCTGGTGACTTTTGGCATCTTGCTTATTAAGGCTTGAGCCCTAGTATGCAGCCCAGATTTAAATACAGAAATTGCATCTGTGCACAACACAGTACTTTTTGTCTACTAAATTTAGTGGGTATTCTTTATATCGAAGCAGGATAGATTACATAAATAAAAATATTGTAAATATCTAAAAAAACTTGATTCTGTGGGGCTGGGAGTTTGGCCTAGTGGTAGAGTGCTTGCCTAGCGTTCACGAAGACCCGGGTTAGAATTCTTGATACCATATACATAGAAAAAAAGCCAGAAATGGTGCTGTGTCTCAAGTGGTAGTGCTTTATCCATGAGAAAGCCGGAGGACAGTATCCAGGTCCTGAGCTCAAAGTCCAGGACTGGTAAAAAAAAAATCCCCACAAAAAACAAAACGCTTGACTGTGAAAACACAACTAGGAAAATTGAGGAGATGCGGATTCAGGAGGAATAGGGGGAGAATTATTTTTAAAAAGATGACATTAATCAAGTTACATTGAGCTCATGAACAGACCTGTTTTCTTTTTTATAAGATCTGGATTCAGCAATTAAAACAGAACCATATAGTAGAAGATGAGTAGCAAGCTCTCCTCTCAAGGACTTTGCCATTTAAATGTTAAGTTATAAGGATATACTGGCTAAATTTTAGGTAAAAATGAAAATAAAACCAAAAACACTATAAACCTAATATCTCTAGTACTTAGGACTTGTTAGAGGTCATAAGAAAGTAGAATAAAAAGCAGGGAGTCAAGACTATTCTTTTTTGCTTTTACCCCTGCATTTCAAGAAGTATACTTTCGTTTTTATTCCATTTCTCCCTTTTTTTATACTGCTTTAGCAAAATAAATCCCACTAAAGCTTCACCTTGTGAAACTCCTGTTTTTGTGAATCCCTTTGAAGTGCTTTCATTATAACTATCTAGTTCTTCTGAATTCTTGCAAATTGGGAAGGTGAATACAGGAATTTTTCACTCCTCATGGAAAAATTCTCTGTGCTGTTTATTTTCTCTGGAGAGGTGAATTCTCAGTAAATCAGTCCTGCTAATGACAGCAGAAGAATGGAAATTTGAGAAACGTAATCCCTTAAATAATTTCTCTTTTTTAAAATAAATTTATTGTAAAGTTGATGTACAGAGAGATTAGAGTTACTTTAGTCAGGTAATGAGTACTTTTCTTTTGCAGTGTCACCTTTCTCCTGGCTCTTCCCCAGTTTTCCTCTTCCAACCCAGCTCTCACCAAAGTAGTGTAGTTCATTTTTAACTTAGTGTCTAAGGTGTATCATTGCTGTATTTGTTTACCACTGGTTCTATCATTTCCATGCCACGCCTTATCCTCCACAAAACAGATAAACTTACATAGAGGACAAAAGATACAGAAAAGAAAAAAAAACAGGGGGAAGAAACAAAATAACAAAAAAATCTCTTGTTTTCATTGTAAACTTGTTAAACTACTTTGGAAAGCAGTATGGAGATTCCTCAAAAGACTAAACATAGCACTTCCATGTGACCTGGCAATTCTACTCCTGGGCATCTATCCAATAGACCACAAACAAGGCTATAGTAAAGCAACCAGCACAACCATGTTCATTGCTTACCATAGCTAACATATGGAATCAAACCAAATGCCTCTCAATGGAAGAATGGGTCAAGAAAATGTATATATACACAAAGTAATTGTACACTACTACCAGAAAGATTTATATTATACATTTGTAAAGAAATGAAAGAGTTGGAAAAAATACATTAAGTAAAGTAAGCCAGACCCAAGGAAACACAGGTTGCACGATTTCCCTCATTTGTTTTAAGTAGAGTGTGCCTATAAATCAATTAGACCCACTGGATGGTTAAAAAGCAGACAAAACATTCTTAAGTAAAACCTGTAGTCAAACCTTCTGATAAGCTGGGTGTAACTAACCCTGAGTTCATTGGAGGCCATGAATCAAACTTAACACACTAGAACTTCCATGGTTTAATATCACTGAGCACTAATTTTAGGGTAACTTTTATGTACCCGTATTGGAGAATTCTTTCCCTGGGGCTCTTTGGGGCTACAACACTCTCAAATAAAATCCCATCTAAGCCTCTATGTGATCTCATTACTGCTTCCTAGCATCATATCCATAGACAGAATGTAGACCAAACAAATGAGAATACACAAATAAAAATTCTTTTTGACCAATTAACTTATAAAAAGAAAATCCACCAGTGTGATTAAAAACTAATTAAAGGACAATATTTTTAGGAGAGGATCAAAAGAGCTCAATAGCTGTGTGCATTTGATTATATAAAATGATTATTTATCGAAATGACCTCCAAGAAATTGAAACAAAACATTTTATTAAACTATGGTATTTTTCTTCTGTTTATTTAAAATCATTTTTGTCACTGTTTTGATTTCAGTATGCTTTGAGTTGTATGTAAGTTTAACTGATTTGGGGAGGGGAAAGGAAAGCATAGAGACCAGGGGCTGTGGCTGTAATGATAGAGCATTATATTGGAGCAAAAGAAGCTTAGGTATAATGCACAGACCCACAGTTCAAACCCTAATACTGGCAAGAATAAGAACAGTATTGAATAATACAAATACAAATTAAAAATGTTTAATATTACAACTCCATTGAAGGGTTTTAGAAATGAGGACAATGATCTGGAAAACTGATAGTTATAAATTAGAAACATAATAGTGATATTCAGTGTCTTCTAAGTTTCAGGAAGGGAAGTAGAGCTGAGGTAGTAGTGGAGCCTTCGTGGTAGCCTTGAGCATGAAGAGGCTTAGAAAGAGAGCCCAAGCACTGAGTGCAAGCCCCATAACCGACAAAAGAAATTTATAAATTGTAGGAATAAATTATTTCATAATAACAATATTGGCAGTAAATATATCAAAATTTGATCTATGTTTTAGTTGTTGGGTGGTAAATTTTGATAGGTTTTCTCGTGGTTGTCTTGTTTCTATAGTGATTCTGGGATTACTTTAGAATATAAATTTTATGGTCACATCATAATCAACGTAGCCTATCTCATGCTTTTAATCCTAATTACTTGGGAGGTTGAAAACAAGGAGACGGTGGTTTGAGGCCAGTGTGATCAGAAAAGGAGACACTTTCTCAACTCCCAGCTATAGGTTATGGCATATGTATGTCATCTCAGGCTATGAGGGAGGCTAAGATTGGGAGGACTATGATGCCAGTCCAGTCCAAACAGAAAAGGCTTTTGGACTTCATCCTGAAATGGTTCAGGGCTTTTCTCAGCATCACAGTCTATACATAAGATTTTGGATCCAGGAGATCCACATGTGGAAAGCATTTCAGGATGTGTGACATAGAGAAGACTCTCACTAGATGAAAGTTCAAGTATGGGTTTATTTTAGTATAACAAGTAAATGTAGGACACAGAAAGGTTTCCTGCTCCCTTAGCTGGAAATGCCAGTTTAAGGGTCAAAATTGCAGCTGTTACCTGATGACTTTATTTATTCTTCTTGAGCTACAGGAATACCCAGGATCGACTAGTAGCCTCAAAACCTTGGAAAATGGTTTTGAGTAGCTGAGTATTATTTATTATTCTAAAATATGGGCATATTTGTGGGCCTACATAAAACATAGAGACCCTAGAGCTTTCTTTCCTTTAATAAGCCTCTCACCCTACTATCACTACCCATTCACACAGAATGGCACACACTTTTTCCCTGTCAAAGGAGAGGGCTGTTTTATTTTTTTGTTTGTTTATTTATTGGAACCAGTCCCAGGGGTTGTATTTAGGACCTAGTCACTCTCCCTGAGTGTTTTTCGCCCAAGATGAGGACTTTACCACTTGAGCCACAGACCTACTTCTGTGTTTTGTTTGTTTTTTGTTTTATACAAATAATAGTTTATTGGGGATAAGAACCTTGGGATTTTCCTGCCCAGGCTGCTTTTATTCTCAAATCTTGGGCTCCTGAGAAGCTGAGATTACAGGCATGAGCCATGGGTGTTCCCAGAGAGGGCAGTTTTATTCAGTTATTCCCTTTAGGTCTTTCAAGTTTTGTAACGTAGAAATTCAATGGAGGGAACTTAGTGCTTTGTTAGTAGCTGCCTGGTTCAACTAAAGTCCAAGCCTTTTTATAAAAATTATAAAATCAGGGCCAGGAGTGTGGCTTAGCGGTAAAGTGCTTGCCTAGCAAGCACAAAGCCCTGGCTTCGATTCTCTAGTATCACATACACAGAAAAAGCCATAGCCAGGCACAGTGACTCACACCTGTAATCCTAGCTACTCAGGTGGCAGAGATTTGAGGTTCAATGCCAGCCTGGGCACTAAAGAATATGGGACCCTTATCTCCAATTAATCACTAGAAAAGGAAAGTGGGGCTGTGGCTCAAGAGGTAGGGCTGTAGCCTAGAGCTGAAGAGCTCAGGGACAGTGCCCAAGCCCAGAATTCAAGCCCCATGACCCACAAAACAAAATGGTGAAGAAGAATCTATTTTCTCATTTCTTCATGTAGCTATAAAATGTCACTATGTAGCTGGGCTCCTATGGCTCACACATATAATCACAGCTACTTAAGAGGCTGAGATGCAGAGTTTGAGGTTCAAGGCTGACCTCATGAAAAGTTATTGAGACACTATCTCCAATTAGCTAGCAAAGAGGTGGGCTGAAAGTATGTCTCAAGTCAAAGTGTGTTAGTAGAGCAAGCAAATAAAAAAAAGAGTTAAAAACAAGCAAGCAAATAAACAAAATACTTACCTGCTTTTCACATTCTGGTTAATGGGATTCATATATGTTTTAAGCAAATATAATGGAAGTATTTGCTCTATAAGACACCATCATTGTATTATTTTATCAGAGCTAGACTGTGTCAACTAAACTATATTTCCAACGAAGACCACAGCCTCTCTGTTCAAATATATCTGTGGAAATCAGGAGAAAATGGTTATGAATAGTTAATCACAGAGTTCAAAGAGTAGCCAAAGGACACAAAAGACATTTCTAAAGGAAGACCTTATCTATTAGAGTAAGCTATCCTAGCCCTCACATGTGAGAAAAAGAAAAACAAAAAAAAAATCACTCTCATTTCTAGAAGGTTTTCATTTACAACTAAATTGAGAATAATCTCTTTCAATCCTTGTTGTAATTTTGTTCAAGCAGCTTTGGTACTTAGGTTATTTTTTTCTTTTAATATACAAATTCATAGTTCTTTTCTTAATGAGATGAGTATTACTAATGGAGTGTTTATTCTTAAATGTGTTCCACAACATCTCAGCATCTTCTTTCTCCACCTCTCATCCCTCCACTGAATGCACAATGCCACTGGTTCTAAGTAGAAAGCTGGCATTCAAGCTTCAGTTGTGTGTGGGGGAAGGATGCACTCTCCTGGCTTTGTCAGAGCCATTGATGTCATGAGCCACGGATCATCTCATAAATAACTGAGTATAGGAAAAACAAAGGAATGTGAATCTCAAATGACAGATATTGGACTTGAGTTTTAGTTTTCCTGGTGACGCATTAGGCCATCTTTCAACTAGCATATGCTTCTCCCTCCCTTAATCCAGAGTGTTCAGGGGAGACATAATATCATAGGGGTAATATGATGAGAATCTGTCCCGGCACTTCTGCCCTCAGCATCCTGGGGTCAGCTGGGAGTGGAATGTGGGGCATTATGATCATTTCACACTCATGTGAGATGTCCTAAATGCTACTACCATTAAAGCTGATTCAAGACAAATGTCCACAACCAATTTTGTGATTATCATTGAATATTATGCATATTAATCAAGTACATAAATCCACATTATCCTTATATTAATACTTTTATATTTTTATTTAAATAACTTTATTTTATTTGTAAGTACTGAAGCTTCAGCTCAGAGTCTTGAATCCTCAGCTTTCTCACTCATAGCCCGTGCTCTACCACGTGAATGACACTCACAACTTAAGAGTTTCGCTGGTTACTTGGGAATTTGAAAGCTTGCAGATTTTTCTGCTCAGCCTGTCGTTGAACTTCATTGTTACAGCTCTCAGCTTTCTGATCTGATCAGATTACGGGTGTGAGTCACGGGTACCCCACTATATTAATCCTTGTCACATTGCGTTTTAGATGTTTGGGAACAAAGGCTGTCCTGAGGACAATGATGATATGTTATAATTTCACATTAGCTTGTGAGCATGTCCTCAAAGATACTGTGCATTTGCCCAGTAGTTGTATGAAGAACAAGTCAAATTGTTTTAAACACATCTCACTATACTGCAACACAGCCTCACTTCAACAGGAGCCTAGATACTATTTAAGTAAAGGGCAGACCATAAAACTAATGGTGAGTTTCTGTTGAATTATTCAATATCATGAACTCAAACTCACAGCCTTCTTTTTCTTTGAACAATGCACCGTTTTAGTCAGGACAATGTCAGAGCATATTCTTCCTAATGTGAAGAGATGTAAGAACGTGGGGAGTAGTGTACATGAGTTGTGAGATGTGGGCACGGGTGATGCATGGGTGATTCCAGCCACTCAAATACAAACTCCTTCTCTCAGCAAAGTGGAACTGATGAGAGGGGGATGACAAAGATAGAAACACATCTGGTGAAATGATAGAACAAATTTCATATTTTAGATACAGTTAATGCTACTGATTTAGGATTTCACTGAGAATAGTGACAAATAATGTTTTATAAAAGGCTGCTAAAGTTTCCAGAAAACAAATAGCAGTTTTGTTGTCTTCATGTATGACTTAAGCCTTTTTTGGTTTTGTTCATGAACAGTTACTTATTGTTCAGGCATTATTGTTGACTATTGCTCTAAAAGTATTAAACTGTAAATTTTAAAAGCATGCTTCTTTTTTCTTAAAGTGGGCAAAGACTGTCTTTGTGGGGAACTGAAATGGTTGTCATGAGCCCCATATTATATAAGGGGAAATGAAGTTGGCTTTTCTGACATAAAGTTAAATCTAGTCTGATGTGATTGTTTTATCAGTAAAATCAAACTAGGTTAGCTAGAATTACGAGATATGTTCCATAAATTAAACTACATATTTGTAACATTTTTAATAGCAACAAAAGAACAGTGACATACAATGCAAAATCTGGTGTTGACTTACAGCTGTCTTGATATATATGATTATGTAATCATATATAGAATTAACATAAATATTAGAAAATACCATTGCACATATTTTATTTTTTGATTTTTTTATTGTAATTAATAAAAGGGTTACATGATATTTGCCAGATAGAAGTTGCATTAATCATATACATTGATACCCTTTCACATGTCTGTCTCGGTCCCCATTACCCTCCTCTCACCCCCCCATCTTGTTTTCCCCCCTTCCCTATCCAATTTCAAATAACCAAATACAAATATATCTAATATATCAGATAACAAAGTGAGATACTGTTACAAGTTGAGATAACTAAGGGACAGCAAAAAAGGTGAGCGATAACATAGTACCTTAAGGACAACAATCATTCATTATATGGCTTTTGTTTCTATATCCTAGAGGTCCTTTCAATTAGCATCATACTATATGGCCTTATGTATCAAGGTATTGTTCTATTGCAAATCTCTGCTAGGAGAGCCCAAGGTTTCTACTGATTATGACAAATGAGGGAAACCATTCAGCCTAAGTTCCTTTGAGTCTGGCTTACTTCACTTAATAGGATTTTTTCTAAGTCTTTCCATTTCCTAACACATGGGGTGATGTTGTTCTTTCTGACAGCAGCATTAAATTACATTGTGTATAAATGCCACATCTTGTTGATCCATTCATCAACTGAGGGACATCTGAGTTGGTTCCATATCTTTGCTATGGTAAATAGTGCTGCAATGATCATCGTTGTGCTACTGGATTTAGTATGTCCTTGTTTCTGGATGATTGGGTAAATGCCAAGTTGTGGAATTGCTGGGTCATAGGGAAGCTCTATGTTTAGCCTTTTGAGGAACTGCCATACTGCTTTCCATAGTCGTTGAATGAGTTTGCACTCCCACCAACAGTGTAGTAGTGATCCCTCCTGGCCACATCCCCTCCAGCATCTGTTGTTATTAGTTTTCTTGATCCTGGCCATTCTAACTGGAGTGAGTGGAATCTTAGCGTTGTTTTGATTTGCATTTCTTTTATGACCAGAGATGTTGAGCATTTCTTCATGTGTCTATAGGCCATTTTTGTTTCTTCTTCAGAGAAGACTCTCTTTAAGACTTTGGCCCATCTTTTAATGGGATGGTTGTTTCTTTGGAGATTAGTTTTGGAGTGATTCAATTTTTTGAGCTGTTGATATATTTTAGATAGGAGGCCTTTGTCAGTTGTATGGTTGATGAAGATCTTTTCCCACTCTGTAGGCTTTGTAATAAATTTACTAGCTATGTCCTTTGCCATACAAAAGCTCTGCAGTTTAATACAGTCCCACTTATCCAGCCTTTCTTTGATTTGTTGTGACTCTTGGTCCTTATTAAGAAAGTTTGGACCTGTGCCAAGGAGGCCTAGTGTAGCTCCTATTTCTTCTTGTAGTTTTCAGTGTGTCAGCTTTTACCTTGAGGTCTTTGATTCATTTGGAGTTAATTCTAATGCAGGGTGACAAAGAAGGATCCAACTTTAGTTTTCTGCAGGTGCTTAACCAGTTCTGCCAGCACCACTTGTTGAAGAAGCTGTCTTTCTTCCATTCTATTTTTTGGCTCCCTTGTCTAAGATTAGGTGGCCATAGGTCTGTGGTTTAATACATGGGTCCTCAGTTCTATTCCATTGGTCTTCAGGTCTGTTCTTGACGATTATACATATTTTATATAGGACACCTGGGTTGTCTCTATACCTTGGCTGTGGTGAGCAGTGCTGCAATAGACATGAGAGTGATAGTGTCTGTCCTCATAAACGCTATCCATCCTAAGCCATATCTATTCTATCCTCAAATACGACCACTGCATACTTTCCCAACACAAAGTTCATGTGCACATGTGCATATCTCACGTGGCTGGGGAGGTAAATCTTATCAGTGCCAATTCCATATTGCAGAGGTGAGGATGGGGTGCTATGGGCATAAAACAAGCTCACTCATAAAACAAGCAACTTTGGTGATGAGAATTGCATGAGAAGAATGCTTTGTTTGAAAGGAAGTGTGTAGTTTCATATGCAGAGTGTTTATTTTCTTTCCTTTATTTTGACAGTCCTGGGCTTGAACTCAGGGCCTGAGCAGTGTCCTTGAACTTTCTCAAGGCTAGAGCTTTACCACTGGAACCTCTGCACAACTTTTGGCTTTTTTCTATATATGTGGTACTGAGGAATCAAACCTGGGTCTTCGTGCATGGTAGGCAAGCACTCTACCATTAGACCAAACTTCCAATCCATGAGAGTGTTTTATCTGATATGTCTTTATTTGAGAATTGTGTATGTGGTTTGAGAAAATTTGTTAGGAGCAGAAATCATAGCAAACCAGATACACTCGCTCTATTTTGCATTTGTTTAGAGCACAAGTTCTTTGGATACTATATTAAGTACCTTTCCCAAGGATGTAATTAAGTTTTATAATGATGATTTTATATTTTACTTGCATTTTATTGTTTATTGTCATTTCTTAGAAATGCTTAAAGATTGAATGATCATAAAATAAGTCATTCAATTTTTATGTTTACACTTGGTGAATATCTTGTCCAAACAATGAAAAATATCTGAAAGAAAGAAGAATTTACTACCCTGTTCCTTTTTAGGGACTCTTAAAAGCACAATTACTAAACATTTTTATTAGTCTACAATCTGAGAATATAGTGGCTTTAAATAAAAGACAAGATTTAGACATCCAGGATTTTGGAAAATCAGTTTATCACACAATAAGATGATCATTTGGCGTTTTGGTTTATATAAGACTGGTTAACATTTTTCTAGACCCCAAATACTGAAAACTCCTATATTAAAAATTCTATATGGGGATGAGAGTTTGGCCTAGTGGTAGAGGGCTTGCCTAGATACACAAAGATGGGTTTGGTTCCACAGTACCACTACATAGAAAAAGCCACAAGTGATGCTGTAGCTCAAATGGTAGAGCTCTACTCTTGAGAAATCTCAAGGACAGTGCTCAGGCCCTGAGTCCAAGTCCCAGAACTGGCAAAAAATAATACATATGATATATATGCATGGATTATGTAGTTTGGGTTGGGTAGGTGTAGTGACTATGGTAGATTATGAGATGGATTGGAATGCAGTGTACACATGTACAAATGTAAAAATAAGATCTGCCCTGTGTAACTAACATAACCTGATTAAAATATATTAAAAATAAAGACATATATAATGAAATTGTCTTCCATTTTGGGTACTTATATGCTTCACATTATAGTTTTGCAACTTGTTTGGTTTTTGTTTTGCACCATTACTGGAATTTGAATCAAGGCTTCATATACTTGCTCAGTATTTTTGCTCATGGAGGAGACTTTGCCATTAGAGCCATCAGTCCAGGACTTTGTGCTTCAATTGGGCATACAATCCTATGGACTTTTTCTTTCTTGGCTGGCTTTGAACCTTGATTCTTTGGGTCTTAGCCTCCTAAGTTGCTAGCTGCATTACAGGCATGAACCACTGAACATAACTTTTCTTTTCTTTCCGTATTTTAAGTATACATTTTCCATAAAATTTTAGAGGATTAAAAGAAGTGAAAATGGTATGCAGTTAAAATGATTTTAGAAATTAAGAACAAAATTAATAGACACACAAACTGTTGCTCCCTTTTTTTAAAAGTAAAATGGTGAAAGTTTATTGAAGATAAAAATAAACAGAACTTTTGCTGAACAGATAGGTTCCATTGAAAGGCTTTTGACAGATAAATATCATACATAGGTTAAACTGGTATCTTTAGGAGAAAGTGATATTAAATTTCAAGATCACTGGATATGACTCATGTCATATCAGTCACTGGACCCAATCAGAGGCTTCTTGCAATCAGCATAAGCTTGCCAGACACTGCTTTAGGTCTTCTGACCAGATAAGCTCAGTTCCAACACACTTCTCTGGGGTCTAAGCAGTCTATTATTCACATGTAGGTTTTCCTTGGGCAATAAACCATGACTTGAGTTTCAGATGTCTGGATGTGAAACTGCTCAAACCCTGGTGAGTGATCACTATGGTATAAAACCTTCATCTGATTGCCTGGCCAGTTGTATTTAATACAACTAACTTAAGTATGGCTTTTGAAAAACAGTTGTATTTTGTACATTTTGACCCATATTATTTGATATGAATATCAATCTTCACTAAACTGTTTCACATAAGATGCATTAGTTTAGTATTGGTGAACATATATGAAGTTATAGTTTGAGGTGATGAAAAGAATGACGCATTATGAAAAGTTTACAGCGAACTGATAAAGCAGTGTTGGCTATGTCAAAGATGTGGTATTTTGTGAAGTCACTGTGGTGGTGAAATCTGACAACTTGATTGGATGGAAAAGAACCCCATTGGATTAGTCAAGCTTATCACTGTGTGTGGTTGTGAGAGTCATTCCAGAGAGGACTGAGCAAGGAGGAAAACCCACCTTGAATGTGGGTGGCCCTGACCCATAGGCTGGCACCTGGATAGAATAAATTAGAGTAATAAATTGGAGTGAAAAGGTGTAGATAGGCATATCATTGCAAAGCAGTGTTAATATAGATGACAATGTACTACACATCTGAGAAATTCTGTAGAAAGGAATATTTTTTTCATATATTTCTATTATATTTTATTTTTTCTTCCATTTTTTCCCCTCTTGCCTATCTGACTTCAATTACCCAAATATGCATATATACAATATATCACAAAACCAGGTGAAATACTGTAACAATATGAGATAACCAAGGACAGCAAAAGAGATGAGAGATAATATAGTACATTAAGGACAACAATCACTCATTATATGGCTTTTGACAAACAGATGCTTCTTGATAGATATTTATCCTTGGCTGGATATTCTCTTTTAAAGAAAATTACACTTGGGCTGTTTTACTCTCTTTTTTTTTATTCTCTTATGTGAGGTTTTTGGCGTGTCCAAGTGAAATTGGACTTATCATTAAGAGAAAAATAAACAAAATTAACTATGGATTTGTAAATGGGAATCCACAAACAAGTAAAGTTCATGAATGTGATTATAGTTTGAGGCCTTCAGTGTGTTAAGACAGGATGTAGGAGGACAGAATACTCCCCTGTGGGCCCTGTGGAGACTAAGGAGGAATAAAGAGACTGTAATGACAATGCCTGTTGATATGGTTTCCTGTCCAGATGCTGACTGGTGCCCTCTTTTTGTCTTTCATAGTGAGTAAAACTCCCAAGAGGGAATTTTTGACAGACTCACTCTTTTGGAAGGCTTTGTTTTTCAAAGGCAAAAGCAGTTTACAAAAATCCTCTTCCTGTAGCTGTGGATGCTTACACATCTTCTGCTCAAAATATGCCACCATGGCATATTTGGAACCATGACATTCATCCTTTTAATTTTTTTTTTGCTAGGAGTATTGAACTCTGGGCCTGGGTGCTGTCTCTGAGCTCTTTAGCTCAAGGCTACCGCCCCAGTTCAGGGCCACAGCCCCAGATCCCATTTTCTAGTGATTAATGGGAGATAAGAGTCTCCACTTTGTATTGCCAATGTTGGCTTTGAACCAAGATCCTCAGATCTCAGCCGCTTGAGTAGCTAGGTGTACAGGCATGAGCCGCCTCACTCTGTTAATCTTTATGTCTGTCCTTGGTATCATTTGGGGGTAAATAGTTCCCTAAACTCTTTGGACACCAGAGGCTTCTGAAAAATTACAGGAGAAAACATAGAACAAAAAACAATGCAGCTTCATTAATCCACAGTCAAGTGAATGAAATATACTTTCAAAGAGAGGAATAGTAAGTGAAAGATTGATCACAATAGCTCAGTATCTATGTACCTATGAACATATAGGATGATGCTAAGCAAAATGAACTCCAGGATCTGAAAACAAGAGGTTATGTTTTATGGTTGTTGTTTTAATGTACTATGTGAAGTTATTCCTTTTTTCTTTCATCGCCCCCCACCCTGTGTCTCATCCTCTGTTGTCACTATATTGTAATATATATTTAGGGAATTAGGGAAGGAAAGAGGAAAAACAAAATGATGAAACAAAGGAAAAAATGCAAATTAATGTAACAGCTATACTCACAAGACAAAATGTTGGAAATGAACTTTATATCTGGGGGGGGTTGGGGTGGAGGTAAAATGGGGGAAATCATGGGAGGAATAACAATGTTTGAGAAGAAATATATTCACTACATTATGTATGTAACTTAACCCTTCTATACATCACCTTGATAATAAAATTTAAAAACAAAAACACAAACAAATGTGTGAATATCAGAAAGGCACTTAAAATAGCTTCCCTGCTGAGGTTCAGCAGTCTAGTGGCGGGGAACTGATCTAAACTCTCAAAACAAGCAAGAATTTCCTACCAAATCACTACCAGTGATTGGTTTGTTTCTACCAATCCTGCTTGTTGTGGTCATAGTGTTAGAATTCTGAGATAGGGGTTTTAAAACATGGGCTTAGAAAACATCAGTTACAGCCATTCTTTTCCCCCTCATAAAACAAAAATTCAATGTGATTATATAAACATATTTATAATCCAAGATAAATTAAGATGAAAGAGACTTTAGCAACAATCCACATAAAATGATGCTTATCAGGTGTAGAAGGCTTACTCTTTGAATCCTTGCTACTCAGGAGGCTGAGGTCTGAGGATCTTGGTTCAATGCTAGCTTAAGCTTTTATCTCGAGTTATTTACCCAAAAGCCTTAAGTGTAAGTGTGGCTCAAGTGATACCATGCTAGCCTGGAGCAGAAAAGCTCAAGAACACTAAAACCCTCAGTTCAAGTTCTAGTATTGGCACAAAAAAGCAAAAACAAAGAATATGTTTATCATAGCTGACAAAAGTATAACATAGCAAATCTATCTCCTTTTCAAAATTTTTTTTATCCAGGATAGGGTTTGACTTATCTTAATTGTTCACTGGAGTTACAAACTAACAGAAAGGAGAGATGGTCTGGTTTCCCTTTCCTATATTTAGGTACTGGCTGCCTTTGCTTTGATCCCAAATCGACTCTTAATAAATGGAGTATCTGTGAGTATTCTCTGAAAGCTGTAGATGATGCTTTATCTTTTGAAACAATAAACCACTTGTAAAAGATTAAAGCTTAACCATTGTAAACCTGTCAGAAGTTAGAGTCTGAAGAAAATCATCATATATGTATATATATATATATATATACATTCTCATTTAAGATGTGGTCAATAAAAATTTAAGTCATGGTAAATAGAATGAGCTCATACATGTGACTGCCACTTGATAGAGGAATAACCTACTCAAAATTCTATCAGTTATTTTGCTGCCCACAAATATAGAAGAAAGACCAATTCCATCTTACCCTGAAGTATCAGATCTAAGATGAAAGAATTCTTCTCAAAAAAGCAAAAGAATGTGCTGTTCAACTACTCACAACTACTCACAACCCAAATGACATTCTCTCCTTAGTCAGAAAGCTAAATGGAATCTGGACTTTGATGCCACTTCCTTAGACACTGGCAGAGCAATAAATACAAAGTTTTGTGTGTGTCACCAGTTACAAACAACAATTATCTAGATTACTAGGTCCAAGGAAACTTCATTAACAGAACTGTTGAAATTTCTGGAGTCAACATCATTCTTTGTAAGTGAAAATAAAAATAAAAGAGTTTAAATAGTCAAAACCAGTAAAGATCTCTTTAGCTCAGAAATAATTGATTCACAGTTGGTATATTTCATAGAACTGTGCTGTTTTAAAGTATGTGGAGGAGGGTGGGGGTGTCCCATACCTGTAATTTTAGCTACTCAGGAGGCTGAGATCTGGGAATTAGGGTGTAAAGCCAGCTTGGGAAAACAAACTTCAGAGACTCCAGTCAATTAGCCCCAAATAAATAGGTAAATAAACTAGAAATGAGGTGTGGCTCAGTTGGCTCAGTCAAGCAAACGGGGGCTCTAAGTTCAAGCCCCAAAAGCCGACCAACCTAAAAAAGATATGGATACCCCTGTTCTATACTTACGGTTTATAAATGTTTATATGTGGATTTTAAGCTCAATAATAATTAAGACAAGTATATTACTGGATTATCTAAACAAAGTACAAAACATACTGCAAGTAAATATTTTCACATAAGAAATAACAAATAAATTTAGAATATTTAAGTATAAATGACTTTTAAAGGTAATTATTTAAAAAAACTTTGTAATTTGGATCAAATGTGGCTTGAGGCTCACTCTGCTAAATTGGGCAAGATTTAAAAATAGGATAGTCTGTAAGCTAGATGTTAAAGATTAATCAAAATCTATTTTTGTCATGTTAATAACTGGATTACTAATTGTCTAGAGCAAATGGAAAGTTCTGATTAAACAGCCTGTACAAAAAAGTTACAAGGGCACAGAAATTTATATAAACATCTCCCAGGAATGAATAATGCAAAATAAGATATTTACACCTCTAAGAATTTGGAAGCAAGGTCAGGATTTCTCTTTTTAAAATTTTGTTTTAATTGAAAAGGTGATGAACAGGGAGGGTTAAATGGCATAATTAAGGTAATGAATACATTGGTTTTTAATCATTGTTATCCCATCCCTCATTACCTTCTACTTACCCCTGCTATTCTCTACCCCCTCACCCCTGTAAGTTGTAAGGTTTATCTCCAATATAGTGTCAATATTGCATTGGTTCATCCTTTGTTCTGCTGTTTCTGTGATTCCCTTTCCTTTCCACATATCAAATAATCCTATATACAAGATACAAGGTACAGAAAACTAAGAGAAACAAAAAGAAAATAGAAGACCATATACAGGACATAAGAACCTCTTGTTTCCATATCTTGGAGTTCATGTTGGTATGTTTCATTATGTATAATCCTCTGCACTAAGGATTTGGGTTATTGAGACCCCTGTTAAGAATATAGTGAACATATTCTAGCTCTTACAAATGAAATCATGTAAACTACTTTTTCTTGGCTTACTTCACTTAATATAATTTTTTCCATTTTCTTGTGAATGGTGTAATGATATTCTTTCTGATATTATTAGAACATAATCATTCAAACTCTCAATGCTAGTCCTAATTTCATCACAAAATGCAATCTTTTTACATTCCATAAAGCTCCTAAACTATCTTACTTGAGATACATATTCTTTCTTTCAATGTTTATTTTATTTTACAATGCCATGGTGGTGGTTGCTAGGGACATAGAGGTGAAGCAAACTTTATGCTCCACGGGCCTTGGAGAAGGTACTCAAAGAAAAGTGTGTATTACAATACAGTAATGGGGGGCTTGGAGAAAAGGGTGTGGAAAAAGGGAGAGAGAGGGAGAGAGAGAGACAGAGACAAAAAAGAGAGAGAAGAGAGACTCTCTCACACACAAAACACACACACACACACACACACACACACACACACATCCTGGGAGAGCAGGATGATCAGGAACAAATCTCATAAAAAAAATCCCAAAAGATATACAAGAATTTTTCCAAGAATAAAGGATAGAATCCTTTCTAGCGGGAATAAAATCTCATGCAAAGTCAGTAGGTGATCTGTGTAAATCTGGTGTGATCTTATTGTGAAGGAGAGAGTTGGCTGTACACTAGAATGATACAGAGGAGGGGAGTGCCGGTCAGAAAGCTTCTTGATTTCCTATCTCTCTGTATAATGAAGGCCATTGATCAGGTATAAAATGATCAGGTTTATAATGAAAAGAAATAAATCATCTTGTGGCTTTGATTGATAAATTGCAATTGGAGAAGGTGAAACTGAAAGGCTGCTGAAAAGAGTGTGGTAGTCCAGCTAGCTATGTTAATGACACTAAACAAAGTAAAAAGCACAAAAATTTATCTGAGGTAAATCTATAGGACATAATAGTAATAATAACATTTCCACAAGGAATAAGGAACCAAGAGGAAGTACAAATAAGACATAGCAAAAAGAAGCAGGCAAATGCATCACATATTGTAGAGAAACAAAACAACATCTAGATTCTGATTGACTAAATAAGTTAAAAAGAAATCTATAGAAAATATAGACTATAAATATCATCAGACTTTTAAATTGTTTAATGAATAATTACCAATTAAGAGTTAATAGCTAGGTATCTTTTTTCCTGTAATAGTGCTCAGACTCTCTCTCAAGATTTTTATTCAGTGCCAATACTTTATCACTTATACCATAGATCCACTTAGGCTTTTTTGATGGCTAATTGGAGTCTCACAGACTTTCTGTTTAGAATGTCTTCTCATTGCAATCTTCATATCTTGGCTTTCTGAGTAGCTAGGATTTTAGCTCACTGTTGCTGAGCTAGTACTTTTTTTTTTTTTTTTTTGCCAGCTCTGGGCTTGAGCTCAGGGCTTGAGCACTGTCCTTGGACTTTCTCAAGGCTAGAACTCTACCACTTGAGCCTCAGCACCACTTCCGGCTTTTTCTATATATGTGGTACCAAGGACTGGAACCCGGGTCTTCGTGCATGCTAGGCAAGCACTTTAACCACTAGGCCAAACCCCCAACCTGAGCTGGTACTTTTAAAGAGCTACAGGAATTGTGACCTGGATGAAAGATCAGGCCAAATGATGAAAATTTACCTCACCAAGGTAAAAAGATAGAACACATAAGCATGATATTAAAAGGGAGAATGAAATAAATAGTTGAAGTTACCTCTGAAATAAATTTCAAAATGTAAAAATAAGGAGAAATGCACAGCAAAGGTTAGGTTTGAATTTTTTAATGAAATAATTTTTGTCTGTTGTCCTTTCATTGGTACACCATATTATGAGAAGACATTGCTTCAAATTAAATCATAAAATGCCAAAAAATGTATGCTGTAACCTGTAGGTAAGCAATTAGAAATATACATAAATGAAGAGTCAGTTAATGGTTATTGGGAATGATGTACCATTAGTGATAATTAAAAATAAAATCACTTATAGAAGTAATTGTATGGTATGAGAAGAATAAATGTCCAGACATACTCAGCAAACAGACTCTTCAGTGTTCAGAGCTGGACAATCTTTACTTATCTAGACGAGAGTCAGGTTTTACAATTTAGACAGGAACTTGACTTTTGGTTAGATGAGGAATTCCTGTACTATCTGTGTGATCAAAGAAAGAGAAACAGGTATTTCTCAGATGTGTACATAACCCAGGAATGTTAGGTAGAATTTGGAATTTTTCCTCACACATGTAGGTCTGCCTAGAAAATATTTAGAAAATTAGTAAAAATTGAGAAACACTGAATATAGTCTTAACGTCACATAACATTAAATGATTATAAGAAATGGAATGCAATAAATGGTGAGACAAAGGACAAAGAGCAAACCAATGTAAGAGCAGCATTCACAAGATGATATATTGGAAATGAACTTTACAAATTGAGGAAGGGGTTTGGGGAATGAGAAGTGGGAGAAAAATGTGAGAGGAGGTGATAATGTTCAACAAGAAATGTATTCACTATGTTACACATGCAACCGTAACCCCTCTATACATCACCTTGACAATAAAATTAAATAAATAATAAGAAGAAATGACATGCAAGAAGCAGTAACAGTTGCTTAGAATAGACTAACGACATGAGTGCTAATTAATACTAAATCTGAAGCAATGTTAAAAGTTTGAAAGGTGAGACACGAACAAGGTGAGGCATTTAAGTTACATTGGTGCTTATTTTAGACAAATATTTCTAATATTATTGCAAAAAACAGTATATTTATTAAGCTTGTTTTGATGGACTTGACATAATTGAGGATATTATCATAGAAACTGCAATAATATGAATTATATATACATATCTGTGCATGTATATATGTGAATATATAAGAATAAATGCGCATCTGTATAGAGAGCCAGAGAAACACAAGCAGAGACAAAGATAGAAAGAGTCAGAGAGGAAAATTGAACTCTCAACACAGAAAAATACAAGTATAAGATGTGTTAAAAAAAATTCATGTGAGCATGTGCACTTTAAATCATTACAAAGACTAGTGCTCATTTTTTCCTCTTTTTCTCCCCCCCATTCCCGCTTCCTGAGTGTAAACTTAGCTTGTTAAACACCTACTATATAGCAGGAGAACTTTTGCTTATCAATTACCATCACTGGTACTGGCAAGGGCCATCAAGAGATTAGCATCCTGCTGAAGTACTAGACCCCTGCTCTAGCTCCCTTATAGCTGAAACTCTGGTTACACTGGCTGCTAGATATTTTCTGAGCTCGGTGATAATTATATATCTATATCTATCTATCTATCTATCTACCTATCTATATATAGTTAGTTAGTTAGTTAGTTAGTTATTTCTGCCAGTCCTGAGGCTTGAACTTAGGGACTGGGCACTGTCTCTGAGCTTCTTTTGCTCAAGTCCAGCACTCTATCACTTGAGCCGCAGGTCCACTTCCAGCCTTTAATGTTTATGTGGTACTGAGGAATGAAACTCAGGGCTCTGTGTATGCAAGGCAAGCACTCTACCACTAAGCCATGTTCTTGGCCCCATTATGTGTGCTAGAAAAATCAATTTTTTCAAACGGTAAAGCCACTATAGCTATAGTCTTGCAAGCACTCTACCTCTGAGCAGGTCTGAAGTTTTCTTTATATTGTATTACTTCTGGATGTTTGACTCTTCAGAAGACACTTTTATCTCTTAAACAGCCTCAACATACATAAAGGAGGCTGGGTACCTTTGGCTCACCATTGTAATCCTAGCTTCTCAAGAGGCAGAGATCTGAGTTCAAACCTGGGCTAGTCAGTACAATTTGTTAGACTCTTATTTTCAAATAACCCCCAGGAAGCTGAAAGTGAGGGTATGAATTAAATAGTAAAGTGCCAGCCTTAAACACAACAGTTGCGGGACAAATTCCAGGCCTTGAGTTCAAGACACAGTACTGGCCTTTCGAAAAAGTATGTAAAGGAAAAGAGGTAAGAACCTCCATGACAAACTAAGAAACCATGCTCGTAGACTTTAATACCACTCTATATAAGAAAAGTCATTAAAGTTTTAAGAGTTGATGATGATTACTATGTATGTGTTGATATAATGGATTTTATATTGTGATGATGGAGAACCTGTTGTAGCTAATAACCACATGTGGTTTCAATATTACCAGAAAAAGAGAATGAACAAAATAAAAATAAATGGAGCACAGTTTGCTTGTATAATGTCCAGAAATAGGCAACTATAATGAATGCTATTTAGGAGGCATGTGGGGACAATATTATTTTAAAGAAAATGTGGGAGTGAATTACTTTTTCCACGAAGGACACTGATTAATACAAGTGCAAAGAGATGTGATTCAATAAAGTATGAATGTTGACTTTACAATTACTTAGCAACGCACCTCAATTTATGAACTCAGGTTTGTGTGATATATACTATAGCAAAAATATCAATCATATAACAGTGACAAAGAATCTTCTTAAGGAGAAGAACCCTAAGAGAATATAGGAAAGGAATATATTGGATTGTTTCCTATTAAACTTGAACTCATTATGCAATTAAACTTAAATTTTATTTGTTATTTTTTTTCCGATTGTGGAGCTTGAACTCAGGGTCTGGGCACTGTCCTTGAGCTCTATCAAGACTATCATTCTACCATTTGAATCACATTAACAATTCTGGCTTTTTCTGTGTATGTGGTAAGAGGCAGGCAAACCCGGGACTTGGTTTAATGCTAGGCAAGAATTCTGTCACACTCCTAGTCCTAAACTTGAAATTCATTATTGTCATACCTTGCGCTCAAGTTGTTAACCACATTCATAATTACATGGGCTTTTACTTATTTCATGTCTAGGATTGCATTTCATTTTAGCAAATTGCTTATATGTGGTTTAATCAGCAGGGCCCTTTAAAATTAAAGGGTTTTATTATTTATTTATTTATTTATTTATTTATTTATTTATTTGTGCTGGAACTGGGGGGGGGGACTCAATGCTCTCTTAGCTTTTCTTCTCAAAGCTGGTGCTCTGCTACTTGATCCACACCTCCAGCCCAGTTTTTTGATGGTTAATTTTTCTGCCTGGGTTGGTTTCAAACCAAAGTCTTCAGATTTCAGCTACCTGAAATCTGCTAGAAGTGAATCCTGACCCACAGCAAAACTACAGTTTTGATAGCGCTCAGGTCATAGGTAAGACAAAGCTGAGGGGCTAGGGTTAAACTAAGTGAGAAATAGATTTGTGGATTTCTATAAAAGTAACTTTCATAATAAGGAGCAATGGTGCTGATCTTTTCCACTGGAGAGCCAGAGGAATGGAGCACCTCTCCTGGCACCTTAAGCTCTCTGTTGCTAGTTACTGCTCCTGATATTTTGTGTACGTAATCAGCAGTGTTGTTTGGGTGAAGATCTGGTGTTTCCCCACCCCAGCCCTTTACCCAGAGCCTGTAGCCTCTGCACAGGTTACTCTCTCTGTGTCCACCTGCCTAGATACCACCTCGCTCCCATTGGTACCTGGGTGGCACTGTATTCTTCCACATGCACCTCTACTAGCCTGAGCTTACCAGCTGCAGGTTGTCTCTTAGTTACATTGAGGCAAAGCACCAGTTTTGACCAACATCCTGGATGTCCTGTTCCCTCACCAGCAGATCTGAAACTGTGTATTAGCTGGGGCCCATTTCTTCCCTCGAGGGCACTTCATCAGCTCTGTGCTACCCTTTACAGAATCTTTACATCTTCCACCTTGTCCATCTTTCACAGTTCAATAATACCTCTGGAAAAAGTACTGCAAGCATATATTAAATTTCCCAGGTAACCAGGCTGGTTGATAAAATGATTTGTAATAAATATGGCTCTTAAGTTTGTAATGCCTCTTAAGAGGGTTGAGTTACTTGCCCCGGGATGAGTCGTATATACCTGTCTTATACCCATCACCAATGCATCATATCCCTTTTTTTTGAATCCTCCACTTTTGATATTGGTACTAAATATGGGCTTTATGAATGGGCAGAGAATATGAATTTTATCTCAAACACTGTAAGTATGCCCTACCCTGAAAATATCCCCCCAATACACTGATATTTAATCTGCTTCATATGTTAATAGTTGTGACTGTCTTCATTTCTAGTCATTTCTCCAAATTCTGTCTAGACCACTTGCCTCCTGTTACAGTTCCTCCTCATGCTATCTTCTCTCTATTTCACTAGTTTAGCCTTATTTCCTGAGAAATGGTTTTCAGTTTCATCAAAAAGTTTTCTTTAGAACAGCAGATCCTTAAATCTACAAGGAACAATTTAGGACATAACTCCTGGGACAGAGGGAAAAATAATATCTGGTTTTTCAAATCTGTACTACTTAATAGAGGATGGGCAAGGAAAAGTGACAATGCTCTTCAGGTAGCCTTATCTATGGATCTTAGCGGTACTTGGAGATATTTATTAAGCATTGCATTTAATTATTAAAATGTTGTGTACAAAGATGGAATGAGTCAACAATGTTCTCACCCACTTTGTCCAAATGACATTCAACTATTCTTGTGATATCTCCAGTTTTGTTTTTATATCAGGAAGTATCCTGAAGGCATTTGCAATGTACTCAACAAGAACTTGGAAACTTTCTACTTGTTTCACGTTAGATATCTAGAAAAAATTAAGCAAATATTGCTGTTTTCATCAAAATGCTTACCATAACACATTACATGGATAATATAAACAATGGTTCACAATATTTCTATTTTAAATTGTACAATGGCAATAATTTTTGAAGGAAATGGATTCCAAGTAGCTTTTGGTTGTTAATATATGGTTTAGTTACAAACCTTGTCAACTCAATAATACTCTGAGTAATTAATTCTGGTCAGTGAATCAGGCCAACCATCACTTAAAGAGGAAACATCTCATTTGGATAAACTTATTGCCTGACACCTTAAAGTGAAAGATCAATGTACATCCAACAGTTAATCCGTAAGTTGCCATAGATACATACATACTAATAGGCAAAGTCTTTATTGTAGAGAATAAAACAGCATCTTTAAATCAGCTTAGCAATTTGACAGTGATTTCTACCTGAAGATTTTGTTAAAGCTACAGTAACAATGACATTTTCATGTAGACAGAATTATAAAATACACAAGCAGAAGTATTGGAAAGTGAAAATTTAAATCTTATTATTTAGTCTTCATTTATATTTAATAAATGCATTGGTTAATATATTGCATATAGCAACTAATGCAAAATACATTCTGTTGTATGTTGCTTGTAGTACAATGTATTTGTTGAATAATATATGACATCAGATATAATTGCATGCCATAATATTCTCACAAATACATCTTGATAGTAATGATCATTGGTTATATTACATATTAATAAATGGCAACACTAAGAATGTGGTGACTTTAGAGTTTCTTTTTTTATTTAAAGAATTTATTAACATTGATTTTTACATCATATTTCAAATGACATATTTAACAAACAAGTATTCAGAAGGAAATTCTTTTAAATTATTTGTTATTTATTTATTTTTGTGTCAGAACAACAATTAAACTCAGGGCTTTGGCACTGATTCTTAGATTTTCTGTTCATGGCAGGTACTGTTCCATCCCAGTTCCACTTTTATTTTTGGTGATTAATCAGAGATTAAGAGTCTTATGGTCTTTCCTTCTAACTGTGATCCTCAGATCTCCTGAGTAGCTAGGATTATAGGCACGAGTCACCAGTGCCTGACTCAGAATTTGTTGAAAACATTATTAAAAGGGGACAACAATTCTTTTACTAGGAAAAAATACTATATAAAATATACAAGTTACCAGTTGTGTTTTATTTCATTAATGAATAATCAAGGAAAAGATTGCAGGTTTTATATTTTTCAAAATATTTTTACTTACAATGATTCCTGAATTCGTGGCAAATAAAAGATATTGCAACTATGTAAATTAGAGTAACCATGGTATTCTTTCCCCTAAACTGTGAAATGTTTGTGCTTATTTCTGCTATATGGACAAACAAGTTCACAGGGGTGAAGTGACCCAGTCAAGAAGGCAGAGCTGCTAAATGACAGAGCCAATACATGGTCCTGAGGCATTGATGCACAGTGAGATGGGTCCTACCATCATCCATCTTGGACAGAACATGTGTAGGATGAGAAAACGGCACAAGTCAGTCCGAGTCCTGGCTTACAAAGAAACTTTTGTAGAGAGGCAAAAGATCAGAGTCAGATGGTGTAACTGACACTTAAGTTGATATCTCCTCCATGTGGAATATTGCAATTTTGATGTTCAAGTAAAAACTGGGCACAGTGTCACTGAGTGGAAAGGAAGGAACATCTGGCTAAGCAGGGAAGGTTGTGACAATCAGGTTTGAGCCTAATTTTAAGAATTATACATGAACAAGACTGCTCCATCACATGTGAACCAGGTAATATGTTCTCTTTTCCAGCACTTAGGACCAAACTGAAATTGATCCTCAAAGCTTAAAATCCTTACTCTAGTTCAGGAAAAGGTAACTCACTGTGACCATACTGCTTTTTTTCTCTCTGTATTTCACTTCTGTCACCAAAATGTGTGTGTGTGTGTGTGTGTGTGTGTGTGTGTGTGTGTGTGTGTGTGTGTGTAGTGTGTATGTAGTGTGTCTTCATGTATGTGTCTGATTTTGTGTGTGGTGTGTGGTATGTGTTTTTATGGATCCATGCTGGGGAAGGTTTACTCTAGTTAGACATTGTCCAAATATCTATAGGTAATAATCCAGGGTTTGATAATCCAATTCCATCTACCATACTTTATGTGATGTTATCACAGACCCTGCAAGTTGAGAGTTCACTCCTATTAAGAACCACCTCAATGTCATATGTCAGTCATCGGTGGTGAGTGATCAGATTATCCACAACTTCTTTCTGGCTCAGTTACAGTCTCCTACTCAGCTACAATCATTTGGTGGACCAGTTCACAAAACTCAGTGAAACTCTCATTTGTATTTACTAAAAAGATCTTGGCGAACAGCTAAAGGGCCAATGTGTAGAAAGATCCCACATTCAGGAGCTTCTACTCCTGTGGAACTTCCAAATATAAGATACAACTTCCAAATATAAGAGAAAATATGCACCATGTATCTCTCTGAGTCTGACTTAATGCATATGACATACTTTTTCCTATGTCTATTTCTCTACAAATAGACCAAACCTATTTTTTGTAATGAATGTGTAAAATTCCATTATCTACCTATATGTATACCTATATCTCCATCATATTCTCTTGATCCACTCATCCATGTAAGGCCTGTGATTGTTTCCAAAAGTCAGCTGTTGTGAGTAGTGCAACAGTGAACACGTGTGCAAGTGTCTACGGTATCCTAACTTTCAATGTTCTGGGTAGATACCCTAATATAAAAGTAATATGCAGTCCCAAAGTACTAATCTTTCTTGTGGACATCCACCTATAAGAAATTACATCAGTATCAAGGTCAAATACCAAATATTAAAATAAACAATGTGCTTAGCATCCATGTTTAAGAAATGACAAGAATTTTAGGAGCTAGGTATGTAAAAATACAGACAATAAAAAATATAAATCTCAATACTATAACTTCTTCCTTCTCATACACTGAAACTGAAGTTTGTGAGACTTACTCTTATCTCCAACTAACCAGTAAAAAGCTGAAAGTGAAGATGTGAGTGAAGTGGTTGAATGTTAACCTTGAGAGAAAAAGCTAAACTCAAATTTCTGGAGAGAAAAGAGCTTTTTCTTCCCTGTGATGTTCGGTATTAAACTCAGGTCCTTGTGATTACTAGTCAAGGATTCTGACACTTGAGGTACCTTGAAATGTGTGTGGACTTCTGCTGTCTTCAACAACACTAAACAAATCCCTAAGTGAAATCTCATGGAAATGTACTTTTATACTATATCAAGTCATCAAATTAGTGTCATAATCAGAATTTGAATATGGAATTTCACAAGTTTCTCTCCAAATAGTTGATTGACAATTAATTAAATTAAGAACATTGGCCTTGATGATGCATTCAATATCAAAACAGCTCTCATCCTCTGGGATGAATTGACAAGTCACATGTCATTCCCTAGATACTACTTTATGACAAAACATAACACTAGATAGTTGTTTATCTTGACCGCAATTGTAGGTACATGAAAACTGACTCTGGATAGTCTGGTCATCATTCCTCTGTAAAACCGGATCGTATTTGCTGCAGAAGAGAGATCAAGTAGACAAAACCATAATTAACAATGACTGGCATTTAAACAAGGAACATAAGAAATAAGGCAAAGTGAGAAGCCAGGAGACCCTGGAAACAATGGGAAGAAGCTGTCAAGAAGGCACTAAAGAAACAAGATTCTTAAAAGGTGCTACATAATTACTTCTTTTCTGGGCAAAAATACTGCAGTCATCTGATCTGTGGCCTCAACAGGAGAAGCTGAAGAGCAGTGGCTATCCATCTCATATCACAGCCAGGCAGGTCAGAGATGCAGGCTCAGCACAGGCAGGGCCATGTCCTGGAGTTCATCCTCAGGGCTCTTTGGTTCTTGCTCTGGGGCAGTCAGTTAAGAGAGATGAATTTACAAGGGCTGCACAGCTGGATGAATACCTTGGAAAAGTACAAACTTCAAGGAACAACACTTTGGGAACAGGTTAAGTTGCATTTCCTAATTATCTTGACTACTTGAATAGATGCACATAGGAATGAACAAATTTGCCAGCATAGATCAGATCTGAAGCAACCACAAAGTGAAACTCATTGTCTAAAGACTAAATTATTCTAATAAAATATTAGAATTGCAGATGATAAAATAATCATGTGTAGGAAAAGTAAACTTTCCCATAATTAAGGTGACATTTAGGGATCAAATGAATATTAGCTAATCTTTTGCAAACACCAGTGACAGAACAAAATGATTTAATTGACGCAATTCCCTAGGATAAAGGAAAAAATTGGTTCTCCAAAAAGATAAGTGAAAGTGGAGGGAGGGTAGATCATAGAAGGGGTGAGATATAAAAAGAATCCTGCTTGCTGGAAGATAAGTTACTCTTCCAAACTTGAAGAAAAAATATTAAATAATATAAGAGAGTCACAAAATGACAGAAATCAAGGTGGGCACTAGCTGCTCATGCCTGTGAACCTAATTACTCAGGAAGCTTCGAGTTCATGATCCAGTTTTGAAGCCAGCTGGGGCAGATAAGTCTGAGCTACTCTTTTGCAAGTTAACCAGATAATATCTGATATGTAAGAATGGTTCATATTTTAGAGTACCAGCCTTGAGCATAAGAAGCTAAAATGTTTGAGGCCCTAAATTCAAGTTCTGCTACTTGGAAAAAATAAAGGAATCAATGGATCACACTTACCAAGCGAATACTCATTTTGTGTTAGATCTGTGGGAACAGTCTGGCTTACTCACACCTATAATCTTTGCTACTCATAGGTCAAATGAGACCTGAAGATTTTGGTTGAAAGCCAGCCTGGACAGGAAAGTCTGTGAGACTCACTCTTACCTCCAACTAACCAGCAAAAAAGTTAAAAGTGAAGATGTGTCTTAAGAGGTAGAATATCAACCTTGAAAGAAAAAGCTAAAGGATGGTAAAGCACCAAGTTTAAGCCTCAGTTCCAGCACAAAATACAATGAAAAGCTGTAGGAACACAGTTTATGTTGGAAGTTGGAAAAGAGGATCCATGTAACATAGTATCAACTCAAGCACTAAAATCAAAGTCATTTTCAGTTGGAGAACACAGCAACAGCAAGGAACAATTGAAATAAGTAACTTTGCATGCTCTCTCTCTTCCATATGAATTCTGGAATTTTAGAAGTAGAGGAAACCGAGCTGATTGATAGTGTCCAGAAGTACAAGGATGCAGGCTGTCACACTTCCTTCCACAGCTTGTCTCTTTTCCACTCGTGCCACAACTCTTGGAAACACATTTGATATATCATAAAAAAAAGTTTTGCAAATGCAGCCAACACCACATCCCATCTATGCTTTATCATTTGCTGAAAGGAGACATGGGGGAAATTTATATTTTTTTTTGTCCTCAGAACTCATTTAAAATTGTGCTGTTTTGCTTTCAGCAGCTGCTCTATCCACGTTAAAGCGATAAGCATGGATTTTTTAACCTGTCAAAGAATTGAAAGATGGCCTGACTAATGTTTTAGAAATCCCTTTCATCTTTCCAGTTTGTTTCAGAATCTTAGAGGACATTTTTAATATAACCCACGAGAAGAGACAATAGGCTGCGTTCTGTTCCTGTATTCAGTGCAAATGGTAAGTACTAAAATGTTCCTTAAGCCCTAAAGTTCCACAGCTGATTTCCGGAAGTTAAGGCTGTGGGTTTTTCATTCCATTGTTTTGTTCCAGCAGTAGGGATTTGAATTCAGGACCTGAGTGCTGTCCTTTAATTTTTATTTATTCATTTATTTTTTACTGAAGACTAATAGAGTTCTACCACTTGAGACAGTTTCACTTCTAGCATTTTTGCTCGTTAATTGGAGGTAAGGGTCACCACAGGACTTTCTTGTCCAGGCTAGGTTTGAGTCATGAGTTTTATATCTCAGCTAGGATTGTAAGCAAGATGCCCTGGTGCTGGGTTGAGCAATGGACTTATTAACAGATTCCTAGAGCAATGAGTCAGATGCTTAAACTTCTGCAGGAGGGCTTTAAATGGCTTTCTTCAATCAGGAGACCAAAATCTCTGCTTATCTATCTTGGTCCTAAGATCTAAATATAATGTCAACTTAGCTCAGGAATTGATGAAGACCTTGAGTTGTATTGAGCATGATTAAGTTTGTGCTGTTGGCAAGATGTGGATGCCTTGTGATGCATCACTCACAGCTGTGCCTAGGGCAAGGTATCAGCAGTGCAGAGGGCACGGACAAAGAATCCATATTTTCATTTCACTATGATAGTAAAATTGTACAATATTCATCCCCCTGTAAGTCACAGTGAGCAAAGAAGGTGAAACCCAAAGATTATGTAGACACAGATTATTCTGTATACAGAGAGGTAACCATAGAACATCTCAGAGGGAGGAAAATCCTTATAAACAAGTCAAGCCAGACACTGGTGGCTCATGACTGTAATCCTAGCTACTCAAGATGTTGATATCTAATTACCAAAGTTTAAAAGGCATCTTAGGACTGATGAAATGCAGTTCCTACAAAGGCAATGATTATTTGATATGTTTCAGGATATTTCAGTGTCTCATAGTAATAAGAACACCAACTGAAAAGGAAGTTGGAAAAGCTAAGTTTACCTGTGCTGGAGGGTGTGATGCTCATAAAAACCAACTTCACAAACAAGCTGGGCAGACAGTCTAACCTAGATTTTATTCCTAATATATCACTGATCATTGCTCTGACTTCCCATAATTTGGATTTACAATCTTGTGTGACTGGCTAGTTTGAAAAGAGTTAAAAATTTATCCATCAATCAACACAAACTAGGATATCTGCCCAAAATAGGATATCTTAGAGGCTGGGAGTTTGGCGTAGTGGTAGAGTGTTTGACTAGCATGCAGGAAGGCCTGGGTTCAATTCCTTGGTACCACACACCAAGCCGGAAGTGGTGATGAGATTCAAGTGGTAGAGTTCTAGCCTTGAGAAAGTCCAAGGGCAGTGTTCAGGCCCTGAGATCAAGTCCAGGACTGGCAAAACAAAACAAAACAAAACAAAAATTCTTAGGGTCTCAGAGTTTGACCTAGTAGTAGAGTAATTGCCTACTATGCACAAAGCCCTGGGTTCAATTCATCGGTACCACATACAGAGAAAAGCTGGAATGGTTCAAGTGGCAGAGTGCTAGTCTTGACCAAAAAGTATCCAAGGACAGAGTCCAGTCCCCGAGTCATCAGGGACACACACACACACACACACACACACACACACACACACACACACACTTCTTTTTTTATTTTTAATTTTTTATTGTAATTAATAAAAGGGTTACATGATATTTACCAGATAGAAGGTGCATTAATTCACATACATTGATACCCTTTCACATGTCTTGGTACCCATTTCCCTCCCCCCTACACCCCCCACCCATCTTGGTTTTTCCCCCTTCCCTATCAAATTTCAAATAACCAAATACAAATAAATTCAATATATCAGATAACAAAGTGAGATACTGTAACAATATGAGATACCCAAGGGACAGCAAAGGAGATGAGAGACAACATAGTACATTAAGGACAACAATCATTTGTTATATGGCTTTTGTTTCAATATCCTGGAGGTCCTTTCAATTAGCTTCATACTATATGGCCTTATGTATCAAGATTTTGCTCTATTGCAGATCTCTGCTAGTAGAGCCCAAGGTTTCTACTGATTATGACAAATGAGGGAAACCATTGAGCCTAAGTTCCTTTGAGTCTGGCTTACTTCACTTAATATGATTTTTTCTAAGTCTTTCCATTTCCTATCAAATGGGGCGATGTCATTCTTTCTGACAGCAGCATAGAATTCCATTGTGTACAAATACCACAACTTGTTGATCCACTCATCAACTGAGGGACATCTAGGTTGGTTCCATATCTTTGCTATGGTGAATAATGCTGCAATGAACATTGTTGTGCTAGTGGATTTAGTATGTCCTTGTTTCTGGATGGTTGGGTAAATGCCAAGTAGTGGAATTGCTGGGTCATAGGGGAGTTCTATGTTTAGCCTTTTGAGGCACTGCCACACTGCTTTCCATAGTGGTTGAACGAGTTTGCACTCCCACCAACAGTGTAGTAGGTATCCCTCCTGGCCACATCCCCTCCAGCATCTGTTATTATTCGTTTTCCTGATCCTGGCCATTCTAACTGGAGTGAGGTGGAATCTTAGAGTTGTTTTGATTTGCATTTCTTTTATGACCAGAGATGTTGAGCATTTCTTCAACATACACACACACTTCTTATACACCTGGAGCTATATTGAAATGAACTATGCCCCCAGCCCCTAGGGGGGAAAATATTCTTTTTTTTGTGGTGGATCATGGGGCTTGAACTTGGGCCTGGGCACGGTCCCTGAGCTATTCAGCTCAAGGCTACCACCCTACCCCTTGAACCACAGCCCCACTTCCCATTTTCTAGTTATTAATTGGAGGTAAGAATCTTACTTTACTGCCCAGGCTGGCTTTGAACCGCTATCCTCAGATCTCAGCCTCCTGAGTAGCTAGGATTACAAGTGTGAGCCACTGTGCCTGGCTTAGAAAAAAAATTCTTATAACAGGATGTGTCTTAACTAAAATAGATTCTGGTAAGATGATGGCTACATTTAAAATGACAGTGCTTAGTCACGCACCCACGTTGGTAGAAACAATTCTAACTCCCACAATGACCCAGCTATACTGAGAGATTACAGACTCTGCTCTGCCATCTGGCCTTATCAGCCATCAATGGACAAATAAATATTAGTGGTAATGCAAACATATTGGAAGCCAGAAAGGAAGGGTCAAGTCCCAGCCTCATCACTCACTTAAGAAAGTGAACTCAAGTGACTTTACAGCTGTGATACTTTGTTCTATTCATAGTGGAATTCATTATTCAGAGTCCGGTTCTTAGAGGTCCCAATTGAGCTTCTAGTGTGCATGTCTTTGTTCTCTTTTTAGTGCTCCTAGGGTATTTGGAGCATTCATCTGCTCCATGTGTCATCTATTTTGCTTCTGTAACCTTCTACACTTTTTTTTGTATTTTATTCTTGGGATAATATATAGAGGGGTTACTTCTCATGTTTTTGTCCCCTTCTCATGTTTTTGTCCCCTTTTCCCCCCACCCCCTCCCTATCATCTTGTTTTCCCTCTTCACTATTTCAAATAAACAATACAGTATGTCAGGTAACAGAGTCAGATAGAGTAACCACATGAAATTAGCCATAAGGGGGAAAAAAAGAGAAAAGATATTTCACATAGTACATTAATAAGAACAATCACCAGACAGGGACCCAAAGAGACCCAGCATGCCGGAGATTTCTTCCATGCACCTTCTACATTTTTAATCAGAGGGAATTTACTGCTCCCTGGCAGAACACACAGAAACAGGAGCATAAACACATACCTGATCACAGAGAGAGACCTAATGGAAGGAAATGGATTTTGTATGGACCAACCCTCAAGGGGATGACGGCTGTGGAGTGAAGTCCCTCTGGGAGTGCTTGATTCAGAGTAGACCCTCAATGAGATCAATAGTCATTGTGTGCTTTGGGAAGAGTGGTCAGAGTTCTTTGGAGTAAAAAAGGAAACAAACTCAGGAAAGGAAACTTGGAATCTCAAACTGAGTTTCCCATTTGCCTCAACATTCTTCTTCCTCTTACGTTCTCTCAATTGTTGATGGGATTAGGGCCTTTAAGGTCTGTGTCTGAGAGGTAAAAATCTATGAATATAAATAGTTCTCTTGTATTTGGTTATAGAATATCAATGCCAATAGAAGGTTTAACCTTTGACCATTTCCAAATTACTCAAAAAGTTCTAAAGTGTGCTTTGCCTGGAATATTGAAGACATGCTCAATTTTCTGAGTTTGTTTACTTGTATTGTTAGTTTCTAAAATTCTTTAAAAATATCATGAATAAAGATTGTGTTTTTTCTTGTGCTCTCTCAGTTTTATACCTCATACAGTCCTGCATTCTGTGTAGACAGTATTCAATTCTGAGTCTCTGATGTTGGGAATGTTTCCACTTCTGATATTCTATGTCACAACTATTCACAGTTTCTCATACTCCTGGGATTTTACCTATAGAAATCCACTAATGTCTGTTTTTCTTTTTGTAAGAGTTATTTTTATGTTCACTTAATGCTTGGGCTAAATGCCAATTTGGGAACATTTTTACCTACAATATTTTTTTTTTGCTTGACATTTTAGGCGAAAGCTAAGGCATGAATCTTGAGAGTAACATGAGCAAGGAAAAGTATCCTCCTGTAGATTTTTTAATGGGATAACTTGTTTTCTCTCCATCATGGATAAAACTTGAGAAATTCAGTTTCCATGCAATTTGTGAACCAATTCCTCCATCTCCCTTCCATGGTCACACATTTTGACTGCTACCTGAAAAGGAGGCCATGATTTATGTTTTCATTCTCCTTCCTGAGTGTCATTGCTTGACACAACTGTCTAAGTGTGAAGTCATTGTTTTACTGGGCAATGGCAGTAGTTTAGGTTCAATTTTTTCCTTTCTCTGTTCCTAGCCTTCTTTCTTCATCTCCATTCTCCTCCTCCTCTCTCTGTTTCCTTCTTTTTGTCTCCATTTCCTATTTTTTTAAACTTCAGTGAATTTTTCATTTCCCAACTTTCCTTACAACTGTATTTGTTTGCTTTGCATAATGACATATCAGTAATATTGTTACAGAATTGTTTAGATATTTAAGCAATGCCTTTCTTGTTTTACTTTCAGAAACAACATATATAACCATATATGAACCATTTATAACCATATATATAACACACATACCTGAAATTTATCTATATACTTATCTATGTTTCTACCTTCATGTTTATTTAAATTCTTTAAGGTTTTAGGAAGAGTCATATAAAACCCAATTTGTTAAGTGAGTATGTGCTTATCCACATGATTTACTTATTCTAAATGATTTTCAACATAGTCATGCTTCTGGGCTTTCCTCTTCTTTTGTATGCAGATTTTGCCAGTTTTATTTTTATTAATTAGGCTTTAAAATATTTAGTAGACATATGTTTTTCATAATATGACCATAAGAGTTTTAAAGATCTCATTTAGCTTCCTCAATTGTCCCTCTGTTAGCTACATTTAGTAATATCTATACTTTCTTTTTGTTTCTTTCTTTTTTTTTTTTGGTCAACTCAAATGACTTGAACAAAAGGGCTTCATTGTAACAAGTCCACACATACATACAATGTACTATAGTCAGACTCATCTCCTCCATCACCTTCATCCTCCATCTGCCTTCTTAAACCAATTTCCACTAGTATCTTTGTTCCATTTTCTCACGTGTTCATCAACTGTCTTGATCATATTTGCCCTCTTTCAGCCTCTGCACTTATCTTCACCCCTACCAATAAACTGGATTTGGTCATTTTTTTTTTCAGTCAAGGATAGAAAGGCTACTGTTTTACCACTTGAGACACATTCCCAGCTCTCTCTTTCTCCATCCTTCTCTGTCTTCTCTTCCCTTATCCTTTCCTCCCTTTCTCTTTCACTTTCTCCTCTCTTCTTTCCATTTCTTTCTCTCTCTCTCCATTTCTTTTCTTTTCTTAATAATTGGGTTTGAACCTAATAGATAGGAACTTTATCTAGAGTTTGAGCCACACCTCAAGCTCTCATTTTTTTCTTGCTTGCTTTGTTATCAAAATTTTCAGTCTTGTCTTTCAACATATTCATTGTTAGTATGAAGACCTGAGCTACCTAATAAAGGTGCAAGCATTTTCTTCAAGTGGCTCATTAGCTTTGTCCTCCAAACATAGTATTTGTATAGGAGTGAGCACAGGGGAGGCAGTCAGATAGCACAGCATCCTCTACTGCTGGGCCATTGGGTGAAATGCACAAGTTACCAGAGACACTAGTCAGAGCTGATTTGCTCACAGACCCATTCTTGGCTTTTAAATGTCATGTCCAACAAATGGTACTAAAGAGACTACCTAATGTTGCTGACAAAAGATGTGGATAAAATTCCTGGGGCCAGCCCGGCACGATGGCTCACCCATGTAATACTAGGTACTCTGGAGGCTGAGATCTTAAGATCAAGGTTCAAAGCCAGGCTGAGCACAAGAGGACCCCAGACTCTTATCTCCAATTAACCTCTAGAAAACAGGAAGTGGGGCTTGGCTCAAGGGTAGGGTGGTAGCCTTGAGATGAAGAGTTCAGGAACAGTGCCCAGACCAAGTTCAAGCTCCATGACCCACAAAAAAATTCCTGGGGGCAGACACTGATGCCAGTTCCTGAATGCCTAGAGATTTATTTGGCAAAGCAGAGCATTACTCAGAACACGTGTATAGTCCACATGCCCATGTCTTCATGATGCCTAGGACCTGGATTTGAGACTCTTTTGACTCTATTTGGAGCATACATTCTGACAAACTTGGGCAGGCATAGACACACATCTGTGACATAGCCTCACATGTCAATCATCTCATCAATCATCATTTGTGAAAAAAAGAGCAATTATTTAATCTTCACCCAATGGCCTAGTTAGTTTTCGTGACAGAATATTTTTCTCAGGATTGCAGATTTCTAACTCATCTTGTTCATGCATCTCCCACTGGTTGAACTACTCCCTGCTTTTCCTTTTTTAGTAGCTGATGGTATCCTGCTCTTTCTTTTGTGGAGGACTTGGAACCAGCCAATAGGAAATTCCATTCCTGAGTCTCTCATTCTGTAACACACATGCTCTAAATTAAACTGAGGTGTCTGTAATAGTTGCCTTTCTCTACCATACTTTCTGATCATAAATTTACTGGTCATATCTGAGCATTGGTGACTGTAATCCTAGCTACTCTGAAAGCTGAGATGAGAATGGAAATTTGAAGCCAGCCTAGGCAGAGTAGTCCATAAAATTCTTAGTCACAATTCAAAAGCTAGACATGGTGATGTGGCTCAAATACTTAGAACTCCACACTTGAATGTAAAAGTCAAATGAGAGTGCTAAGCCCTGAGTTCAAGCTCCAGTACAAGCACAAATAATTAAAAAAACAAACTTACCTGCTCCTATGACTCACATCTTTCCTGAATTCCTCTCTGCTGAACACAGAAAAGCTGTGGTTGATTTGTGCCGACTATCCTGTGACAAATATACAATATCTAGAAGGAAAAACACAACTGGAACCAGAGGTTGTCATTCCAGGACACTATTTTTATATTATTGTATTTGGTAATTTGGGGGATAAAACATGCCTGTTTTCTCTCACTTACAAAATTGTCTCTTTGTGAGGCTGGGAGTATGGCCTAGTGGTAGAGTGCAAGCACGAAGACCTGGGTTCAATTCCTCAGTACCACATACATGGAAAAGCCAGAAGTGGTGCTGTGGTCCAATTGGTAGAAAAAGTCCAAGGACAGTGGCAAAAAATTGTATCTTTGGATACTGGGCATTGCTTCCGTGTCATATTCATTACCAAAGGAAGGAGGAGGAGAAGTGGAAAGAATAGAACCAGCAAGAAAAGAGTAGGAAAAGGCTCTTGCATTGTTTGATGTAAATTCTTAGAAACAATTCTGGGATGGTAAACTCATACTTTATTTATACCATCAAAATACTCTAGCAAAGAAATCAACTAAGGAATTTCTAATAAGCAGGCAATTAATACTGCTTTAGTATTACTAAGCAAAGAGCTCATGGAGATGGTATATCCATTTAGGGATAGTAAGTGTCTGTGGTCACTTAAGGTTAGTGGCTCACATTTTTGAAATCATAAGACAAGAATCATAGGCATATCATTAAAATGTACTATATGTTTCTTCATGCTAGCAAGTTAATTAAACATGTCTGACAGGGATATTCTTATCTGTAGCCTGAAAAAACAGACTCAGAAACAAAATTAGTCACTTACAAGAATTTATTTCATGGTAATTCATGGTAATAAAGGGTGTCAGTTTCTCTTGCTTGCATAGTTGATGGGGAGAAAACCTTGATGGGAGGGACAGAAACTTAAAAGTAAGATACAGCATGCAGTGACTGACAATGACTAGAGAGGGAAGTGGACCATGCAACCAGAAGCTAGGAACCCTGAGACAGGCTGCCTGGAGCTCAGTACTGATAATACTTTGACAGAGATAGACAGAATTCTCTGCCAAGCAGGGTGCCACACACAGGCATCTTTCCATGGGTTTTCACAATATTTTGGAGTCAAGCACAAACATTGACAGTAGACTTGAGTGTGCTAGCATCCTCTGATATTTTATCTCTTTCCTCATTCAATCAATCAATTTGGTCAATAAATATGTATGAAGTTACCACAAAGGGCCTAACCTGATTGAAGTTCTGAGATATTTCAAAGGATTCCAAAATACTCTTCTAAGTCCTTAAGAATATTAAAACCCAAGAATGAAGGAAAAAAGATTATAAATAAGCATATCTTCATTTTTAGTAACAGTGACTGCAGTGTCAGACTTAGAAGGCACCTTCATGGTCATATAACACAAAATGTAAGCTTTTCTTTTCCTTTAAACCACATTATGTACCAGTCATCTCAGAGAGTGTACAGGGGTATCACTGTGAGAACAGCAAGGCAGGTCTAGCAACTTTTAAGGGTTTCTGGTGCGCTCTTTTGAACACAGATCTGTAAACTGGTAATTATATTTTGTTACAGACACACAAACATACATGCAAACACAGGCATATACAAGAAATGAGTGCCCCAAATTGTTCAAGTATGTGCATAATTTTAAGTAGGAGAAAGGTAAATATGCAAGCCTCCTCTCAGATTTCAATAGTTGTGTTGCTATGTTAAAAATTCCAGCATTTTTTTACCATGTTTAAAGGACCTTTTCACATAGACACCACATATACAAACTCCCTATAGTATTTATTAGGGTTTAAGAATGTATTACCCACCAAAATATTGCAATATATATATACTTTTCTTATTCAATACTTTATCCAAAAGAAATCAATTGTAATCTCACAGAGGCTTCTTAGTGCACTCAAATTACATTCTGATGGTCACTTGTTCTATATCAGAGGGCAATGCCATTTTATTAACAATCATGTCTTCCATCTTAAATAGGTCAAATTTATTTGTCATTGTCTCCATTGTTTCTATCTCTAGTATTCTATAACAAGATCGGCACATGGTATGTAATGTGTAGTATTGCTCAAGTCTTGGCCCCAAATAGTGACTATTTCTTCTGTTTCTGTTGGAGTTCCCAACACATTTTGTTGTTCCTAGACAGTTTACAGTACTGTGCCAATACAGAGTTTTCAAGTACCCATTGTCTTGTGTGTAGATTTATCTGGTTTGGGGAAGGGAAGGGCAGCAGTACTCTGGGACTAAGGGTGAACCAATGCAACAGTGATACTCAGTAAATACTATGTTGGAAATGGACTTTAGTATTTGGGAGGGAGAGGAGCCTACGAGGGATGGAGTAGGGAGCAGAGTGAGAGAAAATGAGGGAGGGGGGAACACTGTTCAAAAAGAAATATACCTTTAGGTAGGTAACTCTAAACCCTCTGTAAATCATCTTTACAATAAAACTGAAAAAAAAAACAAAACCATCGTTTCAATAAAAAATAATCTCGTTTCCCTTGGATTATTTTTATTCGAAAATTCTAATGAATGAATAGACATTTTACAAATACTCCCTAAGGAGTATTAGAATGGTCATGTTATGTTCTTCAGGGGTAGGGAGTTCAATCCTCCCATTTACCTATCTATCAGTCTGTCTGTCTGACTGTCTACCTAGCTGCCTACCTATTGTTCTTTTTGGCCATGGGGCTTGAACTCAGGACCTGGGCACTCTTTCTGGACTCTAACTCAAGGCTAGTGCTCTAACACTTTGAGCCATAGCTCCATTCCTAGTTTTCTGGTGCCTAATTAGAGATAAGAGTCTCTACAGAGTGGGAGAAGATCTTCACTAACCATACAATGGACAAAGGCCTCATATCTAAAATATATCAACAGCTCAAAAAATTGAATCACTCCCAAACTAATCTCCAAAGAAACAACCATCCATTAAAAGATGGGCCAAAGACTTAAAGAGAGTCTTCTCTGAAGAAGAAATAAGAATGGCTTATAGACACATGAAGAAATGCCCCATATCTCTGACCATAAAAGAAATGCAAATCAAAACTCTAAGATTCCACCTCACTCCATTTAGAATGGACAGGATCAAGAAATATAACAACAACAGATGCTGGAGGGGATGTGGCCAGGAGGGATCATTACTACACTGTTGGTGGGAGTGCAAACTCGTTCAACCACTATGGAAAGCAGTATGGCAGTTCCTCAAAAGATTAAACATAGAGCTCCCCTATGACCCAGCAATTCCATTACTTGGCATTTACTCAGTTGTCCAGAAACAAGGACATACTAAATCCACTAGCACAACAATGTTCATTGCAGCACTATTTGCCAGAGCAAAGATATGGAACCAACTCAGATGTCCCTCAGTTGATAAATGGATCAACAAGATGTGGCATTTATACACAATGTAATTCTATGCTGCTATCAGAAAGAATGACATTGCCCCATTTGTTAGGAAATGAAAAGACTTAGAAAAAATATTAAGTGAAGTAAGCCAGACTCAAAGGAACATAGGCTCAATGGTTTCCCTCATTTATCATAACCAGTAGAAATCTTGGGCTCTATAGAACAAAATCTAGATACATACATAGTATGATGCTAAATGAAAGGACTTCTAGGATATAGAAACAAAAGCCATATAATGAGTGATTGTTGTCCTTAATGTACTATGTTATCTCTCATCTCTTTTGCTGTCCCTTGGTTATCTCATATTACAGTATTTCACCATGTTATCTGATATATTGTATATATGCTTGATTTGTTATTTGAAATTGAATGGGGGAAAACAACATGGGCAGCAGGGGACGGGGAGGGAAATGGGGACCATGACATGAGAAAGGGTATCAATATATGTGAAATAATGCACCTTCTATCTGGGTCAATATAATGTAAGCCTTCTATTAATTACAATAAAAAATACATGGAAAAAAGAGTCTCATCAACTTTCCTGCTTTTCCTCTTGGGCTGGTTTTGAACTGTGATTCTCAGATCACAGCTTCTTGAGTAGTTAGGATTAAAGGCATGAGCCACCAGCACCTGGACTCATTTATTTGTTTGTTTTTTGAGTCTGACATTTTGTGTCCTCGTTGTTTCTCATAAGTGGTCTCTGCTTCAATTTATATTCTTGTGAGATACAGTCTCTTCTGTGATGGAACTCATTTTTAATTTAGAGCATTATTTGAATGCTAGCTTCCCTCCCCCCATTCTCTGTCCCTTCTTGTTTTCTTTCCCCCTTCCTCTCTCCTTCTTGTCCCTCCTTCCCTTGCTTCTTTTCTTTCTTTCTTTTTTTGGCAAAATAATTTCCCTATATTATGAGCATGCATTAGATAGTATAAATTGTATAAAATACTCTAGCACTTGAATCTCTAAACCTCTTTTACTTAAGGATGATTTTTATTTTTATTTTGCTAGTCCTGGAGCTTGAACTCAGGACCTGAGCACTGTCCTTGAGCACTTTTGCTGAAGACTAGTGCATTACCACTTGAGTTACAGTGCCATTTCTGGCTTTTCCTATGTATGTGATACCAAGGAATTGAACCTAGGGTTTTGTGCATGCTAAGCAAACACTCTCCCACTAGGCTACACTCCCAGCTTCTGGAAGATATTTTTGCACCAATTTTTACCCTTGACTTATAATCTTAACATTTTTTATTACTTTGGAAATATGCTTTGACAGGAATAATTTTAATAAATCACTTTACCTTAGGCACACATGGGATGACATTCTATATCCACATTAGAATGTTCAGTGGCTCCTGCAGCTACTAAATTCTCTCTATAGCCATTCTTCTCTTTGGACCATTGTTGAGATCAGCTTTTTCTTTCTTTCTTTTTTTTTTTGCCAGTCCTGGGCTTGGACTCAGGGCTTGACACTGTCCTTGGACTTTCTCAAGGCTAGCACTCTACCACTTGAGCCTCAGCACCACTTCTGGCTTTTAGCTATGCATATGGAGTACCAAGGAATCAAACCCGGGTCTTCATGCATGCTAGGCAAGCACTCTACCAGTAGGCCAAACTCTCGGCCCCCAGCTTTTTCTTTTTGAATGAAGATAATCTTATGGACTTTTCTGCCCAATCTGTCTTTACTCTCTGTGTTCCTCTATATTGAAGGCTTCTGAGTAGAAAATATTATAGACTTGAGCCATTAATGCTACTTCAATTCTTATGACATACATTTCAGACTTTTCCCTATAGTTCTGACATCTTCTTTGTGATGTTTTACATTTAATGAGACATTATAGTCATGGTTTTCTTTGGCTCTTCGAACATGGTTTTCTTAGGCTTTTAAGAATGTTTATAATATTTGATTTAATGTAATTTTTTAGTCAGTTCTAATTTGAGCCTTCTTACAGATGACAGGTAGTTTCTTTGAGAGACTCCTAACTGCAATTTACTGTTCAATAACAGGATTGTTAGGTTGATACCATAATAATTCTGCTGGCTTGCTTTTCTTTTCTTTTCTTTTCTTTCTTATTAGCCATTGGGCAAGAACTCAGGCCAAGACACTGTCCCTGAGCTCTTTTGGCTTCAGGTTAGCTAGCACTCTACCACTTTGAGCCAGAGTCAGTTCCAGTTTTCTGGTGGTTAATTGGAGATAAGTTTAACAGACTCTTCTGCATAGGCTGAGTTTGAATGGCAATTTTCAGATCTTAGTGTATTGAGAGGCTGGGATTACAGGCATGAGCCACCAGAGCCTACAAGCCTCTTTTTATTTATTTAATTAATTATTATTTTTTTTTTATTTTTGTGGGTCACGGGGCTTGAACTCAGCCTGGGTGCTGTCCCTGAGTTCTTCAGCTCAAGGCTACCACCTTACCATTGAGCCAAGCCCCACTTCCTGTTTTTAGAGGTTAATTGGAGATAAGAGTCTCAAGTTCTTTTGTGCCCTGGCTGCCTTTGAACCTTGATCCTCAGATCTAAGTCTCCTAAATAGCTAGGATTACAATGGTGAGCCACTGTGCCTGCCTGCATGCCTCTTTTTAATATCAGATTCTTCCCTCTACCACAGGTAGTTTCTACGGTTCTTATTCTTCTTTTTCCCTCTTCTTTTGTTTCCTTTGTTTTTCTGTTGTTCTTTTACTCTTAAGTCACTTTGGGGGCTTAATTTCATGCACGTTATGTTTGGAATAGTACATAGCCTTGGTTTTTCTCCTTGGTTATCTTCCTGGTCTATCAATTAATGGAGAGACACTTTCTCTATTTACCTGAAATTATTTTCCTATCATGTCCATGAAAATATTAATAGATTTACATCAAACTAAAAATCTACACAACAAGGGTATAATGATAACCTGTAGAATGGGAAAAATGATATTATTCTAACTAATAATAAAATATTCAGGAAGCTAAAAATATTAGAGTCTATAGCACAATCAGCAAATGGCTAAAAGTGCTAAAACAGATGCTTCTTAGAGGAAGAAGTACAAATTGTTAATAAACACATGAAGAGGTTCTCAACAGCCCTGGCCAGAAAAGCAATTATATCCATCAAAACAACCTTTTGATTTCATCTTACTGTAATCTCCATTATCAAGAACACAAACTATAAATGTAGTAAAAATATGATTTTTAAAAAAGGGACCATAATACTTCTAATGCATCATTGGTGGGAATGTAAACTTGTAAAACTACCGTGGAAATCAATATGGAGATTCCTCAAAAGACATTAAAAATAGAAATACCCTAAGATCCAGTAGTACCACTCTTGGGCATTCATCTTAATTAATATAAGTTAGGATACAATAGAAGCACTCATACATCTGTGTTAATTGCTGCACTAGTCACATGAGCAAAGATATGGAAACAAACCTAGATGTTCTACATTCAATGAATGGGTCAAGAGAATGTGATCCACACCCACCACACACACACCTACAAAAACATGATTCAGTCATAAAGGAGAATGGAATTGTGGCATTCGCATAGGAATGGATGGGTATGGAGAGCATTGTATTATGTTAAATAAATCAGACTCAGAAGCATTAAGTGCTTATGTTCTCTCTCATATGCAGATATTAGGTCCAGAATAAAAACATATATCAGTGCAGATAGAGCTATATATATATATGATATATGTGTATATGTATATATCATATATACATGATATATTCATATATGTTATAATATATCATATAAACCATATGTATTTATATGATATGTATACATCAAATAAATCAAATATGTATATATGATATATATTATAGATATATATATCTGTAATAGACATATAATTAGTACATGATATCAATGATAAAGTTGTTTTTCACATGAAAATAGAGTGAAACAAAAACAATATTAAAAAGTTGAATCAAATCAACAGATCTGGCCTGGGTGTGGATAGTGTGGAAGTGAGGGTAGGTGAAGAGAATGTTGTAAGTAGAAAAAATTATAGTTATAGTAATTTAGGTGGTGTTTGAAAGACTAGGGAAGGAGTAGGGGAGAAAGAGAAAAGGACTTGCAGAGTGCCTCTTATCATGACAAATTATAAATAGACATGTTGTTTAAAAAAAAAATTCTACCTCATCCAGGTAATGGTGGCCCACTCCTGTAAAGCTAGTTACTCAGAAAGCTGAGATCTAGAGTATTGCAGTTTGAGAAATCCAAGATGAAAACTCTCCAAGACTCCATATTCAATTAAGTAGCAAAAAGCTGGATTGGGCCAGGGCTCAAGTGGTATATTGCCCACCATGAGCAAGTTCTTAAAGGGAGGAGACCCTAGACCGGCTGTTTATACTCTGGAACTCTGGGCTTGGTGGGGAAGGAAAATAATTTGACCTCATCTGAACTAACATTCACAATTGAGGATAACATTGATATTTCTTGAAAATTTAAAAGAAATAATAAATTGATTTAAATAAGCTTACCCCAATAAGAATAATGGGAGTTTTGCCAATTGAAAATATAACACACTGGATATTCTTTCAGATAAAAATAAAAGAGGGCCAATGAAGGAAACCACATAAAGAATAGTCACATTTCATTTTTAAATTATTTTATATAGTAATACTTACGAAGTTTTGTGTGTTCATATGTTGTAATGCAAAAGCCATAGACTTTGTTACAATAATGCTACAAAGGAGGGAGAGAATGGTGAGTGATGTTTGAGAATTAGTTTTGCACACTATAGAAATTAAGTTATAATATGTAACTGTATTTTCTTTTGACAGTATTGGAGTTTGAACTCTGGGCCTCCCACTCCTTAGACAGACTTTCTACTACTTGAACCACAATTCCAGACCATTTTGTATTAGTAATTTTTTTTCAGATGTGGTTTATGTTTGTGATTCACATATGTACATCTTCTTAGTAGCTGTGGTTACAGGTGTGTATCTCATGCTTGACCCTAGAGTTAATCTGTAGTAAATTAAGGTTTAGTTGTAACTACCAAACCACAAATAGGAAAAAATTTAAAACTAGAATAAAACAACAAAACAATGAAAAAGAAACAACAAAATTAATGGCTAAAATAAAAATATCTGCTTAGTAATAGAGAAGTCAATACTGGAAGAAGAGATTAATAAAGTTCTTTTTTTTCCTTTTATATTTTTTATTGTAATTAATAAAAGGGTTACATGATATTTGCCAGATAGAAGGTGCATTAATTCACATACAATGATACCCTTTCACATGTCTTGGTCCCCATAACCCTCCCCCCCACCCACCACCCCCCCCCCGTCTTGGTTTTCCCCCCTTCCCTATCAAATTTAAAATACCCAAATACAAATAAATTCAATATATCAGATAACAAAATGAGATACTGTAACAATATGAGATCCCAAGGGACAGCAAAGGAGATGAGAGACAACATAGTACATTAAGGACAACAATCATTCGTTATATGGCTTTTGTTTCAATATCCTGGAGGTCCTTTCAAATAGCTTCATACTATATGGCCTTATATATCAAGGTTTTGCTCTATTGCAGATCTCTGCTAGTAGAGCCCAAGGTTTCTACTGATTGTGATGAATGAGGGAAACCATTGAGCCTAAGTTCCTTTGAGTCTGGCTTACTTCACTTAATATGATTTTTTCTAAGTCTTTCCATTTCCTAACAAATGGGTGGATGTTTTTTCTGACAGCAGCATAGAATTCCATTGTGTACAAATACCACAACTTGTTGATCCAAGAGTAATAAAGTTCTAATGAGTACTGTAAATAAACAGCTAAAGAGCATGAAGACATTGCAATTATTCATAATCACATTGAATATGAACAGTTAAATGGTCTGGAGAATCAATAAAATGTAATGCAAAAAGAATCAATGAATAAATCAGAACATGTACATTCATCTAAGTGACACAATTTAGTTGTAAAGATATTACAAGATTCAAACTCAAATAATATACAAGAATAAATATTATGTAAAATTAGTGGGAAAGTACTCTGAAATAACAAATTGCTAGTAGACAAAGTAAGAACATAGCTAGCACCCTAAAATAGTACCATGTCATTTCAGATGTAAACTTATAAAGCAATGTTTATCATTTCAAATCAATACCAGAGGGAATGTTCTCAAAACTAACAAGCATATGAAAGAAATAAATCACAAAAGAAGTAATAAAAGAGATATTAAAATACTTTCAGATGAATAAAAATAAATTAATTTTGTAAGATACAGGTTGAGTGTCTGAAGAAAATTTGTAAGTATGAAAAATATGTATTATATTTTAAAAATGTCTCAAAATGAATAGCCTAAACTTTAATCAAAGAAGCAAAAAAATAGAGAAAAAGCTACCACAAACATAAAGGATATATTAATAAAATTAGATTACTCAGAAATAAAATAGAGAATATAAATGAGAATAATAAACCCAAAAGTAAGTTATTTTAAAAGTTCTATAACATGTACATTTATACCAAATTGAACCTCTATAATATCCCATACCTTTATTGCTGAAAGAAGGAATACTTCTAACATGAAGAACAAGTAAAAAATATCTGCTTTTGTCTTTTATATCCAGACAGAACGAGAAAAGAAATCATACACATTTAATGAGAAAAAAAGAATTTTTGGATGAGGAAAGATAGGGACAGCATGGAAGGGGAGATGTTGTTTAACATGCATAATCCTCACAGCCTGGCTTCTAGAATTAAAAACTCCTGTTACAAATATGTAAAAACAAACAAAACTTCATTTCCATTTGTAGACCACATCATATGCATTTAGAAACCATCACAGACACCCTGAAATGGGTATACTTAATGAATACACATTCCATATATAAAAATTGATTATATTTTCATAAACAAAAAGGAAATCATCTAATAATTGAATGAGTAAAGTCTTCAGGAACAGATTTTTATAAAAGATGCAAGGCCTACATGCTGAAAACCATGAATTATTGAAGGAAAGGAGAAAATATATAAGAAAAGGAAAGGAATCTATGTTCATGGTGTATTTGATTGAATATTATTTAAAAGGTAATATATTACTACCTAACTATCTAAGCTGGCATGTTGCAGAAACGGATGAAGAAACAAAACAAAAAATCAAATAAAAACTGAAGCAATGTGAAAGATCCAAATTACTGAAACATTTTTTTTCTAATAGTCACTGCCTTACTGTATAAATACTCAAAATGATCTAAACAAAAAATTTTAAGTGTATGATTCAGTATTTCTGCATGAAGTACAGTATTTACTGCAACTTTTTAAAACATATTTTTCTTGCTTCTTGGAAACTTTGTGCCTATTTTTAAGTAGTAACTAGTTTCCCTTCCCCTTAACATGGTAATTTGGGACAAAAATTACAACTTTCATTATATGATAAAAATAATAAATTTGTCAGTTGGTGTATAATTTATTACATATATATGTCACCATATATACACAATTTCAACAGAGATGGTCTTACACATACGCACACAAAACACATTAGGATTACAGAGGCATTATATTTTCTGGTCAGTTTTCAATGTTATATTTTGTTTCTGAGTTAGAAGACTTGTAGCCTCAATCCCTCTCAGACTATCTCTGCTCTTTTAGGGAGAGAGTTATAAGTCCCAGGAGACAGAAAGTCGAGGTCTGCAAGTTTTCTGTCACTGTGATAAATTTACTCATCTGAGGATCCTAATCCCTTGTTTTCCCCCTAAGTGTAAAAGCTAGCCTTGGGAAGATGACTTTTACAAGTGTCTGTAATAAATAGCACAGTTTCACTAAAGTTTGATCCCAGTCATTTAGTGATTCTACATTTATATAGTCTGAGCCAAAACCAAGGATGAGTGAGCATAACTTTGCTAGAAGAAACTTCTGTACCTTTGTCTCTTTCAGAGTGAAAGAGATTAACATTTGACAAGCACAGTAGGGGAATATATCCACTTGGGAGTCTACTCCCTCCTTCCTTCCCTAGCTCTCTCTTCTCTCTCCCCCCTTTTTTCTTTCTATTCTCTTCCTTCCTCCTTTCCTCCCTCCCTTCTTTCCTCCCTCCTTTCTTTTCTCATCCCTCCTTCCTGAGTTCTCTCTCTTCTCTTCCTCCTTTTTCTCTTTCTGTTCCCACCCTCTCTCCCTTAATTCCTTTTTTCTTTCCTCCTTCCTACCTTCCTTCCTTCGTTCCTTCCTTTTTCACTTTTTACATTTCCCCCTCCCTTTTCCCTTGTATCTCCTTCCCTCCCCTTCTCTCCCCCTTTCTCTCTCTTCTTCTCTTTTCCCTGTCTGTCTGTCTGTCTGTCTGTCTGTCTGCAAAGAGAATACTGAAAACTAAAGAAGTCATTTGTTAAACCCATACCTATAGTCGTCCATTTTTTGTGGAGCTCAGCATAAGTTATATCATTGAAAACATATGCACACACACATTTTGTGTCCTTTAACCTAAATGTGGCCAATGCTTTCATCTTTGTGATTGCCATCAAACTGCCTTTCAGGAGAGACTCCTAGTAGATTCTCTATTACAAGCAGTAGAAGTTCTAGAAAGTGTCATGTGGGGGCCAGGAGTTTGGCCTAGTGGTAGAGTGCTTGCCTAGCATTCACAAAACAGGTTTGATTCCTTGGTACCACATACATAGGAAAAAAAAAGCCGGAAGTGGTGCTGAGGCTCAAGTGTTAGAGCTCTAGCCTTGAGAAAGTCCAAGAACAGTGCTCAGACCCTGAGCTCAAGCTCAGGACTAGTAAAAAAAAAAAAAGAAGAAGAAGAAACTGTCATCTGTCGTGTGGTAGTGTGACTGAGTTCTTCTCAGGTTCCTGAGGCCTCTGTGGAGGTGATACTAAGGAAATGTAACCAAGAGCTGAATTTAAACTCTAATGAAAGTGTTGTACAACACCAAACAAGCGTCAACTGTCCTTAAAGAATTACAAAGGAGAGCTGATATCAGAGTAGAATTCATGGAATATCACTCTAGAAGTAAGGGGCGATGGACAACTGTTTGCAGAGTCTGAAACTGGGTGTTAAACGTAGTGTGGCAGCCTCCAGTTGTGAACACACAAGTGAGTGTTTCCACAGTGAGGTGGCAGTGATAGAGATATAAGATTCTTGGCCTCTTAGGCAGGCACACACACACACACACACACACACACACACACACACACACACACACAATAAAGGGACAACATACAGAGTTGATTAAAGAGAAAGTTCATCATCAACTGAAACAGCAGGCTCAAGCTCTGTGACTCACTAGCAAGTATGTGGTGACAATGGTTCCTTTTCCAGGGCTTAGGGAGTGCAGGAGTTTGGGGTAATGAGAGTGGGCAGATTATAGGAGATGAGGAATCATGGCTGGGCTGATTTTTTTTGGAAAGGCTCTGCACTCTTGTAAATTTACCATACCATAGTTGTGAATATACATATGAGATGCCACCCATGTGCTTAAAGTGTTAAGTAAGAGTTTACTGAGCAAAGGTCAGGATGTGGGTGCAGAGGATTCTGTTCGGCAAGTGCCTCTGTTGAGTTAGAATTGGTCCAGAGTTTCTCTTCCCTTTTGGGAGAAGTGGTAATTGCAGACTGAACTCTATTTCCCACTCAAGAAGCAATGTATATTTCCCTGGAGAAATAATTGGTTTAATTATTCACTCCCTGTTTAGAACCTGCCTAGAACCTGCCTCAACTAGCATGTGCTCTTGTAAAGACTTGAGTCAAACTGATCTCCAATACCACACTGAGTGCCCATTAAAGGAAACAGGAAGTCTGTTATTCAGAGTTTAGGTTTTATTCTGGTATGTGGGAAGTCAGTACAGCTAATCATTCTGACCCTCGTGTCTGGCACAGGAAGCAATTAGTCAAATTCAAAGATAGGTAAAAGAGTTATTTGAAATTTGATAGGGAAGGGGGGAAAACCAAGACGGGTGGGGGGTGTGGGGGGGAGGAGGGAAATGGGTACCAAGATATGTGAAAGGGTATCAATGTATGTGAATTAATGCACCTTCTATCTGGCAAATATCATGTAACCCTTTTACTAATTACAATAAAAAATGCAAAAAAAACAAAGATAGGTAAAAGAACTAGGAAAGTTTACTAGGAAATAAATGTCATGGGAAGTTGGCATTTTTAGCTCATCAAGAGTCACTGTCTGGGTTCAGACATGAGCATCCTTTTTAAACAAAGGAAGACTCTGAAGCCATGGGTAAACGTGTGACTATTTTAAGAGTATGCTAGCTCAAAACCTAGGTACATAAGGTCATATAGGATGAGACTAAATGAAAGGATCTCTAGGATAGGGAAACCAGAGCTCTGTCTTGTGTGATTGTTGTTCTGAATATACTGTTATTTCTCTTCTCTATTTTTGCCCTTTTGTTAATCTCATATTGTTCCTGTATCTGACTTTGTTCCCTGGTCTATTGTATATATGTTTATTTGTTTATTTGAAATAGGAAAGGAGAAGAGGAAAACAAGATGTTTGGGAGGCGGTGGGGAGGAAAATGAGGACAAAAACTTGAGAAGGGATTACAGTTACATTCGTCAGGTAGTAGGTGCATTACTTCTCACACAATGATACACCTTCTCAAGTTTTTGCCCTCATTTCCCTCCCGACCCAACAATAAAAAAATTAAAAAGAAAGAGTACCAGAGATAAGTGTTTCCTTGATTTTTTTTGTTGTTTTGGGGCCATGTGTGGTTCTCCTGTCATTGGAGAAGAGGTTACTGTTTTCCTCACTTGAGGGGAGCAGTCTGCTTACCCCGAGATAATTTTTCTGACCTCTGAGTGCAGCTTGATCATTCAAGGTAATTATCTTTGTGTAGGGGCACTTTTTTTTCTGAAAACCTGCTAATCCTTAGGAATGGTTGCCTCTTTATTTTGTGTGTGCTGGTTACTTATACTCAGGGCCTGCACCTTGTCTTTAAGCTTCTTGTATTCAAGTTCAGGCTTTAGCACTCAAGACATATATCCACTTTTGGCTTTTAAAAAAGTAGTTTATTGGAAAAAAAGTCTCACAAACTTTCCTTCCCAGGCTGGCTTTGAACCACATTCCTTAGCTTTCGGCCTCCTACTCAGTAGCTCCGATGAGATGCATATGCCACTAGCACCTGGCTTCATCTCTAATTTTTGATGAGAAGAGTTTAGCAGATGTGGGACATTCTACAATCATGCTTGCATGATAAATATTTCCAAGCAAGAGACAGTGGTGTGGGACCAGGAAGATTCCAGAGTTTTGCAAAGGTCTGTCACAGAAGATGACAGACCTAAGGATGCATGAGGTACTGAGTCCTTATAATACTTGTCCCTTCCGAAAACTCAATAGTAAAGAATTTAAGAGAAAGGGATGGGGAACCTTAACTCCAAGTCAGTTATGGACAGTAGAGAGAGAGGAGGACTGAAGTTCTCAGAGATAATATTATTTGCTGGTGTTTGCCTGACTCCAACGCCTGCCAGGTGACTAATTGCTTTTACAGAATCTACATATTGGATTCTGAAGATGAATAATAGGATTTCAGGTAGTAACCTCAGAATATGGTACTAGAATGTCCCTCTTCTCTTCCCACGGTGTCATGTCCCCCTGTCTGAATGAAAGGAGCCGCCATTGCCCTGAAGCCCCTTTTCTGTACCAAGGTTGTGCTCTTGCCACAGAGGAAGTGCCAGCCCTCCTGCTATTGTACAACCACACACTCAGGTGTGAGACCATGCACATTCAGAAATCACATGTCAATTTGGCCCCCTTGTCCAGGACTAGAATACCAGCAAGGAGGAAGAAGGGGGGAAGACTTCTTGATAGAGGCCTAGAAGGGATTAGAGGACAGTTTTGCAATAAAAGTAGGCTTTATATTTGTATCACTGAGCAAGATAAAGCCAATAAGCTAAGAAAAAGAAGACTCAGGCTGACCCCAGGTCATATATAAGAAAACTATTCACTCTGCATCTCAATGAAAATCTTTGGACTGCGTTTCATAAAAATTCCTCTTGGGTATATTGAATGTTTAGTCTTTAATCTTCACATTATTAGGATATCTCATGTCTCTTTCTGTTCCTGCATAGGTATCTTATTAACAACCTGGGAGCATCAGTGTCTTTTTGCTCGGAGTCAGATGTCATTGCTTCTAGAGAATCAAGTGTATTGTTCTAAAGCAACATCCTCACATTTCATCCTGCATTTCAGAGAGCTATGTACCTTGGTGGCTGTGGAAATGAGAGCACCCAGTTGACTTCAAATGCAGCATGATGATCTTGATCAGGGGAAAATAAAACCTGAGTCTCTAAATTCACTAGTGATGGGAAATCACATTAAAGGACCTGACATCACGTTTGTGAGTATTGCATCTGTTTCCATGGAAACCTGAGGAAGATCAAAAGCCTTCTGTAATGTTCAGTGGACAAAGTGGCCTTTGTCATCTTTAAAAGTGAATCTGTTAATTCACATGTGTAGCAAACTGAGGATGGAACTCCATAAATATTTTAAATAGTAATGTTCATGTGAGAGCTATGTTTTCCTCATGAATTACCATAACTTGAAAGTTCTGTCTCTGTCTGTCTGTCTCTGTCTGCCTGCCTGCTTCCCTCTCTCTATCTCTGTGTCTTTCTGTCTCTCTCTCTTTCTCTTACATACACACACACACACACACACACACACACACACACACACACACATATATAAAGTATAGCAGCAATTAGTTAGCCTGTAATGAAAGAGCAGAAGCTGTGAGTTAATGACAAGCAAACCAGGGTGTTCTAATAATAAACAGTATAGCCAAGTATCAAATGACAAATAATACAGAATTATTGAAACTGGAGGGCAGAAGTCTAGGAGTTCCACCAATCATGTCCCGCCACTCCCTTCTGTAGAGCAAATTAAGAAACAGATGAAGATTTTAGCAGTGGAAGCTGATGGTGGATTTCTCATATGCAGATAGGCACTCACTGCATTTTGGTGGTGCCATCTTTGTGCATGTCTATTGTACTATTTCAATTCTTCATGCTCTGGTGCACATTGTCTCATAATTTTCTTATTCTGTATTTTATAAGCTTCCATAATACCTATGTTTTAACACAAAGAAAATACACAGATTACTGTAGACTATATATATATATATACTTGGAGAAACAAATTAAGAAATACCAGTAATTAATACACGCAAGAAATATACATATTTAAGTACAGGAATGTAAGACTTCTATTTCATCTTTTCAAGTGTCTCTGTTTTAAAACAGTAAATATGAAATGCTTCTTTCATATAAAAAAAGAAACAGATGAAGAGCAGAAGTAGATTCATCACATGATTCACACAGTGTGGGAATGCTGTGGTAAGATAAAACTTCAGTTCTTCTTTAACCATTTTTAGGGGTACAAATATTTGCCTTAGGCTACATAGAAAGAATAACAACAGGAGATGGGGAAGGAAGATATGCCTGGTTAACACAGTCATAAGCCTGCTCAGAGGTGGTCTGAGGTGGTCAGAGTTGGTACTAGAGGTAGTCTGAAAGTCCATGTCTCAGGATAGTTAGTAGGCCTTGTTATGCTAAGAGTCACTGATGCTTGGCAAGCGTTCAGCTCTACTGTCAGCTCCTTACTGGCCTTCAGCTTGGTGGCCACATGACTGCAAGAGAGAATGACTCAAGAAACAAACAAAAAAACTAGACACAGATTGGAGAAGCCTCAAATACCTGGTGTTTATTCTGTTCCTTATTAGCTGATGAGTACATCTGTATTAAATATTTCTCAGCAAAAATCAATAAGTCTAAGTTATGTGGCATTCATAGTGCATTATTTCCTGAGGAAAATAAGGAAATAAGGTTGAAGATGTTGAAGGTGTGATACACATCAAGATACACTGCAATCATAAACTTTTCTGTTGAATGACAACTCATTTGTACAATTAACTAAAGAAAATCAACCAATATATATTTAAAATAGCAGTACTTCCAAGTATTAGAAGGAAAAACCAGTAATTAAAATTCTGATTTGGTAGTAGGGTCAGTGGTACCATTCCAGGAAGGATAAACTAATGGGTTAAACCCAAGTTGTTGAGGCAGTAATCATCACTGTGATAAAGTATTGTGATAAATGACAGATTACCAGCAAGAGATCTATGAGGTTGAATGGTAAGATTTTAAAGTAAGTGCCATATCCTAGGAAATGCAAGGACTTACATTTACTTTCTAGAGGAAGGGGGTTATGGACATAAAATTCAATGCATATTCTATGAAATTAAAATTTAACAGTTTTGATTTTGTTCAGTAATGTTTTGAAGTACAATTGTATACCAAAAATATAACATGTTTTAAAATACCCATTTTAATTAGATACAGAGCTCAATGAATTTTAAGAAATACATGAGCCATTGTAACAATATACAGAATATTTACTACTGTTAAACACATTCTTCATGCCCTTTGCTAGTCAAATACAAGGGACATGATACTGTAATTAATCATTGTTTGGTTTTATGGCACTATACAATTGAATCATTTATTCTAAAATTTTCACATAAGAGGAATTGAGCAATGTGTAGTACTAATTTGTTTCTTTCTGTCAGCATATTTTAAATATTTATCCTTGCTGTGTACATCAGTATGTTGGTTAATTTTACAAGTTAAGTAGTATTGATAGGCTGGAAATGTGTTTTAGTGGTAGAACATTTGCCTAGCAGGCTTGAAGCCCTGGGTTCAATTCCTCAGTACCACATAAACAGAAAAAGCCAGAAGTCACTGTGGCTCAAATGAAAACATGCTAGCCTTGAGCTAAACAAGCTCAGCACAGTGTCCAGGATTTGAGTTGAAGCCCAAGGACGGGCAAAAAAATTTGACTGACTTCAGTAGCATACAAATCTATATAGTTAGTATACTTTTGAAACCATAGCTGCAAATAATACTCAGTTTTATTGCATTTGCCAAGTCTATATAGAGATACATAAAAGAACATATAAATACAATTACATATTATATGTTTATATGCATATGGGTATATATAATGTACATATATATTTATGTACATATGCTTTATATATACTTAAACATACATAGATACTATATATGTCTGTGAATGGAAAATTGCATTGACTTTAGTTTAGGGCTAAATAATGTATGGTGTTTACATTCTTTTATGTGTCTTGGGTCCATACCTGGTAATGAATAGGTTGACCGCATATTAAGTATTTTATTTTTTTTGAAATGGTCAAACTTCTAAAAGTAGGTCTCATATGACACATGCACATGTTCCCCCAAATACAATATTTAAAATATGTTTAAAATTTTTATCATTCAATAGTTGCACAGGAGTTGCCATTTAACAGTTTATTGCTACAATATGTTTCCTCATTTTGCTTAATTTGTTGGATATACATTTGCTTTCCCCTTCTCTTCATTTGTCCATCTCTTTCCCTCAAATTAATAGGTGTTTAGCATTGTTGCTTTGGGTTTTCTTTATACAATTTATTTAACATTATATAAATTATTCAATTGATTTTTAAAAATTTTATTTTATAGGATTAGCTGTCAATGCTACAGCTGTCGATATACCAGTTTATACCCATCAGAATATACCAGTACATCAGTATATACCAGTTGATATACCAGTATATACCCATCAAGTAGTCTTGAGATTTTTTTTAGTCCTTTGTTTTTCCATATAAACTTAAAATCAACTTGTCTATTTTCCTGAGACTTTTTATTTGACTTGCATTGCATTTAATTTAAAATTATTTGAAAAAATAGTAATGATTATTCACAACTTTTGGAAGTTTATTGTAGATGATTATATTTATGATTTTACATATAGTTTTCAAATTTTATTTCTCATAATTTCTAAGACATATACATGCAATATAATTTAAATATTGAACACATACAACATTTACATATTTACATTTTTCCTATAACTTATTATATTTACTTATGTTACTTATGTTTTACACATTAATTTCAAAATTGCTTTATGGTCTATCAGTAATTTTATTTATTTGAAATTTCAAAAACCTTTCATAATTTTGTTTCTCAGTTCCTTTCTTAATATTTGAACTATAACAGTATTAAGGGACATATATTTTCAATCTTTATCTTTTCTTGTCAGGGTGCTGTACGGAGGGTTATAGTTATACATGTAAGGCAATGAGTATATTTCTTGTGGAACATTGTTACCCCCTCTGCTGGTTTTTCTCCCACTTCCCTTCCCTCTAGACATTCCCCATTCCAAGTTGTAACATTCATTTCCAACATATAGTCTTGTGACTATTGCTGTTGGATTAATTCATCCTTTGTCCATTGTCACTGTTTTGTTGTTCCCCTTCCCTTCCCTAAAGGAAGCATTTTTTTACATTCCATTAGTGAATTATTTATGGCAGATTTCTTTTTCTTTTTTTTGGTCTAAAACTTTCCCACTAAATTAAGCAAGTTTGGAAGCACTCTTAATGAACCAAGTTGCTTTTTGGCCTTAATGGATGTTATGTTGACTTGTGAATTGCATTGTATTATTGTGGTGGTCGGGTGGTGAATAGGTCAAGGTTCCACAGTGATATATGCTGTAGTGTGGTTCAGATAGTGTGGTATTATGCTGTGGCATGTAGGATGTAGTATGGTGTTGTGTGATACATTCTGGTGTGGTATAGTGCAGATACTAATAAATGGTTCTTTGCTGAATTGTATCAACCACTTCCAACAGAAATAACAAGGCTGAAAAAAAATTCTAGCAATAACAAACCAAGAACTGTTTCAATGTAACCCTGTATGAACTATTAATATACATTAAATCAATACAAAAGCCAAACAGGAACCAGAAACTTCTCCATGGGAGAATTATATGATCACCTGATCTAACCAGAACTGCTTATTTTCATCCTCTCTACCTGCTAAGTGTTGCCACTCCCTTGTCCAGAATCACACAAGTTATACTTCCTGTACTATGTTTTGTTTCATGACTTTGCCTACTTGCATTTCATCAATTTTCTTCATTTCTCCTCTTTCTCAAACATCACCAGCTCAAGCTGGGCATTTTGATGGCAAATTCTCTTCTTTTCCTTAGAAGTGATCTCCAAGGTCCTGGAGAAATGCTGGTGTTCCAATATATATATATATATATATCTTCCTCTACTCAGTGAGCAGTTGCTTTTCCTTTTTCTTTCTTTTTTAATGCAATGCTATTGTCAGGGTGATGGAGAGAGGAGTTACATTATATACATACATTATATTACCATATATATATATATATATATATGGTAATGAGTACATTTCTTGTTTTTGATACTACGTTCCCACTGAAGGCTTACCTCCGTGGCAGTGAAGGCTGAAAGCCATAGGGTTTTGACAGCTTTGCTTTCCCTAGTCATTTTGTAAATGTTGTACTTATCTCACCAAGGAACAGAGAGCTTATTGCCAGTCTGGGTGCTGAAAGGCTGGGTAGCCAAAAGACTGGACTTCATTGGGCAGGTACCTAAAATCTTTTGTGGCTTAGCTTTATTTCTATACATAATAAGAGTGACAACAATATTACATATCCTCTAGAGCTCAAAATTTGCTAGAGTTAGCAAATGGATACAGTGCATACATCTGAATATTATTCAATTCTAGGCTCCCTCTGTAGCTTCCATTTTGTTTTCTGTGGATTTGGGGAATTTTTTAGTTGACTGCACATTTACTACAGGTCAGCAAAATACTATGAGAAAATCATTGTCAAATCATATTCTATTTGTTACCTTGTGCCAGTGGAATAATTAAGCAAATTGCTTCCATTTGTGGAACTTCCATTTCTTTACCTTAGAAATTGAATCTGAGAGTTTAACAGAATTCTTAAAACAGTACATGCATGGCTTACTTGTCTGAAGTTTATGAGGCACCTGGATATTCACAAATATCATTTGAGAGAAAAAATGTAGTTACCCATTCCCCTGGGGCATTTTCTGATTTTTTTGAGTTTTCAGTATATTTTTCCCCAGAAACCTGTGGAATGTTCTGCAATTGAAACAACAACTGAACCCATGACATTTACAAATTTAATGGAGGAAACATATAGATTTTCAAAGAAATTTATAAGCTAATTTTGCAACATATTTAAAACCTCCTTGCTCATCTCTTATGTCTCTCATTGTTAAACTACACATTAAATAATTTCATAAAAGCTCAATGATAGTTCATATCGATGAATGACTTACACTTCACAAATATATTTAAGTATCATTAGCCAGAAGGAAAAATGTATGCAATGTAGAAGCAAGATATATAAATTTAACATCATGAAATATAACATGGTAGTAAAGATGTTAGAAAGAAACTATTATGTCCCATGATAATGGCTTTGTAAAACAGCAGAAATGAGGGGAAGACAGAGATGATTCATTCACTTATATTTTCACTTTGAGTTCAGGGGTGTAAAAACAGAACTAGGGAACAGTATCCTCCTTTCAATGGATTGGTTTTCTTTTGGAAGAATCGGAAATGCATTGCAAGGTCTTTTCATGTGGAGGCTCCTAGAGAAACATGGATTCAAAGAAGACATCTATGACAAATCAAAGGGATATTTAGCAAAAGGATATGTTCCTGGTGCAGGACTCTGACAATTTTGTTGATGACTACTTGAGTGAGTAGTGGCTCCTCCCTAGGTAAGAGATTATCCTTGTAGTTCATTGAGGCAACTCCTTCCACAACTTACTGATTTTGTTCCACATACTTGGTACAGAATGGAAGAACCAAAGACATATGGCACTGTGTCTTCATGTGGGTTAAGTAGGAGATGGACTCAAACAGCAACCATTTCACAGCAGGAGAGGGGAAGATGAAGGGCAACAGCAACATTTTATGGAGATTTACTATATGTTAATTATCATGGTAGACTCTTCAGTGCCTCATCTTTACTGCACATCTTTCATCACTAAGAAATACAAACTCAGTTATAAATGAGGAAGCCAATCTGTTGAGTACACAGCTAAAGAAAAAGGAGGTAAAAAAGAATTTTCAGGCAAAAATGACTCTTCTCTGGGATTTTATATGAAATCAGGGTAGAAAAGCTGCTGTAACTTTGTTTGGCCCTTTGTTCTCCTTGGTCTTGGCTGTACCTCAAATGCCTCTCCCTTCATTGACATTACTGTCAATGAATGGAACAGTTTGAGAAATGTAGAATCTCAGCAATGCTGAATCTCTTTTCCCTAGTATATTTACTCTCTTTAAATTAACAATAGAGTAGTATTCCAAGCATGGATGGGTATTGATATTCATGTGTTAGTTGTCATAATCAGTGATCAATATGATTTTCAAGATGTTTTTCAGCCATAAATTTGTGCTTTAGGAGACTTTCACCATATGAATATGAAGAGTATATATAAACAAATGTATTTGCATATTGTGTCTCATTTAGCTCTTTGGACCTCTGGGTGTACTAGGGAGAAACTCAAGGCTGAGGACTGCTGGACACCCGCTCATGCAGCTCTTCTATCATTTATTTTAAAAATATAATATTAAATTTCTTTGCAAAAATAAATTTCAGTTTATGATTTACCACGTGACTCACATATGCTTTTTTTCCTACAAATATTTGGGCAGCTATTTGTGCACTTTCAACATCTAAATAACTTATGAGGCTTTCTAGGCTAGTGCTTCATTGGTAATAGTTTTAGCTACTACTTTTTTAAAGCTGATACTAGAGCTTGAATTCTACATTTAAGCTCTAGTCTTTAATATTTTACTCAAGGCTGGAATTAAACTGCTTGAGCAGCGACTCCAGTCAAAGCTTTATTTTGGTGGTTAATTAGAGATAAGCTTATCATGGACTTTCCTGCCCAGCATGGCTTCAAAATGTAATACTTAGATTTCAGCCTTCTGAGTAACTAGAATTGCAACCCTGAGCCATTAGTGCCTGGAAGTAAACTCTTATTATTTGTCTATTTAGGTTTTATACTACTTTATAGACATGACTGAATACTGCATTTTAGTGTCCCAATTTTTCCTTTATATGAAAAATGTGCTATAAAAGGCTTTCTGAAAATTCTTCAAATATATAATCTGTTTACCTTATTCTCAAGGATAGGGTTTAGATATGCTTAGTATTCTTGACCTATGTAATAAATTATTTTGTAACACAAGTCTAACTTTGGGATCACAAATCAAATTTTCATTGTGTCATCTTAGTTTGGCAGGTACCTTCACTTTATAACTAAAGAGATATGATCCAACCAAGGAAAGTAAAGGATCAGCTTTCTCTGGGGTCAGAAATTGTTAAGAAATTAATGTGCATTGTAATGAGAGACCAGATATACATGGAAATGTTGCTCTATCTGTTGTAACTAAACATGCTCTTATTTTCTTCCTTTTTCTTCTCCTTCCGGATTGTGTGAAGACCTCAGAAAACTAAACCTTCAAAAAAATCAATAACCCAATTAATAAATGGGCAAAGTAGTTAGAGACTTCTCAGAAGAAGAAATATAAATAGTCAATGTATACATAAAAATGCCAGAGAACTGTGGCTCATGTTTGTCATACTAGCTACTCAGGAGGCTGAAGATCATAGTTCTAAGCCACCCCAGGCAGGAAAGTTCATGACATTCTTTTTTTTCATATATTTTTTATTTTAATTAACAGAAGGGTTACATGATGTTTGCCAGATAGATGGTGCATTAATTCCCATACATTGATACCCTTTCACATGTCTTGGTCCCCATTTCCCTCCCCCCATCCCCACCCCTCATCTTGTTTTCCCCCTTCCCTATCCAATTTCAAATAACCAAATACAAATAAATCCAATATATCAGATAACAAAGTGAGATACTGTAACAACATGAGATAACCAAGGGACAGCAAAAGAGATGAGAGACAACATAGTACATTAAGGACAACAATCATTCATTATATGGCTTATGTTTCTATATCCTAGAGATCCTTTCATTCTTGTCTCCAGTTATCTTCCAGGAAGTGGCACTGTGGTTCAAAGTGTTAGAGGGCTAACTTTGAGTGGAAAAAATCTCAAGAAAAGTGCCCAAGCCCTGAGTTTAAACCCTAAAACTGATAAACATGTCTGCCGACAATGTAATTAAATATGGTATATGCAAGAGAGAATCCTATATATAACTTCTTTAAACAACTAATTTGAAGTCTAACAAATAAATACCAGGAAGCTGGTACTTAAGGTGTCTGGGGGTAGGATGATATCAAAAGGAGTGAGGACAAATGAAGAGAGGAAGGGTAGGAGCATGTCATTATAATATTCAATGTATGTACAAGAAAGGGGACCAGAGAAGATTGAAAGGATACATGGGGTTGGAAGAGATGTGAGAGAATGATGAAAGGGATGAGATTGATCTAGATGCATTGTGCTCATAGAATGACTTGTCGAATTGAAACTCTTTTGTAGAACTACTGTAAGATAATAAAATTATAATTTACAAATTATAAAGGAATATCTTTTATAATTGATGAGAAATCAAATGATTCTTAAAGTTCCCATTTTGTTTCAAGAAAGGCTTGGCTGGGAGTTTGGCAGAGTAGTAGAGTGCTTGCCTAGCATGCATGAAGACCTGGGTTCAATTTCTCAGTACCACATACATAGAAAAATCTGTAGTGGTGTTGTGGCTCAAGTGGTAGAGCACCTTGATAATGCCCAAGGTCAGTACTCAGGACCTGAGTTCAAGCCCCAGGACTGGTTTAAAAAATAGAAGAAAGGCACCAGGTTATGGATTGACCATTTATCTGAGGAACATTAACTTATTGTTCCCTCACCTCATTTGTGGATACCTCCAATAAACAAGGATGGCTAAATTAAATTTTTTCTGTGCCTTTCTGATCACCATAATAAGGAACAAAGCATTGTTACTGACATGTTCAGGTGCCTTTCTCCCATTAATGCTCAGCACCATCAATGTGGGACCACTTTACCTGTCTCTTCCACAAAGTTCCTTGTTTCCTAATCCCATATGTTATCCTTTTGAGTGATACATATAGTCAGTAGAGTCTCGGGATATTGTATAGGTAAATGCATTATTGTGTTACCCATGTCATTATGTCTTTCTTCTGCATCCCTGGACTTCTCCTTGTCTAAACTCATTCTAGTTAGAATCAGGGATTGTGGGACCCTCAGGTAGCATCCATCTTCTTCTCTTTGTCTTCATGGCCACAAGGAGAGTGGTTTGTCTCCATGCTGCACCATGGACTGCCTCACTTCTGGCTCTATCCAGCAGATACCTGACAACAGAAAAGGATTATTCTAGACATGCATTCATTGCCAAGAGTTCTCTCTATCTCCACTTTCAGTGGGCAAGAGAGTACCTTTTAGCTTGAGGTGTTTTCAGTTTACAGAGGAAAGAGCACATTCTAGGAGGCAGATAACAAGAAATGAGGATGTAGCAAAGTTGAAGCTCATTAAAGGAACAGGTACTCACCCTGTCTTTGGTGAGGGTCCCCATGTGATGTCAAGCACTTAGTATCCTGTGTAGAAAGGAGAGAGAGAATGTGCAAACCAGTAGTTTTCCACTGGCATCAGGCTTTCACCACATGCGCCATCTATTTATTCTTCCTATATCCATAATAGCTCCCATACTGCGCTAGGGCCTCACCCCTCACCCCAGTCCATGGTGGAATGAAACCTCAAAAGTGGTGAGCCAAAAATCAGCATTTCTTCTTTAGTAATTAACTATTGCAGTTATTTTGTGTAGTGACAAAAAACTGTTCGACTCAAACATGCAAATGCGTTTAGTTCTAATTAGACTTTTTTTGGACCTTTGGTGGAAACTTCAGTCTTCCTGTCATGATCTCATATTTTGGACTGATTTTCAAATTGCTCAAGGTAATATAGCTTTCTCTATTCCCTGCAGAATTTTTCCTCCTTAAGCAGTACTGTGAATTGAATTAACAGCCTCATGCTAGGTAAATCCTCTATCACTTCAGCCACATCTAAGTTCTTTTTTGATTTAGTTATTTTCTGAGTAGAGTGTTACCTTTTGCCTGGGCCATCCTGGACCATCATCTTTGTACTTATGCCTATAATGTAGCAGAGGTAAGAGATGATATGCCATCATGCCCAGCTGTGTGGAGGGGTTTGCTAACTTTCGCAGACTGGAATTTACAGAATTCACGATCCTCCTGCTTACTTTTTAAAAATTATTGTATTTCATTGTCGGGATGTATAGAGGGGTTACATTTATACTCATCAGGTAATGGATGCATTACTTCTCGAAACTTGATCTCTGTTATCATGTTTTTGTCCCCTTTTTCCTCTTCCCACAACCTCCAATCTTGTTTTTCCTCTTCTCTCCTGAGTAGATGGAAAAGATTTAGTAATCTTTATTTATTTTTTTACAATTTTCAAGTTGATATTGATATTGTTATCATTTCATTCTTCACTTTACAAATGTTTTCTATTTCATCATGTCTTTTACTCTATGCATTTATTTTTCAATACTTTATCAACCCAACGTGTCCAACCTTCTACTGGTTTTAAATTTGTCATTTATCTTAAAACAACAAGCTCTTTTGGGTCCTTTGAGGGCATTTAAAACCATTTAATAGTTTTCAAAAATTTCAAAAATGAATTTTACCCATTATCCAAACCCTACCTATATATACCACAGAGATTATTCTGAGGCCCTGTGGAAAAGAAAGAGGACCAACACTATTTCAAACTGAGTATGTTACCACATTATCAGGATGGCAGTTTTTATTTTTCAATTGTATTTTATTGCCGGAGTGATGTATAGAGGGATTACAGTTACATTTGTCAGGTAGTAGGTACATTACTTCTTGAACATTAATACCTCTTCCCATGTTTCTCTCCCATTTTTCCTCCCCCTTCTCCTTCTGAATCATCTTGTTTTTCCCCTTCCCTTCCCTATTTCAAATAAACAAATTAATATATATATAATATATATAAGATACCAAAGTCAGATACAGTAACATAAAATAAACCATAAGGTTAAAAATGAGAAAAGAAATAACTTTGCATAGTATATTAAGAAGAATAATCACAAAGATAAACCTCTTGTTTTTATTTGTTATCTAATGAAAACTATTTTGATGAAAAATCTACAGATTATTTAAAATTCACATTTTATCCATATCTATATCTATATAGAAAACCATTAGGTTAGGATTACTGGGATTTTTAAACATATAACATGAATAGTAGCCACAGAGTCTAGTGTACTACCTCAGGTGTATTATTTGCTAAGTAAATGGTAGCCATTATTTTTCTTTCATATTGTGTTGAGTGCTGATGGAAATAATGCAGTTTACATTAAGAACAAGATTCTATCAAATCAATTTCTTAAATTGTAAAGTTACATAGAAATTAAATCAGGAGTCTGGATGCATGTTGATGCCACATTAGATTGTGTCTGTTGCTATGCATTTGGAAGAAGACACATGCCAAGAGATTTAGGGGGTCAGTATTCCCCTGAATACTTACAGTTTTGAATATCCAAAGTGTTAGATTGAATCATGTGGCAGAGTTATTTAGAATAGTTTCTACAATCTTTCCTCAAGTATCTGAGCATACTGATTTGTGTATAATGCAGGGTGTCATGTGTAATATTACCAGATAAGCTTGCTGCCTCTTCCCAGAGAGTGCTATGTGCTCTGTATGATTTTCAAAATAAAAACCATAGGTGGGAGATTAACCAGAGCATCTAAGATGCTGCCATTTCCTTCAATCATGTCTGTGATAAACCATACAACACTGTGATCATAATCTTAATTCAGTAAGTAGAGAAGAATGTAATTCACAGACTCACACTTGAAGAAGCTTTCCTTGATTCGAGGCAAAGAGAAACTCAAGAGCTTGCCTGAGAACTGGATCTTCAGTCCACCTTGGACTAGCCACACTTCACTGCATTTGAATGATGTGCTTGTTGAACAGTTCTATGATTTCCTCTGACCTCAGAAAACCAGTTCTACACTACAGATAGCCATGGTGTCCAATGCTAATGTGCCATCGCCTAAGCAGTATGTGCTTTCCTTGGTACATGCAAAGAAATAGTCATTCTGAATTGGATGAGTCATGCTCTAACAAGATGTTGGGTGTTCCCCATAATAGGATATTTAAGGAGAAGTTGTCCACTCTTTGCAAACAGTATGCCAACAGTGCTCAGAAAACAGGGCGAGGCTATGTCCACAGTATGCCAAGTTCGCAAGTCTGAAACAAGAGATCTACCTGGATGTTAGGATACAGGTATATATATGCTCTTTGATTGAAAATGAAATCAAGCAAATTCTCTATACACATACACAAAATTTGAGTTGAAAAATACAACAAATCAAGAGTGTGTTCTATAGGAGTTTGAGGACAGGCATCTTCTTTTAATTTAGAATTTCTGAACTCTCAGCATGTTTCATAAAATTCCTGACTCAAATTTTTATACATTACCTATGAAAGAGGCAGGATTATAATATTTTGTCCTCAAGGTTACTGTGAAGATCAACTGTCAGCAATTGAAAATTAGGATATATGATATGATAAATCATTAGTCTCTTCAATAAATTATAAAGGTGCATGAAACTCTGACAGTGATATGAATGAGAAAAGAATACATTGGAGTGATTTTGAAGAAAGGGTTCACACAATGTTGGTGAGTTCCTATTGAGAAAGTATCAAGGGTGCTGGAAGTATTAAAGTTGATTATATATCTTTATATCCATATCTATAACTATGTATATATATATATATATTCTTGCTTCAAAGTCAAGGACTTCTGTGATCATCAGCCAGTATGGCATCCAGAATCTGATTATAAAGGAAGGTGATAGGGAGCACTGTGAAAACTGGGTAGCTGACCAAAAGGCCTTGCCTTAATTTAATGAATAAATTAGCTCCAGGCAGTAACATAGAAGCATCTCCTTATAGTTTCTTTAGGGATTCAAGGTCAGAATGTGATATCATATACGTGAAGGAATTGCTTTTACTGATAACTTGATAACTAGAAATGCAGTTGCAAGAACATGATGGATTAATTTTATTAAGCTCTATCAAAATTATTTTCTGCTGAAAATTTTCAGATACATGTGATTTCTTAATAAATATTTGCTGCACAAGAAAGAACCTTAACTCACATTCGTGAAGATTGCTCATTCTGAAGTGGGAAAAACAGGCTTGTCATCTACAGCATGCAGTTGTTTACTCTAAACACCAGCCAAGATAGCTAATAAATGCAAATTATGAAGACACACAGAGGCTGCCTTTGCTTAAGAGAACTTGCAGAAAGCATCAAGGGTTTAGTACTCTGTAGAAATGCTGGGAGACTTATATAATGGAGAAGCAAGAGCCTCCTAATTTGGTGAATTCTGTGGGTGTGTACATGTGAGTGTGTGTGGGGGGGAATATTAGCACCTTCTTATTAATTATTCTGGATAATCAATGTACTTACACAAATCCAAAGGATTTGTTTTTTTTTTCCTTTTATAGCCAATTAGGTTATTTGTCAGGTTACAGGGTCAGAGCTTGAAACTTAGTCTTTGACATGTAAATGAATCATTTTTGTCTACATCTCCTAGAATAATTTCAATAAGCTCACAGAATGTTTGTGTCTAGCAGCTTTCTTCAAATCTATGCCTGATAGAGGTTCTTAATATACAGCCTATTCTTTTACCCAGACATATTTATTTTGCAAAAAAGAAGCCCAAACTCAGTAAGACCAAATCTCCAAAAGAATCTTTATAACACTGTAGAATTAATTCATCTGAAATTGGAATTTCTCTACAGGCCAGCTCCTCCTGATTATCCATTGAACAAGGAAAGGTATTTTTAAGGTACTGAGAAATCTTGTTCTCTAGTACTCCGATTTACCTCAAATTGCAAGTCAACTAGCACAACCAGCTCTATCCTCACTGCCTTCTTGGATGTGGCTGGACAATTTGGCTAATAGTTCATTTATCCATCATGAACATTATCTTCACTGCATTCTTTGTACTTGAGCCAACATGGTGGATTCCAAGCACCATGAAAACAAGTTTTGTTGCTGAAGTTAACACTGGTGAAAAGCCACTAAGACATTTCAGTCACGTTAGTGATGTGCTGGGAAAGGCTGAATCACCAGAGGATCACAGAAGAAAGAAATTATTGTGGACAATCCTGGATAGAGAAAGTGACTGTTTATGTGACAAAGCAACACTGCTCTCTCCCAATTCTGTACTAATCCAGTAAAGCAATACTTAATTACCTTATTTTGCGTAACTGGCATGAATGTACCAAGGTTCAAAACAAAGACTGCTGTAAGTATAGAAGTCAGTTCATAAATATGGATGAGCAGGGCAGACTGTAGAACCAGCTGCAAGAAATCAGGTGTCAGAGAAATATGTTTGTTTTCCCCACACATATACCAGATTTTCCTCACTACTTACTTAAGGACAACAAGGCATTTTGAAGACTAATCCTTCTCTACTAGATGCTTCATATGTGGCACAGAAAACATGACCCTCACAGAAACCTGGCACATTGTTTTTGGCCCAGTTTTCCAGAGGAACAAATCAAGAAAGAGGAAGGATCTTAAGCCTAAAGCCATGCATTGCTAAATATTGGGATTCTTTCTTCTGCAGGATTCTTTTCTGTTGGATAGTCTGCCATAGAAATAGTTTTTGGAATCCTAACTCTATTGATCCATCTGTGAAAGAAGCATGAGACATTATAGGGCTAGCTCTCTGGCAGGAGGTAAGCGTGAACGACACACACAGGCCCAGAGGACAATCATGAGCAGATCTTTCCTTTATTGTTGCACAGATCAGGAATCATGTAGTCCCAGCGCCCTAACCTCCTGCGCCTCCCCTGACCAATCACCTTGCAGGGAGTTGATGTAAGGCACTTGAAGCTGGTACCGATTGGTCCTTCGGGGGAGTGCAGGGAGCATGGACAGCTCATGGCTGGAAAGCCAGGCAGATGTGCCTGTGGGCTATGTCTCCACGAGCAGCAAGTGTGTTTCAACTGCTACTCAAGCTGACTCAGCCAGATCTGACCAGCTCTACCCACAAGACACGTACTGTTTGAAGGATAGGTAGTGTGTACATTTTGAAGAAGTAAACAATATTATCAAAACATCTAACTTTTATGAAAACTTTAGCAATAACTATCTGTAAGCTCATTTACAAATGCCTAACTGTCCTCTAGGTAAAAACCTGTGACATACACATTGTGACACTTCTTTTATCCCACCCCACTGGTACAGAGAAGGGAAGGAAGTCCCTCTGAAAATCATGGCTTTCACCTGACTTATTCTTTCCTTTGAATTTTTGCTTCCACATCATCTGCTGCCTTGGAATTGCATGAACTTTATGTTCAAGAGGCTTCAATTGTCCAACAATTGCAGCCCAACCCTTCATCCTTTAAGAAAAGATGGCCAGGTAGAGTGAGGTGATGTATACATTTATGTTGCAAACCCCTAGCCAAGTTTTTGAAATCATACAATGGACAAAGGCCTCATATCTAAAATATATCAACAGCTCAAAAAAATTGAATCACCCCAAAACTGATCTCCAAAGAAACAACCATCCCATTAAAAGATGGGCCAAAGACTTAAAGAGAGTCTTCTCTGAAGAAGAAACAAAAATGGCCTATAGACACATGAAGAAATGCTCAACATCTCTGTTTCCATGTATTTTATGTTCCCACCTCTTGCTGATAATCCTTTCTCTTTATTATTTGACTTCCTTGAAGATTCCTCTCAAAAGTTATCTACTGCCAGGAACTATGTCAATTCCTGAGCTCCTTTACATATTCTGTGCTATCTACTTATTATGTGTGTCTTCATGAAATTATTGAATTGGCTGCATTGCTTACTCTTTTGCCAGAATAGTGAAATATTTCAAAAGAAAAGAACTTTTCATATGTATCAACCTCAGTTGTAATATAAGGCATTACAGGGTTTTTGAAATTTAATTGAGTTCAATTTAATTAATTTGTTTCAATTTACAATGTATAACATTCCCCTCCCCCACTAATGACAGTTCTGGGGCTTGAGAGTCTAAGCTCTGTCCCTAAGCTTTCTTTGCTCAAACTATCACTTTACCATTTGATCCACAGATTAATTCTGACTTTGTCTGGTGGTTAATTGGTGATTTTCTGGGCTTGCTTTGAGTCATGATCCTTAAATCCCAGCCTCCTGAGGGGGTAGGATATTAGGTGTGAGTCACCAGTGACTGACATTTTTCCTTTTTTCTTCTGCTTTAAATTTTACAGAACACAATGGAATTTATTTTCCAAGAGTTAAAAAAAAAGCGGAGAGTAGAGCTGACTTTAAGAACACCACCAATTACCAGAAACAGAGTGGGCTGTTAGTGATAGGGTCAAGGCTGAAGCCTGTGTTATGGAGTGGCAGACAAAGCCAGAAGAAGTTGTGATGTTTCAGTGATGTGCTCTGACAAAGTGCTCTGAGGTAAGGATGCTTTAGTTGTTTACATAGAAATATGATCACTCAGTAATTATAGGTCAAGTTTCTGGGTTTTTTTTTTAGTTCGAAATAAACGTGAAATGGTACTGATGAATAGCCCAGCGGATAGCACACACAATCAGATGTGTGACTGAAGTTCTTGCAGGAAAGACACTTTTGCACAAAGACTATTGTCTAGGATGAACTCTTGAGTTCTTCTATACCTCCCTTGGAAGAGTGAACAGTCTTATGTAAGTTATTTAATCACTTTGAGAAATAATTTTCATTTATACACAGTGAGGATTTGGAGGACTAGGGGAAGGAATCAAGTGGAAGGGCACTTGTTTAGAAAGCATATGTTTTTCAATATAATCTCGAATACTAGAGAAACAAAACCTTGAAGAATTTGCACTCAGTGATTCCTGGATGTTCCCACTCTAAGCTTTGCTGACTTAGCAGTTGTTACAGTTAAGAGAAGAGACAACTTTCAGTCATATTCAGAAGCCTCATGGTCTAATACCTTCTTCAATTCTTAACTAACTGGCATGCTAAATAGCAGGGATCAACCACTTCTTTGAAATTTCCCTATCTGATCAGGATCATCCTCAAAGAAATTCCATACAAAAATGAAAATCTTCCTCATCCTATAAATAATTAAGATTCAATGGTTGCAACAAATGACAAAACATCTTGTAGCTATTAATCCATAAAATTATTTGAGGATTGTTTTGGATAAAAAATTATATTTTGTTCAGAAAAACAGCTAAGTCATTGTTTCTGATCTGATTACTTTCCAAACAATAATAATTTTAACAATTTTGATGCTGTCTTTCACTGTAGACCAATAAGGAACATTATTGTCTAGTGCTAGCCATGTAAGACACATTTTCTGGTTTCCTTTGTCCAATACACTCACTGTGGTATATGCTACCTTATTCATTCACCAGTGGAAATATTTCAGAAAGCCACACAATTTCAGATTTCTCATCTCTGAAATAAAATGGTTCAGTGAGATTAATCTTTAAGAATTCCTCTAGAAATTAGATTAAGTTCACACATTTGCATGTTAATTACTGTTTTGCACCAGCTCCACAGATTGCAAATTTGTAAGAACTCAGCTATAAAACCATGTAGAAAAAATGAGCCACTAAATACCCTTATAAAGTCATAAGGAAGCCCTTTAACAAAGTTTACACACATTTCTTGATATAGTTCAAAATAATATTAGGGGTCAGGAGTTTGGCCTAGTGGTAGAATGCTTGCCTAGCATGCATGAAGACCTGGGTTTGATTCCTCAATACCACATATATAGAAAAAAGCTGGAAGTGGTGCTTTGGCTCAAGTGGTGGACCTCTAGTTTTGAGATAGCACAAGGACAGTATCCAAGCCCTGAGTTCAAGCCCCAGGACTGGCAAAAAAATCATTATTTGCATACCCAATGCTATGGACATGGTAATGGAAATATAAACATAACTATATAGACATAAAAACCTATGACTCTATAGACATAATGTTTATTTCATAAATTAATATTTCTATGACATACAAACCCTTAGCCTAATTTGGATTAAGTCCTAAAAACTAAGTCCCAGTGATTGTATATAGATATTCCCTTCTTGAACACTTGTTTGTTAAACTTGTCATTTGAAATATGATGTAAAAATCAATGTTAATAAATTTTTAATAAAAATATTAAAAAACAAAAAAATAAATACTAAAAATATTCTATAAATTTGTGCTCATAATTTAAGTCTTTAAGATCACTAGCTATTACAATTATGATAATCAGATTAGATATAAAACAGGATTAAAAAGAAGAGACAGCTAGGTGCCCGGTGGCTCACCCCTATTTTCCTGGCTTCTCAAGAGGCTGAGATCTGAGGGTTGAGGTTCAGAGCCAGCCTGGGGAACGAAAGACTGAGAGACTCTTCTTTCCAATTAACCACTAGAGAGCCGGAAGTGGTGCTGTTGCTCAAGTGGTAGAGTGCTAGCCTTGAACTGAAGAGCTCAGGGATAGTGCCCAAAGTTCAAGCCCCACAGCGGACCAAAAACAAACAAACAAAAAAAAAACAAAAAAGAAGAGACAACCATGCAACACCTGACTGTCTTGTCTTAGTAAAAATTCCCTATAGTCATACTAACCTTTCTTTTCATAACTACCAGTTTCCCACACAGAGAAATGTTATGTTTTACATAAAAAATGTTTTTTGATGCCTATGGCTAATTTACTAAAGCAATTGCTCACATGGCCTGATTATGCTTCACATTCTTGCTCCTATTCTTCTTCTTCTGTGTGCTTATCCTTTTCAGTGAATAATAAATGATCCATCACTGTCTTATTACAGCTTTTCTTAATGCCATCCTAAGTTAGATCTCTGTAAGTTTATTAATTCAAGTGTGCATACATGCACACATCTCTCATTGCTCCTCATATTATGCAGAATTAAAGACATGTTAGTGAGATAGACATTTGCTGTCTGGCTTGATGTCACCCAAATTTCTTGATCTAGTCCAATGTATATCTTTCTCAACTTTAGTCAAAGCCACATGAGAATATTATTGACACATAATAATTGTATTTTCAGCATTTTAATGATGTTTTTTATACAGGCTCATGAGAGCTGATAGCTCACATTTTTCAATAGTTGTGATCCAGTTATAAACATAATTACTGCTAGAAATTAAATTATACACAATTGAGTCAATTGCAATAAGCAGTGACAACTGCTCAATACTCAGACCTTAAATTCTTTTATATATTTTACTCTCACCTGAATTATTTGATTCTTCATATGTGCTTTGGTGTGTGCTTTGGTGTGTGTGTGTGTGTGTGTGTGTGTGTGTGTGCTAGTCCTGGAGCTTGAATTCAGTTTTTGGATCCTGTCCTTAAAGTCTCAGCCTGCCAAGTAGATGAGATTACAGATGTGAGCCACTTGCACTCAGCTGTTCTTGCCTATGTTCTTTAAATTTTTAAAATTGTTTTTTATAAAGGTGATGTACAGAGGGGTTACAGTTACATAAGTCAGGTAATGAGTGCATTTATTTTGGGACAATATCACTCCTTTCTAAACTCTCTCCCAGTTTTCCCCTCCTATCCTCACTCACAAGTTGCATAGTCATTTTCAACATAGTACCTAGTAGTAACACTACTGCATTTGTTTATCTTTTGTCCCTTTATTTTTCTGCCCACCTTTCCCTCCCCACAACACATAAAGGAACACACAAGACCAAAGGAAAAGATTAAAAAAAAAAAAACAGTCACAAAGAAAAAAATGCTTCCATTTCCTGGAGTTCACGTCAATAAAGGTTATTTTATAGGATCAGCAGCACATAGGCATTGTACCCTGTGTTCCTCCCCCAAGAGTGGCCTCTTTTAGTTCACTTTGGGTAAATGCCTAGAGTCCTGTATAATTTATATGGTCCCATTGCATTTGTTCTTAAAGTGTCTGTAAAATAGAAACATTACCCAATATTTCTTCCCAATTCCATATTTAGAGAAGTAACTATTAAATTGGCCACAATGGAAATCCTATTATGGACACTGGTAAAAGCTACAAATTATATTTTGCACCACAAATGCAGTTCTTAAACATTCAGCAGTCTGTCCCATTCATATCCTTCTCTAGTGAAAACTTTCCTCTGTCATTCTTACTTTCTCGTTGTTCTAATATTTCTTTTGCTCTTTTCCATTTAGGGACAATCATAACTTTCCTGGATTTTTCTAATTTCCTCCGGATTTTTTCCAATTTCCTCCGTACTATTTAGTTTAGCTTTTATATGGTATCTTGGCCTTTCTGGCACCCTTAAATTTGACTGTGTGTGTGTGTGTGTGTGTGTGTGTGTGTGTGCGAGCACGCCCACGTGTGAGCCAGTCTTGGGCTTTGAATGCAGGGCCTGAGCACTGTTCTTGTGCTTTCTCAAGGCTAGAGCTCTACCTCTTGAGCCACAACACCACTTCTGGCTTTTTTTCTATGTATGTGCTACCAAGAAATCGTACCTAGGTCTATTCTGTATGCTAGGCAAGCACTCTACCACTAAGCCAAGGCCCGTATCTGCCTTATTTTTGATGGTAAATCCCAAGGCCCAAACCCAACAGGGATGTAATGTGTGTTGATGAATTGATTTTGAATCAGTGAATACTCATGACTCAAGTAGCCTAAAAAATTGGATAGGAAGTGGTGCTGTGACTCAAGTGGTAGAGTGACAGCCTGGAGCTGAAGAGCTCAGGGACAATGCCTAGGCCCTGATTTCAAGCCCCATGACCGACAAAAAAAGGGGAGGGGGTATATTTATTATTGTTCTCATTCAATTTTTTTCCAACTTCTGCTGTCCAATTCAATTGCCTTGAGATGGCCAAAGTGAAATATATTTATTGTTTCTCTTCTTTAAATACGTTTTCAATTTCTTGTTGTAATATTATTTCTCAGATGGCCTTACTCTTTTTGCATTTATTTTGTGATACTGTTCAGATGATCCATGACTGCTCTATAGTTTGAAAGTTTGGGGAACGAACTGTCTAGGTAATAAGAATGAATGGCGAATGGAGTGGAATGCAGGCAAGAATGTATTGTGTGTACCACAGAATTTAGAAAAAATAAGGGAAGGAGTGGGTTGAAGTGAAAGTGACGATATTGAAGGAATGACATGGATCACGATGCACCAAATACATAGATAACTTGTTAAATTGCAAAATATACAATGTAAAACCTAAAAATTAAGAAAAGCAAGGGAAAGAGTGGGATGAGAGGATAGGTAACAATGTTAAAAATTTAGAGGCATTGTATTAATAAACTACCCATTGAATGGCAACTCATTTGTACACCTTCTTGAAGAAAATAAAAATGTCCAAAAATAAAGATATTGAGAACATTGTGAGAGGTGTTCGAGGAATGTGACTAATTATTATATACTTCAGAGCTCTGCTTCAGTTGACCCTATGCAGGGCATTACAATCAATTCTGTATTCTTGACATGTATTTGATCTTTCAGGACAAAAATACATTATCTTAAGGAAAAGTTCTACTAAATAATTTATCGACATAATCTTTTATTAATATTTAAAAAATTTCATAGCACTTTTAGAACAGCTTGGGAATTTTAAGTCAAAGTGTTAGAATGTTTTGTCAGTGCAAAATTTTCTCATGTATAATTTCTCTTCCACTTATTTTGGTTTTCTTCCATGTAATCTGTGTTTCAGTTATTAAGTCAATAGGATAAACTTAGTTGTGATTCCTTTCAGTGACATTCAAATAAGAATTTTTTTCTTTAAGAAGAGTTTTAGACTTGCACATTGGTTGAGAAAATAACAAGAGTTTCCATATAATCTAAAAGTACACATTAGTAACATCTTACATTATTGTAGCTAAAAGGAATGCAAAATACTAATATCATTGGCTATAGCCAATATCTGGAATTTTCTTTAATCCTTATATAACATCTCTTTCTGTACTAAGGCCTTGCATAAAATAACTCATTCATTCTTATTCCATGTCTGTTTAGGCTTCTGGGGATGGCAGATTTGCAGAGGACTTGTGGAATTTTGTAGAGTATCTCTGACATAAATTCATCTGTTAGTTCCATCACGTCTAGATGAGGGTTCACTGTGTACCAAGAACATAAGAAAGTACCATTCTCATCAAATCCTGAGTAGGCACATGCAATCAACCTTATTCAAACCTCAGATAACCTTGACATTTATTTTCAATGAGCTTGTCAGATTTCTTCACATACAGTTTCTATGTTATCTTTTTTTGTTGTTCATTGTCTTTAGAATCTTTAGGATGAAGAAAAATATTAGGAAGAAAAATATTAAGAAAATTTTTGCATGGGTAATTTGTGTATTCACCCCAATTAATTTGTGTATTTCTTTTTCTTTTCTTTTCTTTTTGCCAGTCCTGGAATTGAACTCAGGGCCTTTGCCTTGTGCATGTGAGGCAAGCACTCTACCACTAGACCACACTCCCAGCCCTAATTTGTGTATTTCATCAAGAGACTTATAGGCGCATGGGCTCATGGATATTTATGTTGCATTTTCTTTCACAATACTATTGTATTTTTATTAAAACTTATTTATTTTAATAAAATTGTTCTAGCTTTGGCCATTAGGTAGTCTTTCAGTTTTCCTCCATATCTCTTACTGTACCAATATATTCCTGTGGATAGATGGTTGGTTTAAAAAATAGCATTTTGTATTACAAGCTTTGCAGCTCAGCCTCTCATATCTTTATGCTCTCATTTGGATTTTTCTTCTCAAGGTGACATTCTACCAGTTGTGCTTGAGCTCCAATTCCTGTTTTCTTTTTTTTTTTTTTTTGTCTGTCATAGGGCTTGAAGTCTGGGCCTAAGCGTTCTCCCTGAGCTCTTCAGCTCAAGGCTACTGCCCTACCCTTGAGCCATAGTGGCACTTCTAGTTTTCTGGTGGTTAATTGGAGATAAGTGTCTCACAGACTTTAGTGCCTAGGCTGGCTTTGAACCATGATCTTCAGATCTCAGTCTCCTGAGTATGTAGGATGATAGGCATGAGCCACTGCTCCTGGCTACTTCTGGATTTTTAATGGTTAATTGGAAATTACAATTTCATGGACTTAACTACTTGGGCTGGCTTCTGAGCCTTGATTTTCAGATCTCAGTCTCCCAAGTAGTTAGAAATACAAGCTGTGAGTCTCTGGTATTTGACTAGAGTTTCTTAAGAATAATTCATATCAGAAGTGAGTTTTGCTAGTATTTTCCTTTAGTCTGTGTCTTGTCATGTTCTAAAGGTAAACTGAGTATCTTTAATTGATACTAAAAGGAAAGTACTGAAAGAGAGGTTCTATGTATGGTAGGCTATAAAGAGGAATCCTTGTAGCTTGTCTTTTTATTTTGACAATGTTTTTCACAGAGAAAAATCTTTTTTAATTGAATTAAATCCAGTCATTCTTTTTTTCTTAATGATCATAGTTTAGGTGTTATACCTAAGAAAACTCATTATTAAACCGTTAGGCTCATATATATTTTAGTTTTGCACTTAACTTTAGATTTATGACCTAAAGGTACTTTTTGTACTTTTTGTGTAGAATAAAAGTAACACTCTAGATTGATTTTTTTAAAGAATTTATTAATGTTGATTTTTACATCATATTTTAAATGACAAGTTTAACAAACAAATGTTCAAGGAAGGAATCTCTATTTACAATCACTGGGACTTAGTATTTAGAAATTAATCAAAATTAGGCTAAGGGTTTGTATGTCATAGAAACATATTTACTTAAGAAATAAAACATTATGTCTATAGAGTCATAGGTTTTTATGTCTATATAGTTATGTTTATATTTCCATTACCATGTCCATAGCCTTGGGTATACAGTTATTGAATCCTTGCTCTTGTACTCTTTGGATTTAATAGCCACATATTAAGGATACCAGGGGCCTTTTATTCCTTAGGTCTTGACTTGTCTCACTCAACATGATTCGCTCTAGATTCATCCATTTCCCTGTGAATGCCATTATTTTATCTTGTCTGTTGGCTATGTAGAATTCCATTGTGTATATATACCACATTTTCTGTATCCATTCATCTGCAGTAGGGAATCTGGATTGTTTCCATTGCCTGGCTATTGTGAATAGTGCAGAGATGAACATAGCTGAGCAGGTGTCCTTATCATATCTTGGGTCATGAAGTTTAGGATAGATGCCCAGAAGTGGTATGGCGGGTGGTAGGGAAGGTCTATTTTCAGTTCTTTAAGAAACCTCCACACTGCTTTCCAGAGTGGCTGAATTAGTCTGCATTCCCACCAGCAGTGTAGTAGGGTTCTTTTTTCTCCACAACCCCGCCAGCAACTGTCATTGTCTGAGTTCAAAATCTTGGCCATTCTTGTTGGGGTAAGATGGTATCTTAGAGTTGTTTTTATTTCCATTTCCTTTATGACC